>NC_056739.1:369787987-370132987 GCF_019279795.1 Protopterus annectens | reverse complement strand
GTACCTGGAACATTTAGGAGTCATGTGCATACTAGAATCGTGCACCTGAGAGACAGGGGTGAGGACAACTGGAGTATGTTGTGATGCATATTAAAAGGGTTACATGTGTCCAGTGGACACGTGTGTGACATGGACAGCTATGTGTTGGGAAATGTTGTTCTAGGAACCGATTGGCCTTTTGTTTCCGTAGGGTGAGAGTGGGATGTGGGAGAAGGAGAGTAGGTATATGCTCATGGAGGATAGGTAGGGTTGGATGACAGACAATACAGCATACAGGGTCGGTATATGACACATGTGGGGGGATACACTTCAGACAGCGAGGGGTGTTTGGCAGTCACAGACCCATGAGCCCCCAGATGAAAACAGTGGGATGGAGGTTCCCAGCCATGGGCAGCCACCACTGCTCCAAAACAGCTGTAAAGGTGGCAGTGCTGGGGGCTGTCTAGGAGGGGCAGCCTCACCCTGTAAATGTGACACTCTGCCCTTGATCTGGCATATCTTGCCTCAAAACCCCTTATTGAGCCCCCTACGCACCATGTCCGGGACTGTATGACAGCAGACATGTTCCTGTCTGGACCTGCTCCTAGAGAGGACAAGCCCCATCCTCAGTGGCAGTACCAACAGAAGGTGGTGCAGAGCCAACAGAGGTGGAGTTCCAAGGCTGGGCTCCAGATGTGCTGGTGCCCGGTGCCATGACCAGCTGAAGTGGGACAGGAGGTTCTGCCGGGACCTCCAGACCCATACAGAATATGGTTTTGCAGTTTAAACACAGAAATGGCTTAGTAATACTCAACAGTATTTAGGATTACTTATAGCAGCATGCATAGATATGACCATCAACCCAACACAACAGTTGGTATACATTTGCAGAGGGAGCACAACACATGCATATATATTGCTTGACATCTGTACAAAGTGTAGAAGACTTGCGACTGCAGCTATGAACAGTGACCCATTATTGGCATATCACTGAGAACCCCAGACAGTGTCTGTCATACCACTGTTTCGTGTGACATATGTCCAGTCAGGGATGTGATTGTAGTAACTCATCACTATTACCATGTACTGGCTGCAATCCTCACACTATGCTCCTGCAGTTCACAGATGTGTGTTCAGTGAGTAACACAGGAAATAAATGGTTCCACACACTGACCAGTCCACAGATGGCCCTACAGATGGGGATCCTCACAAACAGAGCACTGTCTTGACAGTTTTAAAACATGCAGAATAGGCATTACTGCACACAACTTGCTAGACAGGCAGTAGTCTCAATGAAACATAGCTACACTTACATGCTGTAGTCATGTCTGGCACATCACCCTCCTGTCTTTAGGCTATTTCCCACTGTGTATGTTGCTTGAGGAATATCCAGATATCATCTGTGATGCTGTTTACCAAACACCAGATCCAGGTACCACTCACAGTGACTGTCATGGGCAAACAGCAACATGATGTTCCTAGATATTGTACTGCGGTTTTCATGCAAATGGCTATGGGAACATCATCACAGCTGTTCCACATGCAATCAGCTAGAGGAGGACTGCAATAGGTGCAGAGGCCATCACCTGACCATGACCATCACTTACAAAACACAAGCTGCTGCTGCTGAGCAGGTGTGCACCTCCACATCCACCAGAGAGTGAGTGGGAGGAACAGACAGAGGCAAAGTACATCAGAGAAGGGCTTGGAGACTAAAACCTAAGCATTGTCTGTCACACACCTACCAGTACAGGGGTTCAAACCCCCTGACTGACTAGTCATTACTATTACAAGTGCATGCAGTTACTCCATGTGCCACAAAGCTGACATGTTGGTGTGCTGTAAGAACATATATGTGTGTTGGTGAGTGACATCTGCAACAGAGATATAGTAGACATACATCAGGTGTAGCACACATGGCTGTCCACATGAACGGATGTCATTGTCAACACAACCACACTCTCTAATGGACTCACATTGACACTCTTTGCCAGGCCCACAAATACACTTCCAAACTACTTAGTTTGCCACACTGCAGTAATGCACAGGTACTGCATGCACCACAGGTGATATCTGGAGGTTCTATAGGCTAGGGCATGTGAACATGTTTGACATATGTCGGTATGCCAATGGGAGTTATACTGGGAGTGATTGTGGGTGGGAGCATCATACCCCACATGCAGATGCAAGGTGCCAGTACTGACATGCATGTGTGCATTGCTTCATGGGTTTGTAGTGGTTGGCTGTGCAATTGGCTGCACAAGGCTGGGTGAGGGGTAATCCTTGGCAACATGCCACCTGACAGTGTTGTGCAGTGTGGTACAGGGGTGTAGTGTCTGCAATGTCCCACACAGATGGGTATTGTATGAACTGTCCTGACATCCTGGTTATCATTGTGTATGTCCATAGCTTTGCAATGCATGTCATGTCTCTGTTTGATAGTCCTTGACATGGACATTGCCTGGGATGTGCATGTCCCACAATAATGTAGAGTGACATGTACAGGTGTACCTGGTTTGGCTGGCACATGTTGTGTCCACAGACTGTTATCCTCTGACATGCCAATACTGGCCTGGTGTGGCAGGTCCTGCTTATAGTCAGCAGGCTGACCCTGTACCTGCATTGATAGCATGATACAGATATTCCCTGGTGTCAGTGGCAAAGGTCCATACAGGGCACATGTGTAAGGCATTGTATGGCCTCTGTGGATCACATTTGATGGCACCACATATGTTGCAGGCATCCAGTGGGGAACATAGTGAAGGCACATTGTCTGCAATTATGTGCCTATTGTACTGCTGTACAGGGTGCCATGCCCTTTGCAGCCCACTGCAATCACACCATGCCTACTATCTGTTATCGATGTGCAGGGTACTAGCAACATAGTGGGATATTCTAGGCAAGTGTGTTTGTGTATGTCACATGGGTTCAGGATGTATTCCGGGTAATAGTAGGGTTGCATACTTTGTTCACCAGGCCTTTTGCCAGATGGAGGGGTATGACTTGCCAACACAGTCCCTTGGTTGACTGGCATCTGTACTCCTCGTGAGGTGGACATTGTGACATATAAGATGGACACCATATAGGAAAACTACAAAATTCACTCTCTAACATGTCCAGTGATTAGACACTCACAGCCACCCCCACACAGGTTCTGTCAGTCAAACACATACACACACACACACACACACACACACACACACACACACACACATACACACACACACACACACACACACACACACACACACACCTGCCATGTCTTGGAATAGAACTCCTACCTAACTTGTGTATCACACTACAGCATTACGCCGTTACAGCACACGCTATGGAGATCACTGGGTTACAGTAGTCCTAGAGGTATATTCCTAGGTGGGTAACATCAGCAGGATTGCCAAAGGTGGTCATGTGAATTGTAAAGAGTTTGCATACTCTAAAAGGCATTGTTACATTTTCAGGCAGACACACACAGTTAGTCTCTCTTGGAATAGAACCTCTACCTAACTAGTTTATCACACTATAGCAACACACAGTTACAGCATGCGCTACGGAGAATACTGGGTTACAACGCTCCTAGAGGTGTATTCCTAGGTGGGTGACATCAGCAGGATTTCCAAAAGTGTTCATGTGAATTGTAAAGAGTGTGCATACTCTAAAAAGCATTGTTCTTGTCTCAGGCAGACAGAGACACACACACACACACACACACACACACACACAGGTGGCCTCTCGTGGAATGGAACCCCTATCTAACTAGTTTATCACACTACAACAATACGCAGTTACAGCACACGCTACAGAGAATACTGGGTAACAGCACTCCTAGAGGTGTATTTCTAGGTGGGTGACATCAGCAGGATTGCCAAAGGTGGTCATGTGAATTGTAAAGAGTGTGCATACTCTAAAAGAATTGTTTTTTTCCACAGGCAGCCAGGCAGACACACACAGTTAACCTGTCTGGGATTAGAACGCCTACCAAACTAGTTTAACACACTACAGCATTACACAGCTACAGCACATGCCATGGAGATTATTGGGTTACAGCCATCCCAGAGGTGTATTCATAGGTGGGTGACATCAGCAGGATTGGCAAAGAAGGACAATCCAAGTGTACTGCGGGTTGTACATGCCTGTTACCTGCATGCAACTTCTGCTAACTGTCATGTAAACACATTTACACCTGCTTAAAAATGTCTTATGCAGTCCTAATTGACAGTATCAACAAGGCTTGCAGGTATTGAACCCTGGACCACGCACACTGAGGTCACGGGACATACCACTAAGCCATCTGGATTGTACACATGTTGCACGGAGTATATAATGCACATCCTACTCCAGGTATTCCACGGTACTGAAAACAAATGGGACAGTCCCTTTGTGTACATATGTACAGTACCCTTGAATGTACTGCCCTCTGTGAAACAACAAAGACAAGTCTACATCCGTACAACTGTCATATATATATATATATATATATATATATATATATATATATATATATATATATATATATATATATATATATATATGCCTTACAGACACACACACATAGCTATATAAATATATATATATATATATATATATATATATATATATATATATATATATATATATATATATGTATATATATGTATATACACACGTCTGAATGCCCTTTGTGACACAGAAGGGTTCCAAAGGAACTGATGTGTACACAAAACAGAGGCATCTCTTGTGTTATAATATTTAAATCATAAGCAGTTCACCAGAGAAGGGATGGTTGTTGTGTATGTGGAGTTTGGGGTGGGGAATGATGGCTAATGTAATCTACCCCGGGGATTGTGGAGTTAGGGTGGGGGAATGATGGGTATGGACCTACACCCCAGTGACCACTTCTGTGCCACTGCTCGAAAGTGGCACAGGAAAATATCTTCCCCAACTGTAGTCGTGCTTGACTGTGTATTGTTTACCATTCCTAACTATGTAATACATTGTAGACAGCGGTCACCACAGATGGCTACCATGGTGTGCTAAAAGACATTACACATGTGTATGCCTGGCTACAGGGTAGTCACACACACAAACACACACACTTGCCAGTATTGTGCATACACGTCTTGCCTATGTAAAGGTAACTAGTACAGTGGTATGCAGTTGGGGTAACTGCCACAGAACACATACAATTACACTTACTGATTCCACGTCTGAGCTGGGTGACATCACAGGACCGATTACTTGCAGTGGGGAGGGGGGAAGAGAGAGGTTTAGTAGTTGACAAGGATAAAGGCCAGTGCAAATGGAGGTATCTCTTTGGAATGCAGCAAAGCCCACTGCCATGACAGGATGCAGACACAAATACACACACACAACCACTTGGTGACACATACACACTCAGGCAGTTGCTGAGACACACACATAATCACACTCAGCCATTTGCTGACACACACACTCAGGCATTTGCTGTCACACACACAAACACACTCAGCCATTTGCTGACACACACAAACAGTTGCCAGTGGTGGGATCAGAACTCCTGCCTTTCTAAAGATCACTATTACAGTACTACACAGTTACAAGATGTGCCATAGAGATTACACATTCCAAGGCAGTCAGACTGCCCTTCTAAAATTGAGGACAACAACAGGGAGATTGACAGTCATGAAGTACATAGCTGTAGACCTGTGTGTTTTAAGTAGGTGTCCATTACAACCTGTATGCACAAACAAGACACATCATCTGCAGGTAGGCCTGAGAGGTATAGTTGTAGCACAACAGGAACCTGAACTGGAGTATGGCCTTCTGCGGAATGGACAACTACTATCACTATACGGGGTTACAGTGGGCATGCTCATATACTTAGTAGCACAGGGCCATTTGGGATGCACTATGACTACAACTACACATTGTTATACAGAGCATGCTCATACACTTAGTAACAAAGGGCTTGTTGGATGCACTGACTCAAATTACACAAGGTGGCAGTGGGTACACTCATACACTTAATAGCACAGGGCTGTTTGGGATGCACTCCGATTACTGAAGGCCACAGTGTGCATGCTCAAACACTTACATGTGCTGAACACATTGTAATGGACTCCTATTGTAAATACAGAGGTTTGCAGCTAGGTACATCTTACCTGTCAGTATATATGCACATCATACTGGTTTACTACCTGATACCTGTATGTGGCTCATAAATGATGTATGTGTCTGTGCTGTGTGATACAAATGCATACATGTACATGAAGTACTGACATATATATGTTACATATACACATTTATGCATGTGTGGACGTGACAGACAATAGATTACCTGTGTCACACAGGCGGATACTACCTACAGCATGTGTCACACACCTTGCTGCCCTGAAAGGCATACATTGGTAGCAAGTTGTTGACACTGGCATTATACGTGGAATAGTGGCATGTGCAAGCATAACGTGTGAGCTACCTTGTGTAATGGTACTGAGGTGCAGGTGTCAAGATGACCTCTCCTGGCTGTGGTAGTAGTTGTCATTATTAAGCGGACTGCTACCCTAAGTATATCTCACATTGATGATATACACAAGTTCTGCCGCTGTCCATCACCTTACGTGAGGCATTTGCTACCAAGCACATTAATGCCACACACAGTGATGTCATGGTACAGGTGGCAACTGCTAGACCAAAGCAATGAGCCAATGTCCTGCTGTTATTATGAGGTTGTCCAGTGTCTGTCATTCCGGGCTGTCATGACTGAACAACGAGCCTTCGACACAGAACACATGCATCCATGTTACACGTGTGTGTGGATAATACCTAGGTAACATTTACCCATATAGCCACATTCCAAGGCAAATGTCCTACACACTGAAGTAACACCCTGACACCTACATGACAATTGCATTGGATGCTTATGCTAACCAGTGCTAGTTGTGTGGCTTTAGTAATCCATTTGCTCAATGTAGAACCTACAATGGGAAACACTGACATCTGTGCAGTGAGGAACACCTGGCTGAAAGCACTGTAGTGCACAATTGCACTACCACCATATAACTCAGATCCAGACATGTGAGCCATAACAGTGGTATGGACCATTCCAGGTGGTGGTGTACACATATTCATAAAGGCTACTCACATGTAAAGACCACTACTCCGACATAACGCATCACAGATGAGTCAGGTACAGGTGACAGTGGCAATTGCTGCATTCTAGGTTGTATCCTCATATACATCCACCACCTTGTTCCCAGACTACCAACACACATCCATATGTGGTATGTCATAGTATGGTAGACCAACAGATAACCCTCGATCGGTGGACTGTACCTAGGCCTACATCAACTGTGCAAAGTACCCATGTACAGACACAGCTGCATAATGTGTTATGCAATGCAATAATATCACTGTTTGTAACCAGCTCAGTTGTACACATACCAGGGTCCCTCAGATGTTGTCAGCATTAACACGGTCGACTGTTGCTGTACACCAGTAAACAATGCCCTCATGGTTGGATATGACCTAACCGTACCTGCCCTGGATATGTACATCCCGCATTCATACAACATAAATTACATTACCATAGCTTTTGTTTTCCTTTTTACATACAGTTGGCTACAATCATTACACGCATGCACATGGCAGATAGCATGCTAACAGTACTTAAGGTTCAATATCGGTGTTGACAGAGGTAATATCCCCTCTCTACTAGTCACCCATGACACCTATCATATCATACAACACCCCATGTGGCATGTATGTCTTTAGACATGTCCACCTAATGCAATGCCTACAAACATACCCAAATAACAGGACCATAGGACCTACACAAGGCCTGTATTGACAGACTCAGGGAAATCCAGCTCTGCTCTGTATGTTCCTGAGTAGTCACAGGTGATATGTTCATGACATGTACAGCCATGTGTGGCCACATCTCCTACATATACCCCATGTCAACAATTGCAGGCCATGCATGCTGTGTGCTGTCTAGACATTAGCCTTAGTACCACAATAACCAGTACATGCTGGGGTGAGATGTTTACAAGCCACAGACCTCGCACATGCTTGAATGAGTGTACTGCCTAGCTCTAACAGAGCACATTGCTGGCACTCTTCCAGTACACGAGGTGTGTGTGGCAAATATGATGTGCTCACTGTTGACCATTACAGTGCCCTGACTTCACCATGGCACTGTCAAGTAACAGTTTGTAGGAGCATGACATGGAATAATGCTGCATGTGTCACGCTGACATGTGCTGTGTAATATATGTACACTTGGCTACTCAGTGAAAGGGGTGGCATCCTACCAGTGCATAAATACAACATCCATTATGGTGTAATGCTCGGCTATGTTTCACACATGGTGTGGGGAAGGTGTGGAATGTAGCCTCTTGACCTGCTAGTGCACGTACTGATGTAGACCGCATATGTGTACATGTATTGATGTTTGTGTAGATTCCATGTGTGTGCAGTGTCTGATGTCTGAAGATGACTGTTGTCTTAGTACATCATGCTGTTGCAATACAGCCTCAACATTGCCAACTGTATATGTGATATGCTCTAAGTACAGTAAGCCATACATGAGGTATGGACAGATGTTTGGACATTACTACTAAGTGGTGGGGCTTCTTTGCAGATGAATGATTACTGGGGACAGCTCACTGGTGTGTTAGAACCAGTCCTACAATAATCTGTGTACCTGCTAAGGTCAGGTTTTGTTAATTGAAGTGGAAGACAGACAATGTAGAATGCTGTAAGGGTGACACTGAAGGCAAACGTCATGACTCATGTAACAGTAATAACTCCTCTGCACATATATTGTGCATATATCAGCACAGTTGTCAAATGAAAGAGTCAGTAAGCATTGTAACGGATGCGATAGTGCTGTACTTCTGTTGTACATATCATGAGATAGGCAGGTGTTTGATTCACAGTACTGGCATGTGTGGTCGGGAATACATCCCACATGTTATCACTCTCCTGAACACTGTTGTTGACACCAGTACAGAGTGAAGTGTAGAAAGAAAGGCACAGGCAGGTGGTTACCTCACACATGCAAAGTGTCTGTATGTGTGTGACATAGGTGTATATCTTTGTGAATGCCAGTATGTGTGTGTGTGTGTGTGTGTGTGTGTGTGTGTGTGTGTGTGTGTGTGTGTGTGTGTATGGCTGTCCCGTTCCTGGAGTGAGGCTGTATTTTACCATAGTGAAATGTTAATGCCCCCTCCCCCATCCACTCAATGCAATCTAGCATCCCTGTTGATATCATCAATCATAGACGGGCATACTAACCGCCTGTTAACATGTACACCCTGGGGTGTGACCTGTTGTCACATAGCCTACTGATGGACCCCCCTCCCCACATACACTCACTGCACTGTAGCATCTCTGTCGATGTCCTCGAGCTTAGGCCATTCCAACTACCTGTACATGTGTAATCTCTGTGACACGTCTTGTAATTGCCTAGTACTATAATGATGATATGCCCGTAGGCATGGGTTCTCATCCGAACACTGGCAACTGTGTGTGTGTGTGTGTGTGTGTGTGTGTGTGTGTGTGTGTGTGTGTGTGTCAGACTGTGTGTTACTGTGTCTGTGAAACCCTGAGTGTGTGGGTGTGTTTGCATGCTGTCGTGGCAGTGGGTATTACTGCTTCCCAATAAGAAGCCACTATTTCCACTGGCCTTTACCTTTGTCATCCAGCATACCACTCTTTTACCCACTCCACAATCCAGGTAACTATACCTGTGATGTCACCCACTATGGATGTGACGGCTCTGAACACAGTAGCTTACTACACAGCTATCATGCTCTTGGATCATTAGAACAGTAAACATAATTGAAACATGGGAGAATATAACTGTGATGTGGAAGCTACAAAGTGCATGCAGGTATTGTCATACTGATCTGTGGGTAGTCAACATGTACATATGAGACTCCCGCAAACACCATCATCCCACGGCACATGCAACTACACCTGAAAGAGGAAGGCAGAACGTCAAGATCAACATGCTGTTAGTGTTGTTACACATGATACATACTATCAAATGTACAAAATGCATTCTAAAACTGCAATACATGATATGTCTGCTGCCTGTCAACACTACTTAACAATATTAATCTACAATTGTCTACCTAGTATGTTCACCCTGTGCATCAGACCATATATACATGTTCCTGCACCAATGTTGTGGATGACAGGGATGTGGCACAGGTATCATCATATGCACAGGGTGATAATGTTTGCCAGAGGCCTAGGCTATGCCATTGGATGACATCATCTGTGTGTGTTAAGGCCTGTGATATCACTGGGCATGTGTGGATGTTATGCTTGTGTGTGTTGAGGTGCCCTACATTTGTTTCCAGTGTGTGTGCATGCATGCACACAGGTCTGGCATGTGGCTGGCCTACACGGGGGTATTATTGACAGCTGCAGACTGTACAAGGCAGGTTTCACAGTTCACGGTGTCTGGCCACAGCCACGTGATCTGCGCCTGCCAGGGGTTGCACGGATACTACCAGGCAGAGGTCCAGATTGGGTACCGTCTGATGACATATATCCACTGGAATCGTGTCCCTGTTGGGACTGTCCAGGACCATGTGCACATGGCCTACTGTGTCCTGGTCTGGACTGCACAGCACCAGCTGCACTGCTGCTGCTACAGTCACTATGGGAGTGGGCATATGCAGTAGCATGTTCATGTATACCTTCAACATGTGATGTAGCTGACCTATGTCCACGTGCCCGATGCCTCACTCCCACCAGATGTTCCAGCACAGACATTCCACGCTCGAGGATTGACATGCCACGGTCAAGGACGCCCACCATGTCACCCAATCGTCTATCCAAAACATCTGCAAGATGATGGTGAGCATTTGCAAGTGCCTGGATGTTGTCAGTTAATGAACAGACAGCAGCCCTCTGAAGCCTCAGACCTTCTCTGTTGTGCCATTCAGCACGTGCTTGTGCCTCCATTACAGCCCGAAACATGCGTCTGGTGACTCCAGCTGATGTGCTTTGTCTCACAGGGGCATGTTGGCCAGTGGTCCTCCTACAAGCAGTGCTGGGCACATGCCTGTGTGGGACATCACTAGTCTGTTGACTGGGATCATCATGTTCAGGCACACCTTCCATAGTTACCATACTTCCCTCTTCCATGCTACCACCCACCAACTGTCCTTCCTCTATGGCTGGTGGTGATGGGGTATGTGCAGGCAGGGGAACTGTGTGCGAGGATAAGGGGAGACAGGTGGAATGGCAACCAATGGCACAGATTCAGCCCCTGACAACCCTGCCTGTGCCCCAATCATACTATCATCATCACTGCTAGAGACTGTGGGGACACTAACATCAGGTGGACCGCAGGAGGGCAATGCACCTACATCAACACCTGTGAGGGGAAGACAAGAACTGTATATTACAAGTTATACCAGACACACACAGACTGACAGACAGAGACACACACAGACACACGCAGACACACACAGACACACACGCTACATGCAGGTGATATGGCAGATGGCATTCAGCTTAGACAATTATAGTTTTAGCTTAGGCAATTATAGTGATAGTTATCATACATCCCTGATTTGCACACAACAGCATGCATGTGTTATAGCAGATGGCATGCACTTTACACAATTATAGTGGTGGTTAGCATACATACCTGTATTGCACCATTTGTGTTAGTAGCCTATGCCCCATGCCTGCAATACAATGCATGCACTTTGCACCATTGCACAGCAATGCTATGGTGTGTGCAATATACACCACATGTTAACAGACCATTGCTGACCTTTGTACATCTGTCACTGATGCTTTGTGTTGGCCACCGCCCCTATGTGTGAGGACATGAGCAGTAGGGTATGTCGACTGCATTCTATGTTTGCCTGAGCCCTAGCTTGCATATCTCCCCCAAAGCAGTGCATGTCTGTTCAACATTATTCCACCTACCACTGAGCTGAGTGTAGACATTGTGCATGTGGCTGTACACACATGTTTGACATGGCTGTCCCTACTTTGGAATGGTGCCACAGACCAACACAGGTGTACAGTACACCAGCCTGCTGTGTTGTATATGACCTTGCCAATCACATGAAGTATGACATGTCTTCTACTGACGTGTTGAATATCATGCATACATGTGTAACACAATGGCGTCCTTTCCAATCTACAGTACAGTAATGGTGTCCCAATGCAGGGACATGTTATACTAACATGGGCCTTCAGCTGATGCAATGTTGTCTGTCCACCCTACAAATATGCAGGGACATACTGCACATTGAGCTGATGTGCAAAGCCATTCCAGGGCATCATGTGGCTTCACAATTGCTATACAGTGTGAGCTACTGACACAGTTCATAGCCATGACTATGTTCACATACAATGCATATCTAATGTGGAATGTGACCCACGTTACTGAGGTGTATACATAATAAACCCTAATGTGGAATGTGTGACACAGGTCACAGAAGGGTATACAGATGACACCTCTGCACATCTGCAACCATATTACTGATACCTGGCAACTATGCCCACACATGGCTAACTTACAAGTACTCTATGTCCCACATGCCATCTATGTACCTTACACACATGAGGATCAGGCATGACAGTGATGTCTGACACCAGCAATGTGAATGTACTGTATCTGTGGCTTGATGTGGATGATGTGTATGTTGTGTAACACATGTATGTATTTGGATACTGTATAGGTGAAGGCTTCCATGTCGTGACACACTCAAGATGTTCAAGACATGTTATGTGGTGGTTTCATATTATGCCTACACAAGCTGTGCCACAGGTCTGTATGATGTTTAGTGTTTCACATCTGCAATATCAAAATTACACAAAGGCCATAGTTGCATTGTGTCGAGCCAATGTACAACAGGGTGTACACACATGTACATCACTTCTACTGTGTGTGTTGCTTCATGCCTCTGGCCATCCTCCATGGCCATGTGTACACATGTTCAGTCCAATGGTTGTGATGGCCATCTTATTTCACATGTCAGTGTTATCCCATATGACATACACCCATAGATGTCATATGCTCCACTGAGGACAGGGTTATGCAGACAAAGGGTGGTATGCATGGGATGTGAGACATGTTTTGCAGGATAGTTGAGCAGTGTTGCAGTCAGCCCACTACATGTCATGGATATGTCTGATAGCACATGACATTGTGTGGCATTCATAGCATGGGTATACTCCACAAGGGTGTATCCTGTGGGCCAGGCATACTCCAGCTCCAACACATTTAGAGTGTATGCACACATATGCTCTCTGTACAGTACAGTTCATATTCCCAACATGTGTAATGCTGATATGTAGTACCTGTCCCTACAGTGGAACACACTTCCACCATTGTATTCACTGTTGTCCACACATCTGGCAATGACAGTTTGGAAGGTTTAGTGTAGGTGTTTCATATAGTCTTCAATTGTTTCACATAGGTAAACAGTGTGATGCATTGCAGATCTGACCAGTGTCCATTAACAGGACCACCATACATTATGTGTACATGTGTTATGGCAGATAGCATGCAATTAATATGTTCTGTGCATTATCAAGCCTGGTAAATAATAACAATCTCACCTGACACAGGCTGCTGCCACTGCAAAATGCCAGAGGTACCTAAACAGGAGTGTCACAGTGGTAAGATCATTATCCACACCTGTGTGATAGCTACAAGGTGCAATGTCCATGTTAGCACATAAGCCAGTGCAATACACTATACTATGGAGTATGCACATCTGTGCATACATAGAGTAGCAGACTATAGTATGTGGCATGTGTGCATACATGCCTTGCATATGATGTTACATTACATATTGTACAGTAACACATGTAACTATGTGATATATAGTTGTGCTTTATGTGCAGTAGTGACTTACCAGGCAACTTCAGGCTCGGTGGTTGAGAGACACCCACCTCCACAATACCAGCTAAAGCTTGTGGATGGAGGTCTGCAGGTGTCCCCAGAATGGCCAGTAGCTCCTTGGTACATGTGAGTGGGGGATGGGTAAGTGGCTCCCCACCTATCGCACCTTATTCCCTGGCGATTGCATTAGCACGCTATTTTGCCCATCTTATCAGGTCAGTGCAGTGTTGGCGCACCTGCTGATAGGTGCAATTGTGACCGCCAACATCATTTACCCTCCTGCAGATTTCCTCCCACAGGGCATCCTGCTGCTGTGCATCCTGTGGCATATGCTGAAGAGTGTTGTGTAGTTGTCAAGGAGGTATGGGATGAAGACCTCATTCTCCAAGCGGCTTTAAGCCAGCAGTCTGCTACATGGCATACCTGGAAGACATAATGATGGAGACAGATCACAGTAACTCACAGAGAAGTACAGCAGTACAGCTGAACATACATGTGTATCACATTTATTAAGATTACAAATACGTCTTTGTAAATCTACATGACACTAACACCACAGGCATGTATAAGTCACACACATTTGACACCTACTGGTGATGTGATGTTATCGCCATATATGTGTGTGTCATGTGATGACATTGCTCATACACCATGTGGATGTTGTCTTGATGTGGGCATGTCTGTTTGCCTGTAGTGGTGTCTTTACCTATCAGCACATGCCTGGATGTGTTCACATTAATGCAATCAACCTTAATGCTGTGTATATGCCACATATATAGTCATAGACAGCTGTTAGGGACATGACCTGTGACCCTGCAGACTTGCAACCATGTATGTGTTTTGCCATATACATCTACATGGCACTGTACAGCCGTGTAGCATCCTGCCATGTATTGCCTGTGTTGCACATGTGTAACACATGGGACAATAGCTAGCCTGATGGTATTTGCTGGGTTGGATATCAACTATAGCATGTATGGTCATAGTGATCTAGTAGGCTATATGCCCTAGGCCATTTATGAGCTTAGGCAGACAGGTTACCTAGCTGTAGGCAACAGACAGGTAAGTTTCAGTGGCCAGTTCAAGCAGTGCCACAGAACTGATACACATGGTTACTGATATATTTGACATGCGGCCATCACACCATATCACAGAGAGGGGCGATGTGCAGCTTCGCTGGGCAGGGATGCATAGTATGGCAAGAGTATGTTGTGTATGGGACAGGGATCTGTCAGGCATGTCGTGATCCTTGTACTAGAAAGGTGGATGTCCATGATGTATGTGTTTATTTGGGATCAGGATGTGTTAAGTGTAGCATGTCCAACACCTCTGGGTTGGACATGACTTTAGTCAGGATAGGCTGCATGCTACATAGTGCAGCTAGGGATTGTGAAGGGCAGTGTAGGCCATCTACACATAGGCAATAACCCTTAAAGGAAATATGTGATCTATTATGGGTCACATGGGCGTTGAGTATGGCTGAGCAGTTATCTCTATATTCCTGGATGGCACCCTGTCATGATTAGGAGTGCCACATATGACTACCTGTCTTTTGTGGTGATGTAGCTATCAAAGGGAAGTACTGTCTAGCTGCATCTCATACACACAGTTGCCATTATGTTGACCGCTGCCTAGGTGGTAGTTAATGGGTACAGGGTTTGTAACATAGGGGATGACAATGCAATACTTAGCTATCATATTGTGGCCACACATCGCACACCACACATCTGACACACTAAGGCACTTCTGTATGTTGAACGCAGCACACAATGAGTCAACTATTGCTCCTAGTTCATAGTCATTTGCAAACATCAATAGGCTGATGTCTTCTATGTTAGTCTATGTGGCATAGATAACAAAGAGGGGGGAGTACTAGGAATGACCCCTGTATTACTGTGGCTAGCACTGGTTTGATGTGTGTGTATTCATCAGACACCTTCTGTAGTGTGAGTTCTGCCAACAGTCCAGTTGCCAACCACTCCTGTGATATAGGAATATACACCTGGTTTACTGAGTGCAGCTGGAACACAGTATGGGTGATGGTGTTCTATGACCTTGCAAGTTCATGATATACAGTGTGAATCAACCCTATTGTCATCTACATCTGTACCGGGTACATCAATTATGTTGACCACGGTTCATGGCCATACAGACCAGACTCAGCAGGGTAGTTGTGCACTATGTCCCATTGTCAATGGTGTCCCCCCTTTGTGGGGTATGATAACTGTTGCTGTGCACCATTCGGTGTGTATACAGCCTGACATGGAGCTATGATTGAACATGATGTGTATGTGGTTAGCTGAATGTTCTTACATTTGTGTAGAATACACCCTGGGATGTTGACAGGTCCCATGAAAGCTGTATGTATGGCTTTAGATAGTGCAGCTTGCACCTGCATAGTTGTTAGTACAGAGGCCCTGTAGTGTACATGTATATATTACTAAGTGTACCTGTTGGGGGTGGGGGGAGGTGGAAGTTGGTTTAGGTTCTCCGAGACCCTATCTGGATGAACGGGTGCTATTTCTGTAGGTGCAGTACTTCCCATGCCATAGTGCTGTGCAGCATGGCAGGTCTTGTTGTTGCCATTATGATTAATGACACAGCTATAGAATGCTCTGTGCTTGGCCTCATAATATGTGGCTGATTAGTTTCACAGTAGCTTTGCGTGGTTTTATATGGTGTATCTGCAACTTACTGAGGCTGACCAGGGATCACCTACACTCATGTGTGTTCACTCTTGCAACAGTTACTACCTTCTGTGGTACAGTTTAAAGCATGGTACCACCAGTTTGCCTTCTTGTTTGTGTTGGGTTGAATCCTGGTTCTGTTTTAATGGCACAATCACTGCACGTATGTAACTGCTTAAGGTTCATTTGTGTAGGATTCAGCATTTACACATGCATTGTCCATCTGCATGGGTGCCATGGCACTCACCAGTCTGCTCTTAGGAAACATGACATTGGCATTGGAGACTAACTATGTGTAGCATACTGTTAGCCCTGTTTGTGTCACTACTGTGATCCAGGTCAGTGAGGTCGATGGAATCCAACATGCATTGAACGCAGGTGTTGGTACATGAGGAGTCTTCCCAGTTCATAATGGAATAGTTGAGAGTAGCCATTATTATGTTTCTGTCTCAGACTTAATCTTCCCCATTACAGCACATTATGACAGTCGGGAAGTCCACAGTCTGGTGGGTGATCTGTCTCAAGGTACATTTTGAATTCCACTTTGGTACAAAGGTAGTTGCTCAGCATAATGCATCTGATGTTGTGCAAGTGCAATTAGTGTGGGGGTGTACATATCCTTCAGGATATCTAATACTTCTGCATATGTTTCAGTCTGATAAGGTTGTTTGCCCAGCTCAAGGCTGCATAGCTATGCATATAATGTTAGGGGGTTTACAGTGTGCTTACCAGAAATATTTAGTTTGGTGTTACTCTGTATCATACTGTGCTAATAATCATTACTCTGTAAAACTTCCTGTTGTACGAACCTTTCAACCCTCTGAAAAGGGATTAGTTCATACAAACCCTGTTATATCAGCAGTTGTTCAATTGTATAACTGCAACTATTTCACATAGGGCCATGTTAGTTTGTCTGTGTCCAGGTATGTTAAGTTTTCAGCAGATGTTGTACAGTAGTTGCATAATTGGTTATGGTATGAAAGTATGTATTGATGTAATTATTTCGGTTGTGGGGTAGATGTTGGTGGGTGTACATAGCACATGCAGGTGTGTAGGAACCCCTTTTATACAACGTCTATATGTGTGTGTATTCTTTCCCTATGTGAACACCTATCCCTTAGTGGACTAATACTATGGTAACTGCAGGATGATTCATTAAGTCACTATTAAATGCTTCCTGGATAGCATGCAGGTACTGTTAGCCCTTGAATCCTTTTGGCAATACATTGGAATGTAATAAAGTTTTACCAAATGAAAGCTGTCTGTGTAATTCTGTCATGGATATTTGCAGTCACTGCAGTTGTGTTGGTGACTGTGTCCATAGAGCATATTTGTAATAGTGTATTGGCATATACTCTTCATATGTTATGTTCATATTGTTTGGTGGGGGGGCAAAATGTGTGATTGCTATGGTCCATGTTACACTCTGATATGACCACTTCGGATGCTGTCTACAGACATGTATGTATGAGTTTTTATATATATATATATATATATATATATATATATATATATATATATATATATATATATATATGTGTGTGTGTGTGTGTGTGTGTGTGTGTGTGTGTGTGTATGTGTATATGGATTCACTTCAGAAGATCGAATTGCCAAAATCTCAAACTGCAAATAACCGAAACCAAAAGCTCGAGTTTCGGAAACTCGAACTTCTGAAGCGAAACCATCAAAAAAAAAAAAAACACAAACTTCACTTTTGCAGGGGGGCTTCACCCCCCCTGCACCCCTCCATGTGGGGGGCTGTGCCACCCACACCCCCCTACTTAAATATACCAACTCCAAGATCGCGCTACAGTGGGGAGATGGGAACTCTCCCGTCTTGCGCTATATGCGGAAGTGCAAAACGGGAGATTTTTCATTTCCTGCCAACACCGCAAAACATATAAAACATTACGTACACACAGAGCGTACAACAATACTTGCCTCTGTGTGCACGTAACATATTAAGGTAAGTAAAGTCTTATTTCTGAACACTACACACGTTCGATTTACTAAAATCTCGATCATATGGTCTCGACCATATGAAATTTGAGATTTCAGTCATTCGATTACGTGAAGTGTTCCCATGTATGTATATATATATATATATATATATATATATATATATATATATATATATATGTGTGTGTGTGTGTGTGTGTGTGTGTGTGTATATGTATATAGATATATACATTATTGCATACATTTATCTGTACCTGCATAGATGTGTAGATGTTTTTAACCTATCTATATATATACATACATATGTAGACCTGTATCTCTCTCTCTCTCTCTCTCTCTCTCTAAATATATATGTATATATATATATATATATATATATATATATATATAAGCATACACCTTTAATTGGGTACATGGCGGGTTGTCCTATTTCACCACATTCCTCCTTTTTGTGTTTTAACCTGTGTGCATACACAACTGGGATAGGTACATCCCAGGTAGCTTTGTGTTAGGTTACTCTGAGGATGGAGTACATGGTTGTTGGTTCTACTCCTGGAAGGTGTTGTTATTTTACCTCTCAGAATAGGCACTGGCAGGGAAAGTGTGAATAATGCACATTTACATGGTTGTGAGCAGGTTTGCTCGTGGTCTGCGTGATGTTTAGCAAAGGTCAAACGTGTGAAGCGCTTCTTTGTTTACCGTGTTTCAGCGCCGCTTACCATCGTGCAAACACATGTAAACCTGTTTGCAACTGCTTAAGAGTGCTTTAATCCACCTGCATCCAAAAGCCCTTATTCCGGCCCCCAAAATAATTGCCTTTGCAGGTCTTGAACCTGGGACCATGAACACCACCATCACTGACTTTACCATTAAGGCATCTAAGATATGTACGACTGGTATGGTGTTTAGAATATACATTGTACTACGGACATTCCTCACTACTGAAAACAAATGTGACAGTCAGTTGGTGTACATATGTTTTTGTTTGTGTCTTTTGGCTTTTTCCGGTTAGGGGTCGCCGCAGCGGAACTCCGGTCTGCTAATGATTGGCAGTTGATTTTTACGTACCGGCTTGCCAGGCCTGATGCACAACCTTCAATGAAGGTACGCCCATTCACGCATGTCTCCATATATATCTATATATATATCTATATATATATCTATATATATATATATATATATATATATATATATATATATATATATATATATATATATATATATATATATATATATATATATATATATATATATATATATATATATATATATATATATATATATATATATATATATATATATATATGTATTTCACATTAGTTTGTAACAGTAATACATCTGTAGACTGGAATGTGATGGTTCACAAACTACAGTGCATTGTAATGTACTGTACATATGCACACAAAGTGACTGTCCCATTTGTGAACATTACAGTGAAATGCATATGGTATAAGGTGTTGTCTCAAGACCATTGAACATGTGTACACCTCGGATGGCTTGGTAGTAAGTCCCATGACTTTAGTGTGCATGGTCCAGGGTTCGACACCTGTGATGCTTTACAAATGATTTTTACTGCAGAATAAGGCTCATTTAAGCAGTTGTAAGCATGTTTAAAAGTGTTTGTGTGACATTATAGCAGTGGTTAAACACAGTTAAACAAACTTTGTAATGTATAACCTGTGCATGCAAACACAGCCACATCCACTACCTACTCCGGATATATACATGTCAGTGAGGTAACATCTCACTATGTGCTGACATAACATTACATTCTCTGTTGACTGTACTCTCCAGCACACATGGGTTTATATGGGTGTTTCAGTTGTTTATTATACAAATGATTACTACCTATATATGCAAGCTGTGGTTAAGGTATACTTTTGCACATGATAAACATCCCTACCTTTATCGGGATTGTAAACTCGAATGCACAGATACAATGCAGATGCTGTAACCATTACACTGTTGACATTAACGTTGTTTCCGCCTATTTCCTATTTAGATGATTTCTATGTGTAAGCTAGGCTAAGCAAAGAGCGGAGGCCCCCAGACTCACTGAGCTTCACTTACTCTTGAAATAACAACATATAACAAATGTACTGTGAGACAATACATTACATTCTTAACTACATTAGTCATAGCCCCTCACTGACACTTCAAGGGAAACCTTGCTGTGTGAATGGGTAACAAACTATACACCCCTGGGATCATGTGTCCCAGAACCATACAGCCAGGGGGTGGGGGGGCCTGTCCAGTTTGATAGCTGCAAGACCTTTTGGGGGAATTGAATGGTGTTGAATTGCCACATTAACATGCCCCATTTAGATCACTAAGTGCCCCATCACCCTCCACAACCCCAGTCTTCAACACCTTTCAGCAACTCTGCCTGGAAGTGCTTCATTGGCTATGCTTGACAGAGGCTCGGCTACTACATCAATGGTGTGGGGAAGGCCAACACATTGTAGCTACACGTCTAATTGCCCTTGGGCAGATAGGTAGTAGGCTATCTGTGAACCTCTAACATGCAGGCCATCACAGCCATAATATGTGAATAAACAGACCTTCAGATTACAATATACAGTGAGAACTCACCATGTAGTCAGGAAACAATTGAGTACAGCAAGAAAACACAGAACACTCCAAAAGCCTATCTTGGAAGCTAGAAGACTTGTATAAGTTTAAGGCTTTCTATTGCTTACCAGTAGGTTACCTTCAGGGGAGATGAAAAACAAGCACAGATGGGGAACATGCATGCAATGATACCAAACCGACTTATGTGTCAGCCTTAGGCTTTGGAATACTGGCCAAGGTTATCAGCGCTCCCATAGTGCCTTATTTAGGAGAGTCTCGAAGGTGAATACCAGCTCTGTAAACAGCACAATAGCAGATTCAATGAGGATTATGCTACTCAACACCAGGGGTTGTGATCACAACATGCATGCACTCACAGCACTCCTCAGGATGGAGAACATCAACATCTGTGCATGAACTGAAATCTGGCTTAAGGATCCTGAGAGCACACCAGCACTACCAGACTACAACCCATACCACACATTTCAGCTACAGAACATGGACTGACAGACATGGAGGAGCTGTATCCATATTCATCAGGGATACCTACACCTCCAGGTTAGTGGGGCAGCATGATACCTCTGTGATCATCCATGTGCAGCTAACATCAGCCACACCTGCAATGTGGACTGTGGCCTGCTACGGATCACCCTCCATGACCCATGACCTCCACTCCACCTACCTGGAGACAGTGGAGAACATGACAGTCCTAACGCACACCCTAGCATTGGTCAATGTCAACTATCATACCATTAACTGGGAAACGTACTCCGGTACTCAATTCTAGGCCCAGCGCTTCCTGGAATGTATCACCTCATATGCCCTGTATCAGGTGGTAACCTCCCTAACGTGGGGTAGAAACTACTAGATGTGGTCATCATCAACATGGGCAACAGATGCACCACAGCAGAGGTTAACCAGCCACTGGTTAGATCTGACCATGAACTATTCACTGTTTCCACACCCTAACATCTCCCCCACCCACGGATACCACAGTGTATACCATTCCTACAGCTAAATTTACAAAACTAGTGACAAAGGTAGGGGGTTTCACAGCCCCCACGCTAAGGGGAAACACTGCTCAAGATACAGATAGATTTACAAATGCAGTCTGTAAGCACCTACATGGATGTATGGATCGTGCCATCACTAGTAAACCAAGACTCACTCCTCCTAGACAAGGACACCAGTCTGGTGGACCTCTGCAATAAACAGGCTATACTACAGAGGTAGGACAGTGTTCCAGACACACAGCAAATCCCACGTATGGCAAATATCCATGACCACTATTAGTATGATACGTAGGTCCCTCATGACATCATTCAAGGCTAACATCAGCAGGAGAATATGCAAGGATTCGAAAGATGACCACAAAGCCTTCTTTGGCTATGTTAAGGATCTATGTGGTGACACACCGATTTGCACTGTGCCGGTGACATATAGCACAAAATATGCTGACCCTACTGATATCACCAACATCCTTGCAAATTCATTCAGTGCATACTTCACCCCCTAAAGAGCCCACAACACTACCCGAAAGGTACAGTATCCCAACCATCAGAGACACACAGGTGGAAATGGCTCTCTCTAACAGCAGAACACAGCATCAGTGGAGGCAGATGTTGACCCAGACTGCATCTTGCAAACTGTACAAGACAACCTACGACTCACCTAATTAAGCATTCCTACCTCAGCCTCTCCACAGGCTACATGCCCATACAATGGCTTTTGGCAACGGTTATTCCACTCCATCAAGGTGGAATCACAACTGACCATGGTAGCTATCACCGCATAAGCCTGACTAGCCTTATCTGCAATGGTATGGTTCGCATCATCATGGCACTCATTAACAATGACATTGGTAACCTCCCAACTCATGACCCAACCCAGGTCAGCTTGGTTGAGTGCAGTTCATGCCTACTGAACCTGTTTGACATCTTGCATAGAGTCACCAAGACGTTAGATGACAGGGGAGGTGGTTCACACATACTACATGGACCTCATCAAGGCTTTTGACACCATGCCCCCTCAGGTATTATTGATAAACACACCAGCCTGTGCATTCACCCATTCATCACAGGTTGGGTTGCCAATGGGCTTCCACACAGAACCCACATGGTAAGACTAGCGGTCTCCAGGTCCAACTCTTGAACAGTCATGACTGGTGTCCCACAGGACTCAGTCCTGGGATCCCTACTATTTGACATATACATCTCAGATGTACAGGCAAACACAGGTGGACTACGGCAGACCATGTTTGGCAATGACTGCAAATTGGGAGCTATGATTGATAGTCCAGCTGACACGGACATCCCTCAAGGTGCCTCACAGAGAACGTCACAGGGTGCCAACGACATGGCCTCCAGCCATGTGCCACTAACTGCATGTTCATTCCATTGTGGAATTGGCACCCATATATTAACACATGAGTGGCAGCCACTTTATTGCAGATGAGGTAATGGGGTATCTGGGGACTAAGGTAGATAGTGATCTCCTGTTTGACAATCATACCTCCTCAGTAGTTAGGACATCCTTCTATGTAGGCCATCTGATTACTAAAGGATTCCCATCTAGACATACTGGGGTTATAGTTCCCCTTTACTCATCACTCATCAGTCTCATCATAGGGTATAATAACCCATGTGGGATGTACCTTAGTGGACACATCCAACAGCTGGAGTGTCCACGAATGTACCTCACCAAGGGGAATACTAGCCTTCAACATATGGCCTATGCAGCCAGACTGGATAAACTCCTGCTTTACTCAGTGGCATCTCGTTTACCCAGAGATGATCTCCGTTGGACAACACAGCCATGTCGAAGTCAGGCTTGTTGGATATGCTCCACATATGGTAATCCATGTCACAGTGAGCCACACACTATAGTGAGCTGACCTTGCCACAACAATAACTGGAAGATGCTGGAGGGACAGCTTCCTGTCACAGACACTCCCCATACTTTGGAACAACATCCTTAACTACATTATACAGAGGCCCTCACTAACACTCTGCAACAGAAAACTTGAAGGGTGGATGGGGAACAGTAGATGCACCCCAGGGATCCCACCAATGGCTCTGCTCCACAGAGGGACAGTTAATGAATCAATGGGGTGGCAAAAGCTGACACATTTTGGCTGGCCTTATGAATGGCCTCTGGCAGTTGGCCAAGTACCTACCTATGAATCTATACATACAGTATCTGCATATGCTGATAGCTTATTTACTGTTCAGGTGTTGACTTACCTTGTGCCAATGGCTGTTGTGTGTGCAATAGTTGAGGACTGCCTATGTTGGATGTACACAGTAGGCTGCCTATACATGACAATTTACAGGTAGTCTTGTGTATGTATCATCCAATTTTGTTGTGCGTGCAGGTGGAGAAAGGTGTCAGTCTCTAGGTGCCTACACTGTCAGTGTGTGTGCTATAAGTTCCCTCTTTGCCAAGGCATGGGCATACTGGGCATGCCTCCACCTGCCTACTGGGACTGGCTCAGGGTGTTCGTGGTCTGAGTACCTCTGTGTCTGTGGGGCCCTTGGCAATGGTGGTGGGCTGTGAGGGCTTTCACCATTCTGTCCCTGCTGCAGCTGTTTCCGCAGGACCATATTGTGTAGCATGGCCCACACTATGAAGATGTGGGCACATGTGCCTGGGGAGTACTGCAAGGCTCCACCAGATATGCCCAAGCAATGGAACCATGATTTCAGCATCCCAAACAAATGCTCTGTGATGATTCTGGTTTGTGTGTGTGCCTCATTATGGCATTCCTGCATGGGTGTGTGTGCATTTCTGAATGGAGTCATCATCCACAGTTCCAGTGCATAGCGAGCATCCCCCACCAGGTGGCCATTTGGAATGACCCCCCCCTGGCAAATAACCGATACAGCTGTGAGGCATGCTAGATGAGGGAGTCATGATAGCTTCCAGGACTGCCAGCACACACATTGATAATGCCCTGGGCACTGCACATGACCTGGCAGTTGATGGAGGGGTATCCCTTGCGGTTTATGTAATGCCTACCCTGCTCACCAGGTGGTGACTTGATATGTATGTGCGTGCAGTCGATTGCACCCAGTACCTCTGAGTATTCTGCCACATGGTGGAAGAGACTCATATTGCTGGCCAACTCATCCTGCATTCGGGGGAAGTATATGTGCTCATTAGCATGTGGTAACATGGCATCCAGGAATTGGTGTAGTACCCTGGATGTGGATGCCTGTGAGATCTCCATGATATCCCCAGTTGTTCTTTGAAAGGTACCTGTAGCTAGTATTCTCAGGCTTACACATACCTTCGTATCCACTGGGATGGGTTCCCCTCTGTTTGTTCTGGCTCTGAGGCATGGCAGGCACAGCTCCACAAGTTGCTGCAGGATGTCCCTTTCCACCCTGTAATGCTCTATCTCCAGATCATGTAGTTCCTGGTAGGTTACCCTGGGTCTGAACACTCTCCTCCTCCTCTGGTGCCTGCGGTGGTCATGTGCATCATCCTCCACACCACCTTCAGTCTCCAACACATGCTGATGGATCAAAGCCATGGCAGCCCCTAACGTACATAATAAAAGTTCCCCATCTGTATACACCACTGGTGCAGAGTGTATGGGAATACACAAATGTATGTGAGGTGCTTTCTCACTTTATAATATTGTGCTATGGATGCTGCTGATGTAAGTGGGTGTGTATGAGCTATTCCAGCTGCTGCGTGTCTTAATTATGGGTTTTGAAGTGAGTATTGCAAGTGTGGGGCCTTTACTGTGGAGATCTACTTGCCTGCCTTGATTAATCTGTTACCCTTTAATTCACTTTTAGACCTGGATCCCGTCCCATTATCAGGCATGCATCCACCTGCCGTCTTTCTTGTTTTGTACTTTCCCTACCCAGTCATGGCAAAATGTGCCTTGTGGCTGATATACTGCATATTGGCTTTGTTCTGCTTTGACACTATGCTGTTTTTATTGCAGTACAGCCCCTCCCCTTCCCTGTTCTGCAGGTAGCTGCTTGCAGCCTTGTTAGCTGTTGTCAATGGCCCACTGTAGGCTCCTAGGTGTTAATTAGTCATTTGTACTCCTATTTCACTGCTGCAGCATTTCCTTATTTCTTTCCTATATCCTTCCTGTTTCAGTTGCAGTGCATGCCCGTTTACCGGGTTTATGCACATTTTCATCTCCGTTCACATGCATACTCGGTTACCTTGTGTACTCTCAGCTAAGCATAGCTATGGGCAATTCAACACACCCCTATCCTGCAGCTTTGCCTAGCTAGGGGCAGACTGGTTTAGCAATGCTCCAATGTGCTTACAGCAATGGCGACACACCCCTCTCTTGATGTCATCTTTATCTCAAGGGCTCACCTCGGTGTTATAACGCTATGCTGTGAGATGCATCCTTATGCCAGCGGGGAATCTGCGATTCACTATTACTCCTCTCATTTGCATGGCATTGCCTACTAATTCCTAGCTGCTGCACATAACACTGTCACTGACCCTTAGCAACCCTTGGGCCATGAGTATGGTGTAGCATGCCTGCCATTGACTATTATGGGGAAATTGTGATATGTGTTTCATTGCAGTTTTGTTCTATATTTTTATATATTCCTTGCGATCCTCTTTGCACACCGCTGCCTTGCGCTTCCACATCATGATAGTGCGACTATATATATTAAATGTTAATTTTATATTTTGTACATTTTTTTATGCCAATGGCTATATATTTAGCCATTGGCATATATTAACAATATAATACATGTGTTTGGTCGGCTGTCATGGCTCTGATTTTATGTTTGCAAAAATGTAAACCATTTTCTACGGTATACATTTCTGCATGCTTACACTACACCTGCACCACTTCCTGAATCACTACATACCTTCATTTGCATGCTACACTGCTGCACATGGGTTAATTAGCATACAAGGCTCAGGAGTTGTGCAGGCGTAGCGTACGCAGGTAGTGCACGTGGGAACAGCTCGTACCTGAATCGCTCAGTGGCCATCTTTGGTGTTAGAACACCGATGCTACACCTGCACCTGGCGCAAGCTTCATGAATCCCGGGGATAATGTTTTGTCTATTACTATTATAAATGGTTTTTGCTGTGAATTAGAAGGTACTGGCTCTGGTACAACTATGTGATTTATTAATTACGAATCAGTTGTAACTAAAGATTTATTCAGTATTGTCGACCTGCCTATAGATATCAGTACACATATCTTGCCCAACAAGATAATCTAACTTGGACATTTAAGCTGGCACAGTGGTATTATACCAGGCTTGATTGATACACTGAACAATTGTCTAGGATATATTTTATCATGCTAGCCATATTTGGTGACAATAAATTTACTAATAAAAATGTTTTAGTCATTACAACCACAGGGTGAATGGAATGTGTAATCTCTATGGTTCTAGCTTGTAAGGAAACATTAATGACCAGACCTGTACCTGTATAAATTATGATGTCTGAATGTTGATGTCATGCATGCATCATCAATACCTTTTATGTGGGGCATCAGTGTTTGCTTTTCTTTATCAGCTATTCTTAACATAAAATGACTGCAACTTCTGTAACAATGGATCCTTTTCACTTTCTTATTTTATGTCTTCCAGTGCGAATTTCATTAGGAGTAAATGCACTTATCATAATATTTGCTAACGCAGCACAATTTCCTACTTTGTGTAAGTAAACAGCTTGGCTTATTTTCTTTTGGAGTTGTGTGCTCCATTGTATTTATTATTTGAATAATGCCAAATGCTTTTAGTCTATGGTATGCATGGACATTATTTGGAAAGAATCCTAGCACCGATGGTGGTTTTACTGAATGATATTATAGGACACAGGAAATCAAAATAGGGTAAGTTATAGCCACAAAGTTACCCATCACCAGTGGAGTCCCGCAAGGTTCTATGCATGGACAACTCCTGTTTGCATCTACTTTTCTGAAGTAAAAGCCAGTAATAAATAGCTCTGCCTGGCTAAGTTTACAGATGAGAGCAATGTAAGAGCAGTCACTGAATCCTGAAGGGACTTAGCCATCCTGCAGGAAGGTTTGGCCCAAATAAATTAGCTGGTACCAAAGTCATAGATCAAATATAAATTCCAAAAAATGCGTTATAGTATCCTTTGAGAAGTCATCTAATCCAGGGAAATATCACATTGACAATACAGTCCTTAGAGCTGACCCAGTTGTTCGAGATTTGGGATCTTAAGTAGAGTGACCTAACTTTTGATCAACACGTGCCCATTGTTATAAGAAAGTCCTTCTCTATTCTACAGCTTATAAACAAACGGATTGTGTCTAGATCTGGATGTCATTGTTCCCCTTTATTCAGCCCTCATTAGGAAAATTATTGAATATAATGCCCCTTTTGGCATGTTTCTGTCCAGACACATGCAACAGGTGGAAAGTCCACAGAGATAACTTACTAAAAGTAAACATGTCCAACATAGATTGATTCAAAGCTCTATCATTATATTAGGTATCCTACAGACTGCTAAGAAGTGACCTGTGTCTGGCATTCAAGACATACTCTGACCCAGTATTGATGGATTCACTGCACATCAGCAAGTCAAATGCATCATAAATACTCAGTCTTGGTATCTAAACCTATTCTGCACATTAAAAGAACTGTTTGAAGAGACAGGCATTTTTTGCAGATGATACCAGTACTCTGGAACAGACTGCCCATGCCCATCCACATAAAACAAAGTTCATCCCTGTCCGTATTCAAGTGCAACATGGATCTATCGATGGGAAGCAGAAACTTTACCCCAAGCCTGACCCCTGTACTATTAATGGACAGAGGCAGTTCCTAAATAATTTACCCCATGATGGGTCTTTGGTATGATCCCAGTTATTCTCATTAGGGTTAATATATAATTATCAATCATGGGATAGTTGAGACCAGTCTCTACCTGAATGGAATAGGTTAATTTGAGCACAAAAAGGGAAACTGCCTAGGCTTAAAATGACCCACAAGGGTAGATAACATAGTACTTACCTATGAATAATTGATTACCCCTGATGATACAGTAACTGTGAAAGGTAGGTTGTAATCCAGGAGCAGTGAAATTTTAGTGGTGGACATATCACATTGAGCTCTTTCTTTTTGTCTAGATGTCCCTCATCTATTTTGGCTCTTTTTATATCAAAACGAGCAGCACTCAGCTGCAGTGTTGCCTTGGAGAGTTTGATTCTTTAGATCAGTTATTGGCTCTGGTGCTCTCAGTGCAGAATCTATAAATACAGTCTGTGTCAACGTGTTCTTTTTTTTTACTGGGTGCTCCATTTTCCTTTTATATCATAAATATGTCTCTCAGTGAATTAACAATACTCTAAGCTGCTCACAGATATGTATGCTGTGAGGGTATGCATATGTGGTGTGCATGTGAGTAACTGTGTGTGTGTGTGTGTGTGTGTGTGTGTGTGTGTGTGTGTGTGTGTGTGTGTGTGTGTGTGTGTGTGTGTGTGTGTGTGTGTGTGTGTGTGTGACTGTGCACACATCCTGTGGATGTAATTGTCCCTGTCCAGGATCGATCCCTCTGCCTTGTACCTATCACATGCAGAACAGTATCCATCTTCTGCATGAGCATGAAATGGATGATGTAGATCATCACAGAATGGATTACTTCAATGCAATTATACTTTTCAAGTACAACTAACCTGCAGTCTGAGAAAGACCGTACTTTATCTTGTTTTATTAGTAAACTTTCCTCTGGTCCATTTGTACCTTTCTGTGTTTCATTTTAGTATTTTTACTTCGAGATACTTAGCTGGTTCTCCTTGCACACTGATTAGCACATTTTATATGGATTTCTATAATTATGCGTTCAGCATTTTATATGATATCATTGCATATTTATTAATACATGTTTTTGAATGGATTTTGTTTTCTTTGATAGTTAGTAATTTTTGTTTGGAAAAATGTTCTCCCACAGGCTGAGGATTTTCTACATAACTGTTATTTTCTGAATGTAGACATGGCAGATTTTGTTCCACTGTGACTTAGTGAGGTTTTTCTTGTGAAGTAATGTCATACATTTGGGTATGGGACTTTCTGAAACTGGATCCTGATTATCTGTTTTACAGGTGATTTACCTTCTAGCAGCAGTGTGCAAGAGGAAGAATAAGTGTTGGTAAGTTAGTGTGCTTTGGGAGACCATTAAATACATTAGTATTTGGCTTTAGAGTCCTTTTCAGTCACAAGAGACAAGTAAGCAAATGTGCCTGCATAAAGTTTTTAGCGATATTCGGTTAATATTGAAATTTTTAAACTTAAACTTTTCCCAGTTAGGGGTCACCACAGCAGATCACCTGTCTGCTCATGACTGGCAGTGGAGTTTTACAGTGTCAAGTTGCCAGCCCTGTGCCCAACCTTCCACAGACGGAACACACACACACCTAGGGCCAATTTAGAGTGTCCAATCCACCTACAGCATGTCTTTGGGGGAAACCGGAGCACCTGGAGGAAACCCATGCAACCACAGGGAGGACATGCAGACTCTGTACAGAAGGCACCCCAGCCGAGGATCGAACCAGAGAATCTCTTGCTGGGAGGCAGCAACACTAGACGCTGCACCACCATGGCCACCCAAACTTCTGACTTTCATTATGCAAATTAAAATGCAAAAAATGCGTATCAAAAAGTAAATGTTAGTCTGGCCACTTGTATACCTAATGATAAAATACATGAAAATGAATGATTCATTCTGCTGTAAAGCCATATTTTAAGTACTGCTAAAAATTTTAGGAAATGAAAAACAACTATGCTGTGTGTCAGGAGAAAGGGGTGGGAAGAGTATTGTTTTGTCCATTAGAAATAGTCACTGTATATTTGAAGTGAATTGATACATTTCACTAATGGTGACATTAGAACCCAGAAGTAAGAAGAGAGAATAAAAGGTTCAACATGGGAGGAGGCAGGAAGCAGAAAAAACTTTGGGAACGTTTCAGCACTAAGAATATGTATGTATATATATATATATATATATATATATATATATATATATATATATATATATATATATATATATATATATATATATATATGGTTCTACCTGACATAGCGAAACCACACAACACCGACAAGCACATCACCGACACCACATATTCGACAGTCCATAAACACGAAACCACACATAACCTAACAAAAACACAAACACAATCCGTAAACAAAACACATCCCACAACACACACCAACACACACAACACACACACACCACCTTAATACAACCCTAAGGTCAACACACAAACCACACACACGACACACACACACCCCAATCCCAAACTTCACCCCACACTAACCCAAAACCCTCCCTACCCTAACACACTTAATAACCACCTACCCCTTAACCCCTACCTAACCTAACTAACCCCCCCTATATCGCCCCTAACCCTAACTCACTTAACCCCACCCTATCGCCTCCCTAACCCTAACTCACTTAACCCACCCCTATCCCCACAGACCGTCAATCCACACTTACCTGCGCACCCTAACGTCCGTCACTACCGCATACTCACACAGCCTTTCCCCATGTCGGCATCCTCGGCGTTGGTGTTGTCATCCGTCGTGTCGGTCTTCTGCATTGTCGATGTTCTGCCACTCGCGATTCCCGTCGGTCTTCTGGTCTTCTGGAGCTCAATTCCGCTGTCGGTCTTCTGCGCTGTCGACGAAGTCAGGTAGAACCATATATATATATATGTGTGTGTGTGTGTGTGTGTGTGTGTGTGTGTGTGTGTGTGTGTGTGTATACATATATATATATATATATATATATATATATATATATATATATATATATAACGTGTATCCCAAAATAACCACCACTCAATGTGATTAAAAGGCAATATCTGTGCTAATAGATCATTTCATAAGGAAGCAATCTCTTTGGAAAATAATAATGCCAAGCCTAACCACAGCATTAGTGTTGTCCAACTATGAAACACCTCATTCTCTTATGGATTTTAGCTATCTGACATTTTTTAATCATTTAGTCAAGACTGACATCTGATCTGGAGGACTTCAGCATGCCAGGCCTCTCTGTTAACACCTGCTTATTTAAGTTCTGTCAAATTCATATGTATTATTTCAGTACTGCTGCTCTGTGCCTTAGACTCTGCTGTCCCATTCTTCTTCTTCTTCTACCTTAAATTTTCTCAACATGTTTGTTTTTTTCTAGTGAACCTTATAGGCAAAAGCAACCAGAGTCTCAAGTAACATTAAACATTGCTTATATTTAATTAAAACATGTTTCTGCTTACTTAGTAAAACATTAAATAAAATCCTTTTGTCAATAACCCCCCTGCTCATAGGACCTCATAATCCAGTCAAGAGAAGGTCATCATGAGACCTGAACTATCAGCTGTAACTAGATTAGTCTCTGCTATATTAGCATTATTTAAGGGTTTCTGTTGGCTCTATGAATTAGATGAATGAAATGCTGACAATGACCCAATCACCCTGGCATCAGTTAATAGTCCCAGAAATGGAGGCAATCTTGTAGTGGTGGTGGTGGTAGTGGGATAGAAAAAATAAGGCGCTCACCTGCTAGGGCACGCCTAATGTAATGGTTTCGGTAAGACAATGGGCCTGCAGTCTGGCAAGGTGGTCAGTGCAGGGTGAATCACTTAGTATGCACATTGCATGCATCCCTGATAAACTAAATTTGGCAATACAGGAGAATACCGGGACATAACAAATGCATATCTGCATTCCCAGTGATCCATATTAATAAAAGCAGCCTGCTTCTAAAATCCCTGTCTTCCATTCTCTTTCACCAAGACATACTGTTACTGGATGTTAGGAGCTGATGGCATACAATTTGGACAGTAAAATGATTGAGAAGTACATGATTGTTTTATATAGAGGAGCACAAGCAAATGTACACAATAACAGACACAAGAATATAATCCTATGAGAGGCAGCCTGAGATACTTTATTTGTAGTGTGTTGTTCTGAACATTAGGTGGGAGCAGTATCTGGTTCATTGACATGCTCAGAGTCACACTGTAGGCAAATAAAGGCTGCAGGAATCGATATCAGGACTGCTGCAGGCTGTAGGTATAGGAACACACAGTCTTAAACTGCCTTCTCTGAACTTTATTGGTTTAAACTGGATGAGGTGTGGTAAGGCATTCTATTCATAAGACATCACAGCTAGTGCAGTTTCTATGTATACTGGCAGTGATGTCATTATGTTTGGAAATGTTTCTATTCTTCATATTAGTGCAGCTGTGAAGGTGGTATATATAAGTTTGGGAGTATGGTGCATGCCAACCTCACCACATTTTTTTTTCTTTTATCAGTGCAAGGCTATGGCTGGTTATTTATTGTCTATCTGTACCTTTGTGCAGATGTAACCTTACAAGTCATGGTAGTTCTCTTAAACCTTTGCACCAAGCTATACAACTGTGGCACTGATTCCTAAAACATATGAGGATCCTTCTTTCTCAAATAATTATCATCTAATTTCACTTTTAATGCATTTTATAACTTGTGCAGTCATTGTTAATCATTATTTTCTGCAATGTTTACATACTATTATTGATCCCCAGACTATTGTGCCTGTGATACCAGGGAAATACTGACAGTCCAGCTATCTGGAATTTTGTAAATAATTATATGTCACTTGAAAATATGAATATGATATCTATAGAAATGTGACACAGCCAGCTCAGCTATCTGGAATTTTGTAAATAATCATTTGTCATTTGTGAATATTTATTTGATTCATATGCGTGTGTTACAAATGTAAGAGAACTGCATGTTATGTACTGAGCTTCAAGAATGTAACCACAGTGTATCCTACTGGAAAAGAACAGAAATTTATATAGAATATATACCTGTGCAAATGTATGTTTTAATAGTAAAAGCTGGAACATAAAGAGTTAACTTGCAAAACTTCAAGAAAATAAGTTGAAAAGTAAAGTATTTTACAATTGTGTTATCTCAGTTTCAGTGCAGCAAGCAGACACAATGTGTAGAGCTAGAGGTTTTTCTTTTGTCTTAAAACAGAAATAATTACTAGGTTTCAAATGTAAAAGTGTTTAATTGTTTTACGACTTCCAGTTCTGAGCAAGCATCTGAGAGATATGTATTTTTCACATAGAAATGTTAAATTTTGTTAAAGTTTCTATTAGCCTGGGAACTGGAGGCAGGTGACAAAGAGTGATGTCATCCAAGATGACCCAGCAGTAATGTTTGATAGTAATTTAAGAACTGTCCCAGAGAAAGACTGTGCATTTTGTACCTTGTCTTGGACCTTGAAACATTCATCATCACCATCATCTGTACTTACCTTGCTAATAGTAAGTAACTAGGGAAAAGTAATTTCTTTTAGATATATATAGGAATACAGTAAAGATTAGTTTAGATGTTTTCTGTATTTATTTAAGACTGTCCTGCAATGTTGTTTTAAATATTTCCTATGATTCTGAACTCTGTAGTTGCTGTGTTGATTGAGTATGGTCTTGTTCTTTTATTATTTATTATTAAATATATTTGAACCTATCTTTGTGGCTGGTTTGTTTAGAGGTATTTAAGCTCTTAGTGTACTTGCATATGTACTTGGTGACACTGTATATGCCATTACAATACTCCAATAGCCTTGCTCTTGGCCAGACTACCATTTGGATAATAGTAACATTACACAGTAGCATTGGTCACCCTTTAGTAAGGGCCTTAAGTAGCTGATGAAGAGGTGTTGGTGGCAGTGATAACTACCTTATAGCCTGGGCAGAAGGAAGCATAGCTAGTAAACCTGTGCCAGCCTTCCCCAGGTGCGTGTGTGTGTGTTTGTATATAAATAAAATCTCAAAGTGTGTGTGTGTGTGTGTGTGTGTGTGTGTGTGTGTGTGTGTGTGTGTGTGTGTGTGTGTGTGTGTATGTGTGTGTGTGTGTGTGTGTGCTACTTGGGCAGGGACATGAAGCACTGGTTGGGCAGAGTGGGTGCTGAAGGTCTTGGCTTGACCCCTCAACTGAGATCTTAACCCTATAGCCATGCCAGTAGGGAGTCTTATTGGGGATCTGGAAAAAGTGGAAGAAACCAGCCCCAGACTGACTGTGATCTCGGTGTGCTCTTAAGTGAAATTGTACTTTACTGTGTGTGTACTTGTCATACTCCCATTGTGTATGTCCCTCACTGTAGCCAGGGGTGAGGATTGAGGCTCCTTTATTATTAGGCCAGTGCAGGGGAGTCACAGTCCCAAGAGCCATATTAAGCCTAGCTAAGTTTACTGCAAATTTAACAAAATATCGCTGATGTGTCAGTTTCTCAAGGATTCTTACAGTTAGGACAGAGGCTTATACAAATCAAGTGTTCACAGGCTGACCCTGTCCATTAGAGACATGGGTGTAAAATCAAGGAAAAATTTGCGATTTCTCATCCATTTATCAAAGTTACATTTGAAAAGAGTTAAGGATAAGCTTTGCATCACATGAATGGGAAACCTTTTCCAGAAAGGAGTAATCCTTGAGACACACACCTGTCCCTGCAACATGTCCTGTGTATGATGCTGGTGAGGTTTAGGCCCTTAGAATGGGTCTTTAGGATGCTTTTGTTTTGCAGATGTGCAACAAATCCATCACTATAGGATCAGGGGATGCCTTGTATGCTAGGAGTAAATCACTGCACAGCAGACTGTAGGAGACTGAGCACAGGGATACGGCTTTGAGATGGTTCACATAGCACTTGTTGATTACTCCCTGTTTTCTTTTGCAAGTACCTTTGTGGACCCTCTAGCTGTTCCAGTTGTCTGGTAAGGTGCATTCTGGAGGGTGCATTGTACTCGATAATTGGTCTGATGAGAGCCAAGTACAGCAGAATGGTAACCTCCTTGGACCTGGATACCATGTTCTCACTTATAAGTTGTGCAGCATAAAATTATTTTCTTATCACAGTAGACACATTGTGATCAAAGATCAAGTTCCTGTCATTATGATCTCCAAGATCCCTGAGAACTGATTCAAATTTTAATGGTATATTACTGATGTGGTAATTTCCTGGGGTAGATGTCTATCCCAAAGGGTACTATCAAGCATTTTTTGCACTGATTTTTAGTCCATAGCTCTGTCACAAGCTGTTTTTCAGCATCAGGTCTTTTTTAAGGGTATCTTTTTCTTTAGCAGATTTAGTGACCACACCTAGTTAGCAGTCATCTACATACTTTATCAGCCAGAGGCCCTTGAAGTTTGGCTTGACTTCAGAGAAGCAGATGCCAAAAAGGAGAGGCTTACCACTCATTCCTGTAGAACTCCACTAGTGACTGTCCTCATTGTGGAGGTAGATTTCCCTATACTAACTTCTTGCAGCCTATCAGTGAGCCATATGGCTATGTATTGGGTAAAAATGGGCTTATGCCTAATTTTGTACATTTATTTACAATGCCTGAGTGAGGTATTGTTAAATGCATTGGCCGGGATAAAGTAGGTAGTTTGTACAGTTTTGCTTCATCCCTATCTTTAGTGGCCTCTTGAAGAAGTCCACCAGGTTAAGTAGGCATGACCTGCCTATGACAAAATTTAATTGGGTAGGATCCAGTCAGGGGAGTCTGCAGGAATTTTTGCAGGGGGGTGCAAACCTAGAGCCCCCACTTAACCCCCCACACAGCCATTCCAGTGTTCCATTACTTGGCTATTTCTCCCCAGTTGCCATGAACACTGTTCAAAACTCTCAGTGTGCATGCTGTTTTATGCATTAAATATACAATGATTACAGATATTTGGATTTAATTTACAACTTTTATTTCAAATTTCATAGCACAGACACTGATAGACATTTGCTAAACAAAACAACAGTCTTACAATGAAAACAGACTTTGCATTAAAACTTCTCTACCTTTGAAACTCAAATTCACTGAAACAAGATTGAAACCAACATTCAAAGAAAATGCATCTGGCCAGTGGCGGGCTAAGTTTACCTTTGGGCTGTTTCCAAATCATAGGCCCCTTGCACGCATTTTTAGGACCATGCAAAAGTTCTTTAATACAATCAGAAAGGTGAATCAATTATAATATATAATAATTGAAATATATCCCTTGTATAATACAGCACCACTTATTTGACTGTGTTTTAAATGTATAGCTTTGAACATTTTGCCAGTAATCAATGAAGCAAAACATATGAACCAATAATGACAACTGCAAAATTCAGAACATTTCAACCATAAAAGGCCACTCAAACTTCTGTCGTTACAATCTACCAATATCAGTCAATATGCACAGTCTCTGCAGCAATAGAAGTCATTTGAATAATTCCACATTAAAGAGATCTGAAACTAATGAAGAGGTTGTTGCTAGAAAACAACTTTGTATTTCAGTGTTTCATCTACAAATTCGTTGCTTGTTGCCCTTGAAGAATAAATTGCCTATGTTTAAAAAATGGTAAGCTGCTGTATTGCAATAGGGAATGGGCATCAAGCTGAAAATGCTGGTTCATAGTTACTAGGCATCTCATCCAAAGGAGGACATACTCAGGACTGCAGCACCCCCCCCAAATACAAATCTACATGCTTTGGGAGTAGAACCTACAGCCCGATGAATCAAGAAGCAAGTATGCTATCTGCTGTGCTAACATTGCTTTAAAATTCTATGCGACAATAATGATACCATTTGCTGAACGAAACAGTTGTACATTTTAAGCAGACTTAGTATGAGCAGCATTAAACTTATCTTCCCTTGAAGCTCACAATTCCTTAAAAATGTACTTCACAGTAAAGTTTACCTTTTATCTCTAACTAGGGCATTTCACTCTCTTTCAGACACACACACACACACACACACACACACACACACACACACACACACACACACACACACACACACACACACACACACACATACACCTCAACCTCTTAGTGCAAGAAATCTGGGCAAAGCCTAAAATAAATAGTGTCAGACTATAAATATTTCTCCCATGAACTTAGAAAATTGCTACAATAACAGGATTTGTGTTAGTATGCACTTTTCTAAAGGATATGTCTAAAACTCAAATGTCTGTCATTATTTAGCAACTTCAATCCTTTTTAGGAGGAATATGGGGCAAAAATATGGACATTCTGCAAAAACCTGGACAGCTGAGGGTATGTTACCTCCCTCTTATACACACACACACACACACACACACACACACACACACACACACACACACACACACACACACACACACACACGCACACCCATGCACACCCACGCAGACCCACGCACACCCACGCACCCCTCCCACACACACACACACACACACCCCTACCTATACCTACCTACTTCTTACATACACTCATACACACCCCTACCTATCTTACCTTCCTATTTTTGAACAGCAGACTGTAGGAGACTGAGCACAGGGATACGGCTTTGAGATGGTTCACATAGCACTTGTTGATTACTCCCTGTATTCTTTTGCAAGTACATTTGTGGTCCCTCTAGCTGTTCCAATTGTCTGGTAAGGTGCATTCTGGAGGGTGCATTGTACTTGATAATTGGTCTGATGAGAGCCAAGTACAGCAGAATGGTAACCTCCTTGGACCTGGATACCCTGTTCTCACTTATAAGTTGTGCAGCATAAAATTATTTTCTTATCACAGTAGACACATTGTGATCAATGATCAAGTTCCTGTCAACATGATCTCCCAGATCCCTGACAATTGATTCAAATTTTAAGGGTATATTACTGATGTGGTAATTTCCTGGGGTAGATGTCTATCCCAAAGGGTACTATCAAGCATTTTTTGCACTGATTTTTAGTCCATAGCTCTGTCACAAGCTGTTTTTCAGCATCCGGTCTTTTTTAAGGGTATCTTTTTCTTTAGCAGATTCAGTGACCACACCTAGTTAGCAGTCATCTACATACTTTATCAGCCAGAGGCCCTTGAAGTTTGGCTTGACTTCAGAGAAGCAGATGCCAAAAAGGAGAGGCTTACCACTCATTCCTGTAGAACTCCACTAGTGACTGTCCTCATTGTGGAGGTAGATTTCCCTATACTAACTTCTTGCAGCCTATCAGTGAGCCATATGGCTATGTATTGGGTAAAAATGGGCTTATGCCTAATTTTGTACATTTATTTACAATGCCTGAGTGAGGTATTGTTAAATGCATTGGCTGGGATAAAGTAGGCAGTTTGTACAGTTTTGCTTCATCCCTAGCTTTAGTGGCCTCTTGAAGAAGTCCACCAGGTTAAGTAGGCATGACCTGCCTATGACAAAATTTAATTGGGTAGGATCCAGTCAGGGGAGTCTGCAGGAATTTTTGCAGGGGGGTGCAAACCTAGAGCCCCCACTTAACCCCCCACACAGCCATTCCAGTGTTCCATTACTTGGCTATTTCTCCCCAGTTGCCATAAACACTGTTCAAAACTCTCAGTGTGCATGCTGTTTTATGCATTAAATATACAATGATTACAGATATTTGGATTTAATTTACAACTTTTATTTCAAATTTCATAGCACAGACACTGATAGACATTTGCTAAACAAAGCAACAGTCTTACAATGAAAACAGACTTTGCATTAAAACTTCTCTACCTTTGAAACTCAAATTCACTGAAACAAGATTGAAACCAACATTCAAAGAAAATGCATCTGGCAAGTGGCGGGCTAAGTTTACCTTTGGGCTGTTTCCAAATTATAGACCCCTTGCACGCATTTTTAGGACCATGCAAAAGTTCTTCAATACAATCAGAAAGGTGAATCAATTATAATATATAATAATTGAAATATATCCCTTGTATAATACAGCACCACTTATTAGACTGTGTTTTAAATTTATAGTTTTGAACATTTTGCCAGTAATCAATGAAGCAAAACATATGAACCAATAATGACAACTGCAAAATTCAGAACATTTCAACCATAAAAGGCCACTCAAACTTCTGTCGTTACAATCTACCAATATCAGACAATATGCACAGTCTCTGCAGAAATAGAAGTCATCTGAATAATTCCACATTAAAGAGATCTGAAACTAATGAAGAGGTTGTTGCTAGAAAACAACTTTGTATTTCAGTGTTTCATCTACAAATTCGTTGCTTGTTGCCCTTGAAGAATAAATTGCCTATGTTTAAAAAATGGTAAGCTGCTGTATTGCAATAAGGAATGGGCATCAAGCTGAAAATGCTGGTTCATAGTTACTAGGCATCTCATCCAAAGGAGGACATACTCAGGACTGCAGCACCCCCCCCCCAAATACAAATCTACATGCTGTGGGAGTAGAAACTACAGCCCAATGAATCAAGAAGCAAGTATGCTATCTGCTGTGCTAACACTGCTTTAAAATTCTATGCGACAATAATGATACAATTTGCTGAACGAAACAGTTGTACATTTTAAGCAGACTTAGTATGAGCAGCATTAAACTTATCTTTCCTTGAAGCTCACAATTCCTTAAAAATGCACTTCACAGTAAAGTTTACCTTTTATCTCTAACTAGGGCATTTCACTCTCTTTCAGACACACACACACACACACACACACACACACACACACACACACACACACACACACACACACATACACCTCAACCTCTTAGTGCAAGAAATCTGGGCAAAGCCTAAAATAAATAGTGTCAGACTATAAATATTTCTCCCATGAACTTAGAAAATTGCTACAATAACAGGATTTGTGTTAGTATGCACTTTTCTAAAGGATATGTCTAAAACCCAAATGTCTGTCATTATTTAGCAACTTTAATCCTTTTTAGGAGGAATATGGGGCAAAAATATATACATTCTGCAAAAACCTGGACAGCTGAGGGTATGTTACCTCCCTCTTATACACACACACACACACACACACACACACACACACACACACACACACACACACACACGCACACCCATGCAGACCCACGCACACCCACGCACCCCCCACACACACACACACACACACACCCCTACCTATACCTACCTACTTCTTACATACACTCATACACACCCCTACCTATCTTACCTTCCTATTTCTTACACACACATACACCTCTTAAACACTTAAACACACAGACACACACACCTACCTCTCACTTGTACATTCATCCACAGTCCAAACATCTTCTGGAATTCAAATTCTGTGCAGGCATGGAAGATGAAGATGTAAACCATTGGTCCCACAGATGCAGAAGATGAAAACAGATTGCAAACAGCTGTTGCGTCTGTGCAACTGGATAGAAAGAGAGTTCTTAAAGAAGAACACCCTTAAAAAAAAATAATTAAAAGAAAATTAATCTCCCGGCCAGCCAGTTACAAGGGGTGCAAGTGTACCCCCTTGCACCTGCCTGTGTGTGCCCATTGATCCAGTGTCTGTAGGCTTCCTATGTCATTGTTTACCAGATCCATGATAACTGTTTCCATGGCCTTGCATGTAAGACAAGTCAAACTTATGGGCTGTACATACCCAGGTCAGTTGGAGGCCACTCTCCTCTCGTGTAGAAACATAACCAATGCAGCCCTCCATTCCTTTGGCACAAACCTGTCTGGAGGCTATAGTTAAAAACAGATCCTAATGAGCCTGTTTCATGCTGTGGCAATGGCTCCCTATTGCAGATGGTAGTAGTAGTCCACAAAAAAACACAAAAACTCTCAGGCCAAAAAAAAAAGATGACCTTGAGGATAAGAAAGAAATATGTAATGTTACTATTAAGCAAGAAGTCCAGAATTTCCATATAGAAAATATTCAGAAAGACTGAGAGAAATTAGAGGAAAGAAAAATACTTCCATAAGAAAAACTGTCAAAAGCTTCAAATGCAGATTTGCATTCATTAATATTCATTCTATAGGCATGACTGTTTACTTCGTAACTAATGTGTAACTACATTGTATCTAATGTGTGCTTGATAAATTGCATTTTTGAGCTTGTCTATAGATTTTCTACCCGGGTCCCTTCTGAAAATGGGCTACTAGTCCAGTCAGACCTCCTCAGTAAACAAATGTGAAATAAATAAATAAAATAAAACTAATACAACAGACCCATGCAAAACATTACATAGATGAAAAAACTTGGACTGCCTGAAAAAAGAAGCAACAGAGGAAGTGCAAACATATAAAGAAAAACAGCCAGCAATTTTTGAAAGGTATAAAAAAATAATGGACATGGGAAAGAAAAAGACATCTGATATGGTGTAATATTTATGCAAAACAGAAAGCCAAGCTAATCTATAAAAAGGAAGATTCAAAGATATTTGAAGAGAAATACAGGCAAACTCACCCAGATATGTAAAATTTCACAATACAAAAATAAGAAAATAAAGGTGGAATGCAGAACAGAGGATTAGTAAGAAAGAATTAAACACAAAGTGATGTTATGCACTATCTGTGAAGTGAAATATTTAGTATCGAAAGTCCAACATAGGTGTTGCCATGTTATTTTGGAACAATGAGTCCCCCAATTAAGAAGAAACAGGTGGAGCAAGACACATCTGAAGCAGATATATGGACATGGGAAAGAAAAAAAAAATGATATGGTGCAATATTGATACAAAGGAGAAAACACTAATTAATATAAAAAAATGCAACACCAAAGATATTTGCAGAGAAATACAGCCATAGATTCAGCCAGAGTCCTACAGAGTGAAACAATAGCTAGAAATATGGTGGGAAAATCAGTCTATGGCCTGACTGAGCATGACTTAAGATAGCCAATTAGAATCATAAATGGAAACACAGTGTGGATCTCTTAACTATATGAGCTACATGCTCTAGGGACCTAAACCTTGTCACCACAATAAACAGAACATGCCAGAGGGATAGATTCCTGCCCCAGAGACGTCCCATACTCTGGAACAAACTACCTATCTATATCAAACAGAGATCCTCATTAGTACTCTTCAAGAAAAATCTTGATGATTGGATGGGAAATAGGAAATTCACCCCATGGATCAATTCTGTGCCTCTGCTTGACAGTGGAACAGGAAAATAATTTTCTTGAGTGGCAAAAGCCAGGGTACCTTTTTGACTGGGCTTGTATAGGCTCTAGGGCCGATAGCCTAGTACCTACCTATGAACCTATGAACCTATGTACTCAAGCAGGGAATAGACAGGGCTTATTACAGAGAGTGCCATCCTGAGAGGCCTAAGAGGAATTCATGAAATAATGGCAGGAAGAAAGACTAAAGAATCTTAGTTAAGAAGACTGATAAAACCATAGCTTGGAGAGCCCACTTACTGGGGTGGGGGTGGGGTGGGGGTAGATTATGTCTCCATGTTGGGACTAAGGAGCTCAGGGACTTATGAGAATATCAGATAACCCTAGAGGGAACCAGGCTCAATTTCAATGTACTGAGCGTAGGGGATCTAATTCACTAGGGGATGGAGCCAGCCAGTGCCGTGTGATATGAAAGGACCAACCGACATTATGCTGTCCTGATAAGTTGTCATCCTAAAGATTATGTAAATAAATAGATAAAACCACCAAAAAATTAGTAGGGGTGTCAACTTCTATACTACATTGAAAATTGGTCCCATTCTAGATCTAGAAGTGCCATGGCTGTGGCTATCCTAGACCTGAGCTAGGAATGAACAATACTTTGGTGGAGTATCAAGTCAATGGGGGAGGGGGGGCTATTCTACACTTTTAATCATCTTTCCACTTTTACTACCAAAATTAGAAGAGCATATTCATATACCCTGAATAAGTATCATGTAGTTTTGTTTTCAAATAGGCTGTTAGTGGTTAGGGAGCTAGCGTAAATCATAGTGAGTAAAATGTCCTTCCAGATTATGGTGGAAAACTCAGTCCATCACTGGACTGAGCATGATGGAGGATGGCCATTAATAAATAGATTCCAGTGTGGAAACTAGGTGTTGATTCATGACCATGGGAACACGTCTACATTAGTGGGGTAATACTTAGACTCATTAAGATGATTGTGGTGTTGAAGAACTGCTAGGCGATCAGTGCAAAATAAACTTCTTTGACCAAGAAGGGAAAGCCAGCAAGTAATTAGTCCTGAGTGATATCTAAAACAGAGGTAGTCATCCTGAAAGTATTGGCTATGGAAAACATCTGGTCTGTCTTGAATTCCTGTACTGGGACTTTGTTTTAGGGTACTATGGAAGCTGAAACACCCCTATCCCACTTATTAGATTTGAAGCTATTCATATTGCTCATTATTCAGCAGTCCTTATAATCAGATTTGAGACCTAACATCCCTTGAAGAAAACATACTTGGGAAAAGGCCTCAGCTTTATTCCCTCTGTCATAGTAACATTTTAGACACTATTATAGATTTACAGGTTCATAGGTTCATAAAAGGTTACTAGGCTAATGACCCTAGAACCCTTACAAGCCTAGCCATATTTATCCCGAGCTGTCCCAATTGTCAGTGGCTGGGTAAGTGAAGTTCACAGAGGTAAGGGTCTATGGTAGTTAATAATGACTTCCTCTGTGCAGGAGGGATATGGGCCTCACCCCAGGAGGGAATTTGTGGTCACCCATCCTTTGATCTAGGTTGTGTTTGAAGAGGGTCAGGGAGGGGCTCTGTTTCATGTGAATTGGAAGCTTGTTCCAGAGAAGTGGCAGTCACTGGGAGACATATATATCTCTCCAGCACAATTTCATGTCAGAGGTTAGGTTAAGATCCCTGGATTTACAAATGTGTAGTATTTCCATCACGGCAGGATCAGAAACCACCCTATAAGCCATGCACAGGTCACCCCTCAGCAACCTGTAGGAGACAGAATACAGTGACAGGGCTTTCCACTGTAGAATATAAACAGCCAGAGCAGGTGTTTCAAGGGAATTGAGTATGTGACAGTTTGTATAAACTGAGATGTATTGAGTACTGTTAACTCTGAACTTTGAACAATGGAAAAATACTGAACAAGCTAGATTCTGCCTGAAGGCAGGAAATGTGCCTTTTATGGAAGTATATCCGATTTTCTCTTTTGCCTAGAGATATGATGATGTGAATTGTCTTATGTTTACGGGTAAACCTTTGATTGGTTAATTGCCCTGTGTAATAATCTAATTGGTCCAGTTTTATATTTTTGTACTGTCAGCAATATCACCAGTATATAAGCTTGCTTATTTCTTTGTTCTGGGAGTCTCCCTGGTACTTTCCATGAGGCTCCCGCACATGTGTACTGTAGTTAATAAAAGCCACTGAAAGAGAGAAAGAAATGTATCTGTCTTCATTTTTAAAGTACTGTGACATTTAACAATTGGTGCCGTTTACTCAGATCTGAATTAAGAGCAAGCTGCAGCAGCTGAGAACTGAACGAAATACTGCTAAAAGGGCCCACAACAGATTTTTCTGTTTCTGTGGTATTTCTTTCATTTTTCTGTCCCTGTCTGCCTTCTAAAGTTTTATGAACAAATTTTTTTTCTTTCTCTGACAAATTTATGATTTCTCCTTCAATTGTTTTAAGGTAAGTGACATGCATTTCTTTTTCATAGATTCATAGATTCATACTAGGCTAATTGCCCTTGCGAGCCATTTTAAGCCTAGCCAATTATCCCTTGTGAGACTCAAACCCTGTACCTTCTGTTTCAAAGGCAAACACCTTAACCATTAGGCCACCCACCTAACCCAAAAAGATATTCATAGATTCATATTAAGCTAACTGCCCTTGTGAGCCATTTTAAGCCTAGCCAATTATCCCTTGTGAGACTCAAACCCTGCACCTTGTGTTTGTAAGGCAAACACCTTAACCATTAGGCCACCCTCCCTCCCTTTCTGCTTTGAATACGCAGTATGAGAGTGGGGTTAATCCGGAGAATAAACTGGCATCATACGTATGAAAGGAGGAATGAGATTGGGGAAACAGACGTGTTTATAATGTCTTAGCTAGACCTGTGTCAAACAGGTATAGCTTATTGTATGAGAGCGGGGTAAAAAGACATTTTTATAACATCTTAGCTAGGCCTGTGTCAAACAGGTATAGCTTATTGTATGAGAGCGGGGTAAAAAGATGTTTTTATAACATCTTAGCTAGACCTGTGTCAAACAGGTATAGCTTATTGTATGAGAGTGGGGTAATAAGACGTTTTTATAACGCCTTAGCTAAACCTGTGTCAAACAGGTATAGCATTTTGTATGAGAGTGGGGTAACAAGACGTTTTCATAACGCCTTAGCTAAACTTGTGGTAAACAGGTATAGCTCATCGAGTGATAGTAGGATACTGAGTAAAAATGGGAGTGAGCGCAGGAAAAATAAATGAGCCAGAAAAAGGTACACCAGCTGGTTTTATGTTTTATCGGGTGTCCCGGGATAGTTGCATGTTTTTAGATCAGTGGATGACCCTTACTAAGGATGACAGTGATCTTGCTTTTCTGGAAAATGGTAGTTTTAATAAAGATATTCTGACTAATTTACGAAAAAAAATAAAAAAGAAAGGAAAAATACCAGGGTTATGCTGGGCAGCTTTTAATGATTGGATGTGTGAGGCTAAAGAACGAGAAAAAGATTCAGTCGTTAGTCTTAAGGATAGTCAACAAAAGTTAAAAGAGCAGATAAAGGAACTGCGACAAACTACTAAAAATTTAGACATAGCTAATGGTAAACATTTAAAAGACCCACCCTTTTAGGGATTATATCCAGTACAAGAATTAAATAAACTACAGATACCAGAATCATCTGAAGATGATAATCCATGGTTCTCCCCACCCCCTACGGCTCCTCCACCGCAATATCAACCTTCACAACTACAGGATGGAACTGTTAGTTCTACAATACCGAGTGAAGGCCAGCCGATGGAGGAGCAAATCATTCAGGACCCCAGATGGGGAGGTCAGGTGATAGGAGGCAAGCCTAGTCACCTGACTATAGAACAACCCCACCAAATAGATACAGGCAAATCATCCCCTAGAGTGACACACTCTAAGATTAAGAAACAGTACAAAATAAAAGTGCAAATGCTTTTTGACCCTAGGTCCAGTCAGCCGAAAATACCTCAAAATAGGAAAACGGTTTATTCACAGAAGGGTAAATATTATAAGCAATGCCCAATTGTGGTTAAGGATAAGGATGATTACATTAATCCAGATAAATCTCATCAAAGCTTCACTTCCGATTCGAGCACGAGCTCATCAGATGAAGCAGGAGTATTTCCACTGAGGGAGGTTCCAAATCCAGCACATGCCAGAGATGCGGAACGACCGGCTACTGTCGTCGTACCTAGAATGTGGTCGGCAGTTGATTTTCAAGCTATTACCAAATCACTTCCATCCATTCGTAATAACCCAGCAAAGTTTCAACGTGTATTAGCAGGACACATATGTTTACAAAATCCTACTATAGAAGAAGTTAAAGCTGTCCTCCAATATGCTGTTCCAGCTGATCTGATGAAACGTATATGGGATCATGCTAATGTCCCCACCCCAATACCAAAACATAACACACAAGGGGAAAATGGTTTTGAAGCGATTAGACAATGAATTGTTGATGCTGTTATTGTTATAGTACCACCTACCCCCAATTGGTCTAAGATTAAATCAGTCTTACAAAGAGAAAACGAACCTATAAATGAATATTTACAACGACTTACTGATGCCTTTGAGGCATATTCCGGATACCCAGAGCCCACCGAAGGGCCAGCACAGAGTGGGCTGTCAGCTGCTTTTGTGGATGGGTTACGCCCTCAAGTGAGAGATAAACTAAAAGAAGTATGTTTGAATTGGCCCATTCTGGGCCTGCATGAGTTAGTCCAGCAAGTACAATACCAATCTGACCATTTGGCTAAAGAAAAGAAGGATTTACAGGGAAAATTAGTACAAGCACAAATTCAAATGTGTAACGCTCTGGGCCAACCCGGTCATCGAGGTAGAGGATGAGGGTGGGGACTGGGGAGGGGAGAGGTCACAGTCCAGCTACTCACAATAAACAAAATTATCAAGGTACACAACTCACCCAAACCCAGAATCCAAGTCATCAGAATGAATGTGTCAATTGTGGCCAAACAGGCCATTGGAAAAATGAGTGTCCATATTTGGCAGAGCAACCTGCACCATACACTGAGGCGCCACAACAATGAAATTCTAACTGGATGCCAAACCCTCGACAATAACCACAATGAAGGTTCCCTGAACAGAAACAACAGCAGCTGTACCTTTTCCTTCCTGTGGATCAGGATGGGCCACATGTTATGTTACTGGTTAAAAACAAACCATATCCATTTTTGATTGATACCGGAGCAACTAAATCTATGTTAACTAGCAGCACAGCCATGAATATCCCACTTTCCAATAAAGTGACTAAAGGAGTAGGTGTTTCCGGTATACCTTTCGAGTATTCTGAAACCATTCCGGTCCCAATAACTTTGGGACTGTTAGAGGATAATCATGCCTTTTTAGTAGGACCATCGGCATCTTTAAATTTATTAGGAAGAGACTTATTGTACAAAATGAGGCCACCATCTTTTGCACAGCTGATGGAGTCTATCTCCAAGTACCTTCAGACCAACAGGACACTACTTTAGCAGCCTTGGATGATACTATCACATTGCAATCAATGTGTATTCAGTCAGATTCTAACAGAAATGAAGATTTACACTCCCTGCCCTCTAGCTTGTGGACAACTCATGATAATGATGTAGGATTTTTGACTTCAGCTATCCCTGTAAAAATAACTCTAAAACTTGGAGCAAAATTGCCACGAGTACCACAGTACTCTCTGACAGCTGAGGCTATTTCTGGTATAGCCCCTGTTATTTCTGCACTAGCACAGCAAGGGATAATAGTACCCACCACAAGCCCGTGTAATACTCCAATATTGCCGGTAAATAAACCTGGTAAACAAGCTTACAGATATGTGCAAGATCTACGGGAAGTTAACAAAGCAGTTATGCCTGTCTTCCCAATTGTGCCAAACCCTGCCACTATTTTAAGTCGTATCCCACCTACAGCTAAATGTTTTACAGTAATAGATATTTCATCAGCCTTTTTCTCTATCCCAGTACATTCTAATAGTCAATATTTGTTTGCATTTACCTACAAAGGCCAACAGTATACTTGGACCGGATTGCCCCAGGGATATGTAGAATCTCTGACTTTATTTTCACAGGAAATGCATAGGCAATTACAAGATTTACAGCTACCATCACGTTCAGTACTAGTCCAATATGTGGACGATATACTTATAGCCTCCCCAGACAGTAACGCCTGTAAGAAAGATTCTCTTTTAATGTTAAAATTTCTAGCCACATGTGGATTTAAAGTAAATAAATCGAAATTACAATATTGCCAAGATAAAGTACAGTATTTAGGACACATAATTGAAATTGGTTCTCGTCGGATACTCCCAAACCGTATTAGTTCTATTCAAACTGCACCTCGTCCTATAACCCAGAGGCAACTGAGAGGGTTCCTTGATCTAGCAGGATACTGCAGACAGTGGGTATCTAATTTTTCAGAAATTACTGCCCCTCTGTTGCAACTCTTGAAAAAGGACATTACAGACCCTCTTCCCTGGATGTCACAGCATGATGAGGCTTTTCAGGCAATTAAAACAGCCCTGGTAAATCCTTCTGCCTTAGGGTTACCGGACTATTCGAAACCATTCATTTTCTTTTGTTACGAACAAAATAAGACTGCTCTGGGTCTCTTAACCCAGCAACGCACTGGAGGATACCGACCAATTGCTAACTATAGCACTCAATTGGATCCGGTTGCTTCTGGTTATCTAGCTTGCTTACGGGCTGTGGCTGCTGCTGCCGTCTTGGTAGATATGGCAGCCCCACTAACCCTGGGGCATGACACTGTACTAGCAGTCCTGCATGCTGTTCAAGCCTTACTTTTAAAAACTAAAACACAATATATTTCAAATGCACGTCTTACTAAGTACGAAATAAGTTTAATGGGAAATCCTGCTTTACAAATGAAACGCTGCCCACCACTAAACCCTGCCTCTTTAATACCAACCTCAGACGAGGGCGAACCACATGATTGTGTGTTAGTAGTTAACTCTGTTCTTTCTCCTAGGTTGAATTTATTTGATACTCCTTTGCAAAATCCTGATTTAGTTCTTTTCATTGATGGATCCTGTTTAAGAACAAACTCCGGAAAATTCCAAGCTGCTTGGTCAGTCTGCACACTGACTGAAGTATTGCAATCAGCACGATTACCTACTGGTGCCTCCACGCAGGCCGCGGAATTAGTGGCATTTTATCACATGCATGTAAACTAGCTAAAGACAAGTCTGTTACTATTTATACTGATTCCCGTTATGCCCATGGTGTTGTTCATGATTTTGGCATATTATGGAAAGAACGAGGGTTCTTAACATCTTCCGGAACACCCATTAAAAAACATTTTTATATCAATAATTTATTACAGGACTTATTGTTACCTTGTGAAATTGCTGTTGTTAAATGTGCAGCCCATCAATCCAATGATACTTTCGAGAGTAAAGGCAATAATTTTGCTGACTGGGCTGCTAAACAGGCTGCTTTGTCACAAACTGTTCAGGGTCACTTTTTGCAGCCATTACAACCTATGAAAACTTTTTATGATACAGTACTAAAAGCTTTACAAAATGAGGTCTCAGAATCAGAAAGGAAAGCATGGCTGGCTCAAAACTGTTTTAAACGATCTGATTTAATTTGGCAACAGCAAGATGGCAGATTAGTCTGCCCTCTATCCATGCTAAATTCTCTCAGTAAAGCTTATCATTTGCCAGCCCATGTTGGGGTACAAGCTTTAATAAAACAAATCCAAAAGGATTGGTTTGTCCCAAAGCTTTCTGTTTCTGTACAGCACTTTGTGAGCAAATGCTCTATTTGTTTACAGTACAATATTTCCAAAGGCACAATGGCTCCCGTACAACCCTTACCAAAACCATTGGGACCATTTTGTGCTTTGCAATGGAATTTTATTGAATTACCACCTTGTGCACATTTTAAATATGTTTTAACTGCTGTTGATGTTTTTTCTGGATGGTTAAAAGCATACCCTTGTGCAAAAAATGATGCTATCTCAGTAGCTAAAAAACTTTGTTATGACTTTATATCTCGATTTGGTGTTCCTTGTCAAATATATTCAGACCATGGAACACATTTTACAGCTCAATTAATTGACTCACTGTGTACTATGTTAGGCATCACTCTAAAATTCCACTGTCCATATAAACCGCAGGCATCTGAAATTATAAAACGCATGAATCAAACACTAAAAACTAGACTAGCAAAAATTACTACTGAAACAGGCCTCACTTGGGTACAGGCCTTACCACTAGCTTTGCTCTCTATAAGAGCACAAGTACATCCTACTAAAGGTCTTTCTCCTCATGTAATTCTAATGGGCTGACCTATGCGAATGCCCATGACTCCACTACCACCCTTTTCTGAGTACGATGCCTTTGATCATAATGTTATTGTATACTGCACTTCTCTTGTTTCTTTTTTACAATGTTATCACCACTGAGTAGCAGCTGCACAACATAACCCTGATCCTTTTACGTCTTCCAAACTACAACCAGGCGATTGGGTGTACGTCAAGTCTTTTTCCAAAAAAACAGCTCTGCAACCTCGTTGAAAAAGGCCTTACCTGGTTCTATTGACAACCTCTTCAGCAGTACGATTACAAGGCTCACCAACCTGGATTCATATATCACACGTTAAGAAAGTCGTCCCTTCTAAAGATCAAACACCTCTACCTTTCACGGCTCCAAAATCTCCACCTATCGCTTCCCGTACTCGCAGCCATACTGTTCCTGCACCTAACAATGTCTGACATTTCTTCAATCAGAACACTTCTCCATTCTCATACCATACCACCAAGACCACCATTTCCACTGAGGTACTGTGCAACGATCTTGGTGGTTATTTTTGTTGTTCTTATATTTTTACTGTGGCCATTCCTATTTTCTGCTACAGTAATACCTCATGCCAAAAGAACTGCATGGCATCCACCATTCAATACCTACCAAGCCATAAAATATACTTATGCATCATCCCTTAATGTTTCCAATTGCTAAATCTGCACTGCCATTCCTACGGTTCATGGGGGATTAATGCTAAATATAGTTCCCTTAGGGATTAAAGAGACATGGACGAATCTGATCTACGACACATCAAGAGTTATTTCGAAACACAAAGTAGCATTGCAGTTATCTGCCCGTCAAAATGGAACTGTGTGTTTCCAAAAACTTGATAAAATCAGAGTAGGGTGGAGCCATTGCAACAAAACGGTGGTATATAACTGCACTGCCTGGGGTTGTGTAACTGATTTCTCACCTATATCAAGAATTGTGAAAAACTCTATAGCTAACTTTTCCCGAAAAATAGAAACTGTCTACTGGAAAATATTTAAAGGGCGGCAGAATGCTGAAAATCGCTTCAAACCTATCAATGTCACCATCAAAGTAGAGAACTGTTATTTTGTGTGTGGAAGAAAAGTATATAAATGGCTACCAGAAAACTGGTCTGGCAGCTGTTTCCTGGGGTATCTAGTTCCAGCTATCCGACATGTATCTACATTACCTAAGGGAAAAATTCGGAACGTTCGAGAGGTCAAGAAACCTGCCAATCTGGTAGGTAAAGTTGATGCTTCATGGATCTATCATCATGATCTGGCTCATGCTAGTACCAAAGGACTATCCCATATGGACTTGGGTGATGATGTAATATCATGGGCTGGTATAATCCTGTCATACAGAGCAGTGAAATCAATTTGGAAACTGAGAAAGTTATCTAAACTGCTCAAAATCTTGAGCAATGCTACATTTTCTGCCCTAGAACTAGTAACTGATGAACTGACTGCTATGAGGGCTGTAGTACTCCAAAACTATATGGCTCTCGATTTCACCCTAGAGGCAAAAGGAGGAACTTGCACTTTAATCCAGGAAGAGTGCTGTACTTTTATTCCTGACAATCAGCACGAAATTGAGAGTCAACTTGAACTGATTCAGAGAATTTCCAAACTTTCAGAGGCCAAAGAGGCTGATAGCTCAACATGGGCTTGGTTAACCAACCTGTTTTCAGGTTGGGGTGGTGGACTGTTAAAGCTGATCTTGTTAATTGCAGTATTAGCAATTGTTGCTTTCATTGTCTTATTTCTAATCAAAGCACTGATCTTGAAATTGATTTCTTCAAAAACTGTAAAAAAAAGTGCCTACATTTTATATGCCTGCATCTATGACTGTAGATAATGAAATAAAAATGTCACTCAATGATGAAAAGACTAGTAGCATGGTTATGCTAGATCTGTGGCAAATGCATGACAGGTTAAATGATGATGCTTACACAGCATCAAATGGGGGATTGTAGAATATGAACAGCCAAAGCATGTGTTTCAAGGGAATTGAATATGTGACAGTTTGTATAAACTCAGATGTATTGAGTACTGTTAACTCTGAACTGTGAACAATGGAAAAATACTGAACAAGCTAGATGCTGCCTGAAGGCAGGAAATGTGCCTTTTATGGAAGTATATCTGATTTTCTTTTTTGCCTAGAGATATGATGATGTGAACTGTCTTATGTTTACGGGTAAACCTTTGATTGGTTAATTGCCCTGTGTAATAATCTAATTGGTCCAGTTTTATATTTTTGTACTGTCAGCGATATCACCAGTATATAAGCTTGCTTATTTCTTTGTTCTGGGAGTCTCCCTGGTACTTTCCATGAGGCTCCCACACGTGTGTACTGTAGTTAATAAAAGCCACTGAAAGAGAGAAAGAAATGTATCTGTCTTCATTTTTAAAGTACTGTGAAATTTAACACCACATAAGCCTTTTGTAAAACCTGTAAATTCTTGGTGAGAAACATTTTTGGTCTCTACAGTTGTTGCAGGTGTTTGGTGAGGTATGTGCAAAAGGGAGCATTGTACTCAATCAATTATTTGCTTAATGTGGGTTGAGTATAATGGAATTATAACATCATTAAATCTAGATGTGATACCTTTACTTATAAGAAGTGCTACATAGAAGGATTTCCTTACTACTGTGGATACATAGTGGTCAAAGTTCAGGTTGCTATCGACCTGAGTACCCAGATCAGGTACCACTTGGTCTACACTTAGGGGGGAATGCTGTCTATAATGTAATTAGCAGGGATATCAGCATTCCCAAAGGGAATAATAATGTATTTTTTGCATTTAGCTTTAATCCGTGGCTTTGGCACCAATTATTTGTCTGTGCTAACCCTGTCTGCAGTATATTAACATCACTGGGGAACAAAATGATTGCTCCCAATTAGCAATCATCAGTGAACTTGGTCAGCAACAGGCCATCCAAGTTTGCCTGGACTTCTGAGAAATAAATTCCGAGCAGTAAGGGAAACAGCAAATAACACTGTGGTACCCAACTGGTGACTGGTCTTTTGCTACAGTCATCCACTTTGACAGTATGTGTCCTGTCAATGAGCCAGTTGGCTACCCATTTAGTAATGTAGGGATTAGTTCCCAATTGAGAGAGTTTCTCTATAATACTGAGGGGGGGGGCTTGGCTACATGAAGATAGGCAGCATGATGACTTTCTCTAAGAAGTCAACCTTGTTTTAACAGGTATGATCTACCTTTAATGAATCTGTACTGAGTTGAGTCCAGAGTTTGGAGGTTACCTTTGTTCTAGTTAATAGGTCCATAAATATTCTTTCCATGGCTTGCAGATGAGGCTCATCAACCTTATGGACCTGTGATTCTCAGGGTTGGTTGAAACTATTTGTTAGGAAACAAGCCTACAAGTGTTTTTCAGCAACAAGAACAGGAACCTTGAAGGTTACCTACCCATCAAGGTGAACAACAGAAACAAATGAAAAAGGCCAGTGAATTTTGCCACCCTCCACTCCTAGAGCTCACCACTTCACCACTTTTAAGACCAGATGAGAAGCTGACATCAGGGTCATCCTAAAGCATAAAACAAGAAAACATTACTACAATATGGACAGGAAAGAATGTAAAGCCCTAGTAGAACTCAGCAGAGACAAATCAGGGAGAATTTTGAAGGCAGACAAAGATGTGAAGATCATAGAACCATATACCCATTATCTTGTTTTGGTAGATTACGGTATGTTAAACAACCCAGAATACTTTAACTCTACAGAAATAGGCATCATCAAAATGACCTATGTGGAAATCTGCATTGAACTCATCCTTCTGAGTGAGAAAGGAGTGATCAGCAACAAATATCTAGACTTTTTGATATTCCTCCTGCCCAAAGCTTTCCCAGCTTTGGAATCCCCAAACTACACAAGAACCTTCCTGACCGCTCTCACAAACCAGTCATGACCAGTAGAAGATCCATCAACAATCCCATTGCTATCTATCTCGAGGTCCAAATCAACTCCCTAGAGGAGCAAAAAAAATCATTCATAGCGGACCACCTTGAGTTGTCTGGCAGTTGGCTTAGAAGATCAAGGAGCTGATAACATGCTATGTGCTGTTTGTTCAGTGTTGGAAGGTTTGATTCCTGCAGCCTCCATAGCCAAATTGTGTGACTTTCAGCAAGTCACTTAACTAGACACTGCTTCTGGGCTGAGTCTGAAAAAGGTCTGTAGATATCAGTGCTCTGCCCCAGGAAACAAATACACATGAACAAACAGACAAACAAAAAAAGGACTTCTTCAGAGAGGTAAAGACATCCAACTTGGAGTCAATACCACCTTTACATCAAACTCCCATATGACTATTGCATAGGGACAGTCACTCAGGCTTACAACTGCATGTGGGTAGGCTTTTCAGGGAAAACAGATGTGCTGGGCAGATTACTTAGGGTCCTGATAAACAATGATTTCATTCAATTTGTCCCAGATAACTCAGACAAACTGTAGGGATAGCAATGGAGTGACCATGGCCCCTGGGGATGGCAGCCTAGTAACCTCCTATGATCCTATAAACAAAGTCACTCATTGGCCTTATTTAAGCACAATTTAGATGATTGGATGGGTAACCAGAAATTCACTCCGGGATTCCACCTGTGTCCCTCTTGGACAGGGGCAATTAGTGCTGATTTTAATGTCTGCTTGAACCAGACACCCTTGGGAACATGGGTTGAACTTGTCTAGGCATGCAAGGGCCATGGAGCCATTAGCCTAGTAACTTCCTATGATCCTATGGACCTATGATCCAAGTTTGACTAACACTGCTATGGGGAAGTGGGAAGATGATTTTGTCTACAACTTCCCTTTCTTGGCTTTGATCAGCTGCTGTCTATGTTTCATAGATGACATCTTTATCAACTGGGAAAATAATGGATCAGAGCACCAAGAAATCTATAGACACATCAACAATTTAACATCATTCCTGATTTTTACAACCCAACACATCAAAGACAAGATGAACTGCCTACACCTCACCATTTTTAAGAATACCACCACTGGCAAATTAAGCAGCACCCTATTCAAAAAACTAACAAGAGCCAACCTCCTACTCCATAACAGCAGCTTGTGCACCAGATTCACTGAAAGGAATGTCATAAAATCCCAGGGTATGAGAATAAGCAAGAACATTGAGGAACTTTCAGGATTCTTTCAAAAATATGGCTGTATTAGAAAGGGACTTCCTGAGTTTAATGTCCCTGGTTCTTGTGGCATGGGTCATCAACCCTGTCTTCAACTTCTTTATACATCTCAAGTTGATTTTTTCCTTTTACACAGAGTTCTTCTAGTTCCATGATATTATGTGCTGTCTTTTCTTGCTGGTTCTTGTTGTGTTTAAGGAGATTATGGGCAAGTTTCAGCCTAGTCTTTTTGATGGTTGTTGACCCTTGTTGTTGGAGGGCTGTTTCTATGTTTTTCCAGATGTGTTTCTTACATAATCTGAGTCCTCTTGGAACTAGACTTTTGTTGATACTATTATTGAAATATATCTCCTTCCCTTGAAGCCCCTTCATGTGTTTGAGTTTTTTTTATAGATCGTAAAGATGGGTCTGTTAGTCCCCAGATGGGGATGCCCAACTGTGGAATTTCCTTCACCATGTAAGTTGCTTGTCCACTAGGATGGAGGGTGCTCTGAGTAAGTCTCTGAAAAGGGAGGGATGGAAACCTCCCCTGGTGGTCAAATCTGTGATATGAATGGGGGGAGGTGTGTCCCTTGGCTGGTGGTACAACCTCAGTAGAGCCCTTGGGACTAATAAACCAAAAGTAGAAAAAAAAAACACCTGTGTCATTCAGGAAACTGATTGAACTAGCTTGAACGTTCCCTGTTGGTGATGCTGCAAGACAAACAAACTAAAAATGGAAATCAGGAAGACCATTTTCAACAACTGGGTAATGATCACTGAAAAAAGACAACTGAGCAATACACTATCAGCACACCCCTTATTCACTCAAGAAAGCAGAAGCATCAGAGGTTATGTGCAAAGAAGAGGTGGATGGGCTACAAGAAGGGACATACATGTAGACCTCCTGACTGTAACTACTGCTCACCAATGAACAGCATCAATAGCTTCAAGTTCCTTAACACAGATAAGAGAGTCCTGAACACAATCCATGGCGACTACAATTCAGAGTCAGCATTGTACAGGGCAAGCTGCATGAAGTGCCATGCTTCAACATTGGAAAAATATCAGTAATCTGAAAAAAAGGATGGTGCAACACATCAGAAATGTGAGCAAAATCCATAAAAACTCCCTGATGAAACACCTGGAGGAACAGCAGAATCACAAAAGCTTTTGATTTCACATCCTGAAATAGTAGATCTTAAAACACTGCACAGCAACAAATGACTAACATGAGAAGCAGGAACTACAGTGGCAAATTAAATTTGAAGCATACAGGAAAAATGTACTAAACACTTATGCTCCATCCGCAGTGTTCCTAACTTAAGGAAATGTAATTACACAAACTTTTATTAGCAATATGGACCTAAAGCCTTCCAAGGACACTGCCACCATACCTAAGGATACTATTATTATTTTTTTATCTGTATCTACTTTTTTTTTTCAAGTTTTACCCATTTTTCTTATTTTTTTAAATATTATCTGTTCCCATTTCAGTACAATATACTTGTCACATATAAATTACATTCATGTTACCTAAGCTTGTGGGGATATCCTGTGAAGGTCATTAAGCACAGAATGTTCTTGTCCCTTATAAACCTTACCATATCTGAAGAACATCACACTAATAGGCTAACTAATACCTTACTTATGGCATTCTCTTTGTACCAATTGAATCAAATAAATTACTCTGGTAGTACCATAGTTATACTGAATAAATACTACTCCCAGCAATTGTTCGGTGCAAGCTGAAGGTCCCCCTCCACACACACACACACACACACACACACACACACACACACACACACACACACACACACACACACACACACACACACACACACACACACACACACACACATACACACCCTTGGCTGGATGCATGGAAGATCTTAAATGGAGCTCATGGCTTCCTCCAACTACATAACCCCTGACCTCCTGATTGACATGATCTCCATATCTTAAGCAATTCCAAGTCCCTAAGAACCATATCTATTTAGCATGCCCCTTCCCTAGCACACATTTTCAGACCCATTGATATATCACCACTTGACACTCAGCTGGACATTGACCACTGCCCATTTTCTGGGTCTATATTATAATATTGCACACTCAGAAGAGCGAACGACACATAATCGACCCCATGTAAGTGAAAGCTTATAACATCGAAACCTCAGAACTATCTATATTAAATAAGATGTTTGTATATTTAAAAGCATTTAATACATAATACAGATTAGAAATTGGTCCTTCGACAAACTCAATGATTACTAAATAATGCAAGTTAGTGAAAGCAGTAATGATGTTACTATACATCTTCTACGAAGTATGTATATAGTAATTTTGTATATTTTGTCAAAGGCTTTATAATTAAGTTTATCATGTCTGTTAATTTTAAAGCATTTCAAATAAATTTAAAATGTATATGTTCATCTTAACTAAGGATTTTAAAAATTTAAAAATTTTATTAAATATATTTAATTAAATATTTTTTGTAATATATATATTTAACTAAAAAAATTGATTGAATATACTGCTATTGTAGTTCATATCGCTTTTACTTTTATACAAATTAGCACATTTCTTATTTTATACTAATATTACTTATTTAATAAAATTTTTAATCAAGTGCAAACACTGGCTTTAAAACCAGAAAGTTAAGAGAGATGGAAAAACTGGCCAAACGGCAAATAAACTACAATTTCTGGGCCAGAACCACTCCTTTTGTGGTAGATAGGCTACCTAGTGCTTACCACTCCCACTGATAAGCTAGAAGGCTTCACTCTAACACAGAAAGGCTTGCAGGGCTCAGAAGCTTACTAACAGTCCTGGATACAGCAACTCTGTATCTGGACTAGGCTAGTTACTGGAAAGGCGGGAAACAAGCACAAGTGTGGCTTTTAAACCAGAAAGTTGAAAGAGATGGGGAAAAACTGCCCAAATGGCCAGTAGCTACAATTTTTGAGCCAGGAACCACTCCTCTTGTGGTAGATAGGCTACCCAATGCTTACCACTTCCACTGATACCACTGATAAGCTACAAGGCTTCCCTCCAACACAGAAAGGTTTGGGGGGGCTCAGAAGCTTACAAAGAGTCCTGGATACAGCAAATCTAAGTTACAGGAGAGGCAGGGAACAAGCACAAACACAGGCTTTTAAGCCAACAAGTTGAAAAAGATGGAAAACTGCCTTAACGGCCAATAAACTACAATTCATGGGCCAAACCCCACTCTTCCTGTGGAAGATAGGCTACCTAGTGCTTACCACTCCCACTGATAAGCTAGAATGCTTCCCTCCAACACAGAAAGGCTTGGTGGGCTCAGACGCTTATTAACAGTCCCGGATACAGCAATTCTGTATCTGGACTAGACTAGTTACAAGGAAGGCAGGAAACATTCGTAAATGTGGCTTTTAAACCAGAAAGTTGAAAGAGATGGGAAAAAAACTGCCCATACGGCCAGTAAGGTACATGTTCTGGGCCAGGAGCCACTCCTCTTGTGGTAGATAGGCTACCTAATGCTTACCACTCCCACTGATAAGCTAGAAGGCTTCCCTCCAACACAGAAAGGATTGGGGGGCTCAGAAGCTTACCAACAATCCTGGATACAGCAACTCTGTATCTGGACTAGGTTAGTTACAGGAAAGGCACGAAACAAGTGCATGTGTGGCTTTCAAACCAGAAAGTTGAAAGAGATGGAAGAAAACTGCCCAAAATGGCCAATAACTACAATTTCTGGGCCAGGGACCACTCCTCTTGTGGTAGATGGGCTATCTAATGCTTACCACTCCCACTGATAAGCTGGAAGGCTTCCCTCCAACACAGACAGGATTGGAGGGCTCAGAAGCTTACAAACAGTCCTGGATACAGCAAATCTGTACCTGGACTTGACTAGTAACAGGAAAGGCAGGAAACAAGTGCAAACACAATCTTTTAAATCAGAAGGTTGAAAGAGATGGACAAGCTTCGAAAATGGCCAAAAAACTATAATTTCTGGGCCAGAAACCTCTCATCCTGTGGTAGACAGGCTACCTAGTGCTTACCACTCCCACTGAAAAGCTAGAAGGCTTTCATCCAACACAGAAAGGCTTGGGGGCTCAGGAGCTTACAAACTGCCCTGGTGGACTAGACTAGTTACAGGAAAGGCAGGAAACAAGCTTAGGACTTTTTTTTTACAGAAAAGCAGCTAAAACAGCAGTATATACAATTCAAATGCAGTTCAGGCTAGCACAAATGTGTAGTAATATTACGGCAAATACAGTTTAATTAAATGCAATTAAATTAACAAATGACTAAAAACAAGTGCAGAAGGTATTCAATTAGAAAGCTACTAACAAGCAGTAATAAGGGCAGAGTAAGAGTGACTGAACAGATAACAGCACGCAGAACAGCACCTAAGACAGATACAGTAAGAACAGCTGAATAAAGTATATATATATATATATATATATATATATATATATATATATATATATTTTTTTTTGTGAGGGAGGGAACAGAACAGGATTAAGAGGCTACAGGTGTTGTCCTTTCCAAATGCTCTCTTTGTACACATTAGGAGTGCCTGAAATCAGAATATGATCTCACTGCACTCAGTTGAGTGAGAAAATGAGATGGGCCTAGAAAGAGTATCCAAATACAAATTTACAAGAGGGGCGGGCAGTTTCAAAGCCACCAAGATTACCACCAAAACAAGAACAGGGAGGGTGGATGGGAAACACAGTACAGCACCACTATAAATAATAAGCAAATGTATAAATACAGCACAGTGCAAATTAAGTTGCAAAAAGTGTACTTATCAGTTTGGAATAAATTTCAACTCTGCTCACAGCAAATCTATCAGCTTTCCACCAGTTCACAGAAATGCAGTCTGTATTGGAATTACAGCAATGAAAATACACCTCAGGCAATGATTAACAGCTAGGATGTGGGCTGGCTCAACAACCCCCTACTGAATTCATTAACAAGAATGTGTTGTGCTCCCTTTACTGCCAGTAATGCCTCCGTTGTCTAGCATTTTCCATTTCTTGTTCTGTACCAACCTTCCTCATCAACACTTGTTTACCTTGGGCCTGTTTGTGTCCATTCATCCTCCAAATCTTTTGTGTGTCTACTGCCCTCTCTATGTTTGTGTTTTATGTTTGCTTGTCTGCCACTAATACCAGCCTTTTTGCCTGTAACCCATCCAGAGCCTTCCTCAGTACAGTCTGACTTGCCTTTACTTTCTATATCTTAAAAAGTGAGCTACTACTCTGAAAATGATTACCGTTTTGTGTTTCCCTCTGCTTGCTGTTCTCCCATTACCTATTTTTTTATCTAAACCATTTCCTCCTCAGTTATAAGATGAACAGAGCTGACCCTTTCCTGTGCACACTCGCATTGCTCTATCCAATGGCAGCTATACTACTTTTCTCATGCTGGATGAGCATGAGTTGCAGCTGTGAGACACTACATTGTATGAATGAGCTTGCACTGATTTGGCATCACTAGCTTGTGTTTGTCGTAACATACATTACGCCTCTTATCCATTCCTTAGTAGCACTACTCCAGCATAGAGTGGCCTATTGCTAGTTCTCCCAATAGCACTATGCTTTTCTTTAATTGTGCAGCCATTTCTTCAAAATGTTCATACTGTTTAAGGTCCAATATGTCGCATTAGCTCTGCAGTTATTCAAGCAGAGATCCTCTTGAAAACTAATGCTGCAAAGAGGCACACTAGTTATCTATGAATCCCAGTCTTAATCATCTAATCCAAATAAGAAACAGTCTTTCTTGTATTGGTGTTAATAGATTATAAAAGAAAAAAAATGGTGGGGTTTTTCATTGGTGTATATGGGAGACCAGTCTGTCATAAAGTTCAGATAAATGTATGGCTTTAAAACAAGGTGGAAGTTATGTTTTTAACTGAGCTGGTACCTATAATAGCTGGGAAGTGAATGTGTTGAAACTTGTCAAGCAGTTTTGTCAGATATTTATGATGCATCTTTTTGACATGTTTACAGTGTAAGTCAGAGTTTGATATGTAAGGATTTGATTTGTGATTTTTATATAACTAACTAGTTCATATAGACAGCAACCAATGATTGGATAGAATATTTAGCTCCCTGTTGAAATGTTAAGACTCGAAATGCTGAGTCCTGGACAGGGGTTCATCCTTCTTTCAGGACTTCTTACTTGTTAAAAAAAAGTGTTTCAGTAATAGCCACTTAATCGTAATACTGCATATATCAATTAAGACAACTGATAGGGATTTTTTCTAAATCAAATTTTGAATAGGAATTGAGAGAGTTTAGGGACCTTCATTCAGTTTAAGGTCACCTTTAAGATTATTTTTAGTAAAATTAAACAAATGTAAGCTACCTGTTGTGGAGCAAATCCCCTTATAGACCCAGTGGAATGGCTAGTTTTCCCTGGAACCAGCTAATTAATAGAAAAGGAAAAAACTTTTTGTTCAAAGTAACACACTGTTGTATTCTTGTACGTATTTTGTGGGCAGACAGCTAACCAGAGTACAATATATTCATTCTCAAAATCATATTCAAATTAGAGACTTGAACTCCCCTACAATCAGATGGCCCAATTATTAGCCAATCTGAGACTCATTTTCCATTTAGGGATTCGGCCTGTCTCCAGTCAGCTGAAAAATCTATTAGCCAATCAGGAACCATATCCCTAACCCTAATCATATGAGTTGTTTACCACTACACCCCTTTGTTTAGGATTATTTAAACAACTCAAATTGTAATATTTTTCATTAAAAAACATGGTATCTGTTGAATTCTGATAGATGAAAGCACTAATTACCTTGAATAAAACAGTCACTGTAATGCTCAAAGAAGGATTGTTCATGTTTTTATTTCTTGATTTTGAGAGCATGTTCCTTATACTCTGGTTAGCTGTCTTCTCACAAAACATCTACAGGAATAAAGAAGTAAATACTTTTTTATTAATGCTGCCACCAAAATATTGTACTTTTTTGTATTTGTTGTGGGATATTATAGGTTTGTTTAACAGTGACAGCCAGATAGTGAGCTTTTTATGATAATGATAGAAAATACCATTGTAGAATAAGTAATTATGCTTAGTCTATATTTTTATTCAAAATATGTTACTTTCAGTTGTTTAATGTTTCTCACTACTTGTTCTATTTATTATTTTTGCTGTTCCCCCATTTCTACATCGGTATATTCTCGATCCCCAATATGTTCCTTTTGGGTTATCTTTGGGTGAGCCCCTCCCCGACTACTCAGGCAGTCAATCTTGTGGTATATATTAATCAGGTTCTAGGACAAAGGGATCCCATGAAGATATAGGAATCACAATATTTGTGTATCTTCATGTGCTAAGAACCATCTAGAATCTCTATGTTAGGGAGTGTCATGTATGATGATGTCACGATGCCTTGTCACTTCCCCTAGTATCAGGCTACCGGCAAGGCTTTCAGTCTCTATCAGAGGTCTTACAGACAGAGAATCCCCCAACTCACCCACTCCTTAGTATAGGAGAACTGGTTACTGGTCACTTCATCTTATCCCTCTAACTGATCCTACTAGTGATCCAAGCCCGTTCCTGAACCTGAGTTACCAGCAATACAGACAAACATCTTATCTTTGTGCCATCAGGCTGGCTAATGCTCATGGGGTTATTGATATTAATTGTTGCTGGAGCTGTAGTTATTTAAACTAGATATCAGACTGTATGTTGTGAATACAACAGATACTAGCATTAGAATAATTAACAAATAATGCATATCACTATTCATGTTGTTGAATGTACTGATGCTGCTAAATTTTTGTTTCTATGCAAGTCAAGTACCAAATAAGTTTGGGGCAATAATGGTGTACTTGGAGCATGATTAGGTATCCAAAAATGTAGATTAGGGTGTGGGGGCTGTGAATGGGGGTGCAAAGGAGAGAAGCAGGCCTGCCAAATTTGCACCTTTGCACACAGTCCTTTTTCACGTGCATAGACTGAGGGAGTCATGGTCAACAAACTTAATCATGTTACAAAATCAGCTAAATATTCTTAGTTAATGTCCACTTTGGATGCAGAGAAAAAATACAGTAAGCTAAAAGGACAGTAGATTAGCAATCCAGTTGCCTGACTTATACAACTAGATTTTAGGCTCACAGGTAGAGAGCTGAATCCAATGTAATGCCCATGTCAGATCAGTGAATGAGTAAAGGCAGGCATGGAATTCTGCTTGAAATATGGAGCAGTGAATACCACAGACTGGGCAGTTTTCTGACTACACAATAAGCAGGTTATCTATGAACCCCACAACCTAATTATAAACAGAAGGAGTCTATAATTTATCAGCCCTTCTGCCCTTTCTTGATATGAAGCTTTTGTCACTTTTAGCATCCTTGGGGATTTTTTTTTTGTACATCTGACTCCAGCTCTACACATATATCACAAGTGTTTGCTGTAAATCATTTGTTAGCCATCACTCCCTTAGTAATTTCAAATAATTCTTCCACTTATTCAGTCTTGCTTGGGAAAGTAAATAGTTTTGAGGATGCATTTTAAAAGCTACATTTTAATTCAGTTGTGCCACATTTAGTACATACACTACACATGCTGTTATTCCCTAAAATATCATGAGAGCAAATGAGGCTTAGTTTGGCATAATGAGTAAGGGTTTCACCTCAGAGACACACAGTACATTGTTTGATTCTGACCTCAGATTGTTGGCCCATCATAACAGATAGCCTAGTATTCACCTATGAAATCAAAAACTCAGAATTATGACATTGGAAACATTTTTCCTCCTAATATTCAGAAACCTTCCTGATATAAAAGTATAACAGTTATAAGTCAGATACAGTATAAAAATGTGTTAAATATCTATTAACTGTAAGTAATGTTGTGAAGAACCAGTTAACTTGGTTCTAAAAATTAAAATCTACTCATTACCGCAAAGTGGCCTAAATCTACAAGGTGGCAAAATGGAATATCGAATTGCAGTTGATACATTATCAAATTAATTTAGCAGGGGAATCAGAGACATGATACACATTGTGTAGGATGGCAACACAATGTGTAACAGTGGTATTCAGAATGGACTTTAGTTAGGTTACCTAGATACAGTGCTGATCGGACATACAGAACTTGAGTCTTTGTTCACAGCATGTGATTGAGTTACTCGGTTGTACTGAAGATATTTTAGAGAGATTCAGGGACAAGGCTCTATGTGTAAGTGAAATACAGAGGTGTAATGCATTTCATTGCATTTCAATATCAAAAGAACAAATCTATATCTTCCCTCAATGAATACAAAACTCTTTGCCCAAATGTAGATGACACAGATCTTGCTACCCAATTCAATTCCATCTTCATAGACTCTATCACCAAACTTACCTCACTTCTCCTCAGACTTCTATTCCTACATCCACCATATATAAACTCCTGAAACAACTAAAACCATGCACCAATGCCCCAGATAACATTCCCTCATATTACCTGAAAGTATTGTTCCTCAAATCTGGAAAAACATCATTCCCTACACAAAGGTGGTAAATAGCCATCCTGTCTCCCCTTTCAAAAGTTCTAGAAAAATGTATCCATCTGCAGCTCCTTCCCCATCTTCTGGACAACAATCTATTAACTCCCACATTCAGACCCCATCATAGCACCATGACCGCTCTCCTATCCTTCCTTGAAACACTGAATTAAGCAAGAGATTCTGGCTTCACTGTATCTACCATCCTACTTGATCTCTCTAAAGCCTTCAACACTATCTCACTAAGCTATCTAACCTAAACCTTACCCCCTCTTCCCTACATTGGTTTACTAGCTATCTCTCTAATAGGCAACAATCCGTCAAATGGAAAAAAGCCACCTCCTCCTTCCTCAACACCCCTACAGGTGTTCCACAAGGTTCTATTTTAGGTCCGCTCCTCTTCAATATCTTTATTAATGACTTTTACCACTCTATCCCCCTTGCAAATATTATTCAATATGCAGACGACTCCACAATCATTTGTGCTTCCTCATCTATCCCAACTCTTCTAAAACTCACCAAAGACTCTTTCACCACCACAGAACAATGGATGAGACACAACCATCTTGCACTCAATGCTGCTAAGACTAAACTTATGATATTTACCCCCTCCAAAACAAATTACTTTGATAGATCTCTATTCACTATCACCAGCCAAAACAACACATCTCTTAAGCTGGTATCTGAAGCCAAACTACTGGGTGTCCAAATTGATGACAAGCTCAAATTCAACTCCCATCTGCTACTAAATATAAAGAAAACTCATCAAAATTGGGCATTTACTCTCTCTACCACATTTCTCCTTCCCTCCCTTCTGCCCTCTTCTTCCAAACCTGCAATCTTCTCCAAGCTGTCCTCTTGTTACAATAAAATAGCCAGATTCACCACCAGTAACAAATTATCCACCCATCACTGTGAACCTCTCTTCTAACTCAACTGGCTAGAGCTTCCTAACTACCTCTCCTACACTCAGCTCACCTATGCACATAAACTCATTTTCCAGCCATCCCTCTGTCCCTCTCTCTCAACTACCTTCAAAATGCATAAAACTCAAAGACTTCTAAGATCTAATAATCAAAACTTCATTGAAGTTTACAGACCCTCCTGGACAAAACCTCCTGTCCTTCTCACTAGCATGCCTATGGAACTCCCTTCCCCCCTGCATTTGAACCATTACCTACCTACCATCCTTTAAAAAATCCCTACACTCTCATCTAAAATCCTCTTGGGAATGCTCCTGTGCACATCCCTCATAACCTACACGCTACTCCCAACACTTCTCCTCTTCCTTTTTCTCAAACCCTAACCAGCAAATTCATGCTGGCTTCTAGCATATAACTCCTTATTTGTACCCTGCAATCTTACAATGTTTTTCTTTAATTTCTCATGTAAACTATGTGTGTAACATAACCTTTGTATAATCTGTATGTGGACTATAATCTTTGTATTATCTGTATGTGGAGCTTTTCTCCCCAGGACTCCATTGAAAACGGGTTCTTTAGGCCCAATGGACTATCCTGGTTAAACAACTGCAAATAAATAAATAAATAATAATGTTAATACATAAGAGGGATTCAAGGACATGTTTATTGGTACACAATACGTGAGATACCCCAGTATAATGCTGATGCTAATGCAGCAGTGTTTTGTTTTACAGATTAGCACAGAACTTCACTCACTGAACATGCATGCACACATTATGGAAATGTTTAAAAGCCAGGGCAGAGAATAGAGATAACAATGTGATTCGGTAGCACATGAAATACAGAGTAAGGCACATTAAAGTGTATTGCAGCAGTTCTATAGAAAGTGCTTTCACCAAAAATTCTACTTCTGTCACAAGTCTTTGTTGTTTGTTGCACCACAGTAAAATAGGCATGGGTGTAGTGTAAGAAAAAAAATGGGTTTTAGGTAGTCAGCAGACATGAACATGCCTCCATATTTATATTGCAAAAGTGAATTTTAAGAGGGCATAACTATGGAAATCTTGAAAGAAAATAGAGAGCAGTAGCAGCAGTCAGAAAATTCAAGCCCAAAATCTAAAAGTAAATATTGACAGATGGAAATTTTTGGTTATGTACACACTGACAAGAGCTGCATTAGGCCTGGTGCTGTAAGTCTGTGCGAACATGGGGAGGTACACACCCATCATGGTAGGCAACATGAGGCCTGTCTTAACATCAGAATCCATTATTACAAGACCTTACTTAGACTTTGGCACATAAACAAGGAGGGAAGGATCAAAGAGGCGTAGGCTAGTCCTCCTCGAATGGAGTTTGTGTTTCGCCCTTTCCAGTGATGCATCACCTGCTATAAGTAGAGAAATGTGTCTCACTGTCAGCAGTGGCAGATTTCTAAAGGGTGTAAACATCAGTATTGAAGAATTAGAATGATGGATGCCTGACTAAGGTTTCCTCGTCATAACTATAATGAATTGAACATGATGAAGTGCTATTGCTGAGAATCAAATAACCATTCTACATGGTTGCTTAAAAAGGTCAAAGGTTTTAACTCACATGACAGGCTTAATCAGATAGAAGCAAAATGACAGGAGCTCAGGGTCAACAATGTAGACTTTGTAGGGGGCTTGCTCAGCATGTGGTTCTCTGTGTCCTTTGCCTGAATTGCAATATGTATGCGATAAGTGAACACTGGTAGATTCTAATGGCAGTGGAAATGAGCTACTATATCCCAGTTTGTGTGATGGAGGGGTTAGTAAATGACTGAAGATCTTTGTACAGCTCAGCTGTTGTTACTGAGGGATGATGGATGATGGATACATATTCCTCCACTATGGTGATATTGAATGAGATAAATAAGTACTCAACTCTACTAAAAGTTGGGGAATAAAAAAAGAGGGGCTTGAGAGGTCACAAAATAACAGACATCTGCAACCTCTTACTAGAAGCTCATAAAATGTTCAGCATTGCGTTGGGGGTGCAGGGGTGAATTTGTCTCTAGATGAGGAATCAGTGCACCTTGCCAGTAGGGAGGGTGGACTAGAAATACATGGTGTCCATCAAAATACAGTGAATAGCATCCCAACTTGGAAGTGAAATTTTAATATGTAGATATTAAACAGTCCAATGTTTGATGTTTCCTGTTCATTTCAACTTGCCAGGTCTGTTTAGGATTAAGGAAAAGATTGCAGGTAATTATTTATGTATTTAGTTAGGTAGACCAAAGAAGTGACCCATAGGAGATTTGCTGGATGGTTCTCTTATGGAGAATGTGAGGATAAATTTGGGACTCAGGGCTGAGGAAGCATCAGTATATATGATGATATTTTCAACTAGCCAAAATGTTGAAGTTGGAAAGTGTACCCTAGGATCTGGAATTAAGGCTTTAACATTACTAACTTAGAATATGAGTAGATGGACAGGTCCTTTATAAAGAGATAGAATTTTATATATGATAAGGAAAGAAGGGGTTGTTTTAGTTGGGCTACAAAAGGCACATTTAAGGTCTGAGGAGCATGTTGAGGTCAAAATAAAAGTGTTTATACTGCTAAAATAGTCATGAGTCGTGCTATAGGAGTCGCAGTGGAAGGGAGTTGTGTGGGTTGCAAATAATAATTTAAGGTTATTTGAAAAACTATTCTTCGTAGATAAGGAAGAATGCATAATAGGGTGGAAAGGAAACGAGAGGAGAAAAGTATTGCACTAGTAGGAGTTACAGTGAAATAGATTTAGGCCACAATACTGAAAATTATTTCACCTGCCGAGGGGACATTGGTGTCGGCTGGATAAAGGAATTTTGAACTACACCAGTATGATGCTGCAGGCTGAAGGTGCTGACTAAAGCTGAAAAGAAAGTAAAAATCTATGTTTGATTCTATGGGGTGCCAGGGTATTTGGCAAGCTTCTGGAAAACAACAATAAGGGCTATACATATTATATCATAGCCCAGGTTGGACCCGATTTATATTTCTAAAGAAGATTAACACTGTCTAAAGTAGATGTAGGACCAAACATACTCACAGATACAGCTATAAACCCCTGTGTTATACTCTGTATAGCCAGCTGGCTCTCAGATAGGACACAAGAAGTTAGGATAGGGGAGACCACCTCCAGAAAGAGGGTGATATCTAGCAGAGTCCCTTGTTCCCCTTCTTTTTGGCATCTTCTTCTCTGAAGTCAAGGTCAATGTCAACAGCCTCTAGTTGATCACGTTTGCAGATGGTTGCAAACTAGGAGCATTCAAAGAATGCCTCCAAGGCATTATACAGGAAGGACTAACACAGAGAAATGACTGGTGCCAAACCATGTTTTAAAACTCAGAGCCAAGAAATGCATAATAGTACTCTTGGAGAAGTCAGCCACACTTGGAAGTCGCCTCATCAATAATACACCCCCTAAGAGTAAAATCAGTAATCAGGGATTTCGGTACATATGTAAATAGTAACCTGGCTTTCAACCAACATCTGACTAAGGTAGTATGAAAATCATTCTATGTTGCTCAACTTATAGGCAAGGGTGTTGCATATAGGTCCAAGTAAGTTATCATTCCACTGTATGGGGTCCTCATCAGGCCCATCATTGAATACAAAGCCCCTTTGGTATGAGCCTGACCAGACACAAGCAACAGCTGGAATGTCCAAAGCGTTTTGTCACAAAAAGTCTCACAAAAAGAATACATAGTGCAAACAGCATGTCTTGTGTAAGTCAAATCATAGCCCTATCTTTATTTTCTGTTTCCTATAGACTGTTGAGAAGCGATATATGCCTGGCATGCAACACAACCTTGAAGCACATTCTGATGGACCTTTTGAATATCCACAAAATGAATAGCATCAGAAATATTCGGTCTGGGGGTTTAAACAGTGTTTATGACTTAATAGGACATGCTGGAGGGACAGGTTCCCCTTCTTTGAAACAGGCTTCCCATCCATGTGAAACACACCTCTTCTGTGATCCCATTCAAGAGAAACCTGGACCAGTGGATGGGACCCCGGGTCTAGCACCAATGTTTCTAATGGACAGAGGATACTGTAAATGTTGCCTTAGCTTACATATACCCCTTAAAACTGGCAGATAAACTCATGATTGGAATGCTTAGCTAGGTTTATAAAGGTCCCAGTGGTCATTAACCTAGTATATCCCTTTGAACCTGTTGCACTTTAAGCAAATTATATATCCTTTCACTAGCATGGCAGGAGAAGACTTGTTTAAGGTTTTTGAGCTCCTAAAGACATTTGCGATGCTTTTTGGTTGCAAAGTAAACAAAACTGAAAGACAAACAAACAAATGATAGTAATTATTCTTGCTAACAGGATGGATGAAACTATTAAGGAGGTAGATTTGCATAGTAACAATGACATGAAATATCTAGATGTCTGTCTAAAATCCATGTATGAGAAGTCATGACAAGTCTCATATGAGTTGACATTGAAGAACGTACAGAAATGCTTGTAAGAATGGCAGCTGATTAATTTAGATATCATCCAGAATGTACAGGTATTACATTGGTATCTAGTCCTTTCTGCATGTCACATGATTAAATATTGGGAGCAGTGGGGGATAAAGTATAGCTGGGGGAAGAAGTTACAGAGAGATTTGTGGTATGATGGGCAGCCGTTTTAACTTTTCAGTCTACGAAAAAGGTGTTACTGAACTCAAGATAGGTAAAGGAAAAGTCAGTGGAGCAGCCAGTTATAATTACGTGTTTTGGAAATACAATAACTGAACAGAGACCAGAGAGCAGAGGGTAGATTAGAGGCCAGATTTTGTAAGTTTCTAGGGGAGAACTACAGGGAGATCAATTTAGGTCTCAAAAATGACCGAGAAACACTGCTCAGTGAAAACTTAAATATGAAATTTGGGGACAGTGTTTGCAAAATGCCTGGCAAAATAATTCAGTTGAGGAAGTTTCAGATACTTGTATGGAAGTGCCACCACAAATATTTACTTATCCTGTCACTGGTATAAAAATATTTCCTATAGCAGGAAATGTAAGTTGGAGGAATAAGGAAGGGATAGGAGGTAGGTTAGATATGTTTGGATGTGTAAGGAAGGGATGGAGGGAAGGTTACATATGTTTGAAGGTGTAAGGAAGGGATGGGGGTAGGTTACATATGTTTGGAGGTGTAAGGAAGGGATAGAGTAGGATACCTATGTTTGGAGGTGAAAGAAAGGGATGGGGGATAGGGGTAGGTTACATATATTTGGAGGTGTAAGAAAGGGATGGTGAGTAGGTTACATATGTTTGGAGGTGTATGGAAGGGATGGGTTAGGTTACATATGTTTGGAGGTGTAAGGAAGGGATGGGTGTAGATTACATATGTTTGAAGGTGCAAGGAAGGGATGGGGGTAAGGCAACATATGTTTGGAGTTGTAAGGAAGGGATTGGGTAAGTTGCATATGTTTGGAGGTGTAAGGAAAGGGATGAGGGACAGGGGTAGGTTACACATGTTTGAAGGTGTAAGAAAGGGATGGGGGTAGGTTACATATGTTTGGAGGTGTAAGGAAGAGATGGGGTAGGTTACATATGTTTGGAGGTGTAAGGAAGGAATAGGAGGTAGGTTACATATGTTTGAAGGTGTGGTAGGTTACATATGTTTGGAGGTGTAAGGAAGGGATGCAGGTAGGTTGCATATGTTTGGAAGTGTAAGGAAGGGATGGGGTAGGTTACATATGTTTGAAGGTGTAAGGAAGAGATGGGGGACATGCGTAGGGTACATATGTTTTGAGGTGGAAGAAAGGGATGGGGAGTAGGTTACATATGTTTGGAGGTGTAAGGAAGGGATGGGGTAGGTTACATATGTTTGGAGGTGTAAGGACGGGATGGGGAGTAGGTTACATATGTTTGGAGGTGTAAGGAAGGGATGGGGTAGGTTACATATGTTTGGAGGTGTAAGGACGGGATGGGGAGTAGGTTACATATGTTTGGAGGTGTAAGGACGGGATGGGGAGTAGGTTACATATGTTTGGAGGTGTAAGGAAGGGATGGGGTAGGTTACATATGTCTGGAGGTGTAAGGAATGGATGGGGGTAGATTACATATGTTTGGAGGTGCAAGGAATAAATGGGGGAAAGGCAACATATGTTTGGAGTTGTAAGGAATGGATGGGGTAAGTTCCATATGTTTGGAGGTGTAAGGAAGCGACGGAGTAGGTTACATATAGTTGGGGGTGTAAGGAAGGGATGGGGTAGGTTGCATGTGTTTGGAGGCGTAAGGACAGGATGGGGATAGGTTACATATGTTTGGAGGTATAAGAAAGGGATGGGGGAATATGTTAAATATGTCTGGAGGTGTAAGGAAGGGATGGGGGGACTGGGTAGATTAGATATGTGTGGAGGTGTAAGAAAAGGATCAGGTAGGTTACATATGTTTGGAGGTGTAAGGAAGGGATAGGGTAGGTTACATATATTTGGAGGTGTAAGGAAGGGATGGGGTAGGTTACTTATATTTGGATGTGAATGGAAGGGATGGGGTAGGTTACATATGTTTGGAGGTGTAAGGAAGGGATGGGGAAGATTACTTATGTCTGGATGTGTAATAAAGGGATGGAGGATAGTTTAGTTTACATATGTCTGGAGGTGTATGGAAGGGATTGGGGTAGGTTCCATATATTTGGAGGTGTAAGGAAGGGATGGGGTAGGTTACTTATATTTGGATGTGAATGGAAGGGATGGGGTAGGTTACATATGTTTGGAGGTGTAAGGAAGGGATGGGGAAGATTACTTATGTCTGGATGTGTAATAAAGGGATGGAGGATAGTTTAGTTTACATATGTCTGGAGGTGTATGGAAGGGATTGGGGTAGGTTCCATATATTTGGAGGTGTAAGGAAGGGATGGGGTAGGTTACTTATATTTGGATGTGAATGGAAGGGATGGGGTAGGTTACATATGTTTGGAGGTGTAAGGAAGGGATGGGGAAGATTACTTATGTCTGGATGTGTAATAAAGGGATGGAGGATAGTTTAGTTTACATATGTCTGGAGGTGTATGGAAGGGATTGGGGTAGGTTCCATATGTTTGGAGGTGTAAGGAAGGGATGGTGGTATGGGGGAAGTTTACTTATGTTTGGAGATGAAAGGAAGGGATGGGTTAGGTTACATATGTTTGGAGGTATAAGGAAGGTATGGGGGGATGGGAGTTGGTTACATATGTTTGGAGGCGTAAAGAAGTGATGGGGCAGGTTACATTTGGAGGTGTAAGGAAGGGATGGGGTAGGTTACTTATATTTGGATGTGTAAGAAAGGGATGGGATACGTTACATATGTTTGGAGGTGTACGTAATGGATGGATGCAGGTTACATATTACTGTATGTGTAAGGAAGGGATGAGTGCATAGTCTACACATGTTTGGAGATGTAAGGAAGGGATAGGCATAGGTTACATATTTTTGGAGGTGTAAGGAAGGGATGAGTGCATAGTCTGCATTTGTTTGGAGGTGTTAGGAAGGGATGGGTAGTAGGTTACATATGTTCAGAGGTGTAAGGAAGGAATGGGGGTAGGTTACATATGTTTGGAGGTGTAAGGAAAGGATGGGGGGACGGGGGTAGGTTACATATGTTTGGAGGTGTAAGGAAGGGATGGGGTAGGTTACATATGTTTGGAGGTAAAAAAAAGGATGGGGAATAGGTTACATATGTTTGGAGGTGTAAGGAAGGGATGGGGGATAGGTTACATATGTTTGGAGGTGTAAGGAAGGGATGGGGGATTGGGGTAGGTTACATATGTTTGGAGTTCTAAGGATGGGATGGGGGTAGGTTGCATATGTTTGGAGGTGTAAGAAAGGGATGGGGGTAAGTTACATATGTTTAGAGGTGAACATAATGGATGAGGGTAGGTTACATATTGTTGTAGGTGTAAAGAAGGGATGAGTGCATAATCTACATATGCTTGGAGATGTAATGAATGGATGGGGTAAGTTACATATGCTTGGAGGTGTACATAATGGATAGGGGTATGTTAAATATTGTTGTAGGTGTAAGGAAGGAATGGGTGCATAGTCTACATATGTTTGGAGGTGTAAGGAATGGATGGGGGTAAGTTACATATGTTTGGAGGTGTATGTAATGGATGGGGGTAGGTTACATATATTTGTACGTGTAAGGAAGGAATGGGTGCATAGTCTAAATTTGTTTTGAGAAGTAAGGAATGGATGGTGTGTAGGTTACATATGTTTGGAGGTGTAAGAAAGGGATGGGGTAGGTTACATATGTTTGGAGGTGTAAGGAAGGGATGGGGGTAGGTTACATATGTTCAGACGTATAAGGAAGGGATGGGAGTAGGTTACATATGTTTGGAGGTTTAAAGAAGGGATGACGGTAAGTTACATATGTTTGGATGTGTAAGAAAGGGATGGGGTAGATTGCATATTGTTGTAGGTGTAAGGAAGGGATGGTTGAATAGTCTACCTATGTTTGGAGGTGTAAAGAAGGGATGGGGGTAGGTTACATATGTTTGAAGGTGTAAGGAAGGGATAGGTGGTTAGTTACATATGTTTGGAAGTGTAATGTGCTATTAGAGTGGAGGGCTGAACTGGAGGAGGTTTTGACGTCTGTAATTGGACAAACAACTTTAATGTGTGGGGGGGGTTGCTTGTCATGTGTGCAGGCAATAAAGAGTATGTGTAAAAGCAGGAGTTCAGACAGATAATATTATTAATTCCCAAGAGATACGTGACAATTAAATGGAAAATAATGAAAAGTCTAACTATTAAAGATCTTAATAATGCTAGTAGATAATTTCAGGGAAGAACAAGACAGGACCAAGTCATTGCAATTACTGTGGTTAAAAAGGGATGCTGCCTATAGATATAATATAATAAAAAGAAAAATCCCATCCTCTACGTATAGTGTAGTGGGATGTTTGGGAAAGTATATGATCTAAATTTTCCTTGTAAATTTGTTTCAGCTTCTGCTGTTCTTTTTGGTAGGCTGTAAATATGTTCTTATTTAAACATTGTGATAGTTTTCATAAAATTATAATGTACAGTCTAGACTTGTTGTAGGACTTTTATGTCATAGCTTCTTAGCTTAATGTAAAAACAGAATTGTATTCTCAAATATCTGTGATTTCTAGCTGGGGAATCGGTGAAACATGAATGTTATCTAAGATCCACAAGCCAGAATAGTATGAACTGTGAGGGAGAGAAAAGCCAACTTCATCAGGAAAGTAAAGGGCTGGAAACTCGATTTGGAAAGGCAGCTTGAAGAAACACAAAGGAGGACTTACAGCTACTATTCTCTAGCTGACAAGGTAAATATGCATAAGTTTCTGTATTTCTTTAAAGAGTTGCATGTGATACTTGTTCTGTGTTGTAGGAAGATGTGAACCCAAGAGTATTGGCCTGACTCGGATGGAAATAGAGGGCTCATTGTAAAAAAAAAAGGATTTTTCAAAGCAAACAAACATCTCCTGCATTTTGCACCATGCAGGAAAACTGAGTTGTACATACCTTAATTCTGGTTAATAAATGGTTTTAAAATGCAAAAACAAAAAATTAGAGTTCCGTCCACTCTTTTGATTGTAAAGTGCATTGTGATGGTAGACCTATTGCTTTTTATGTATTCTCCCTACTGCCATCTAGTGTTCCTCCTGACTTTGTCCTGAAACCTCTGCCCACATGGAGATACTCCCATCTCTTTCAACTAATCCTGATTTTACAGAATAGTTACCTCTTGCATGTCCCCTGTCTCATAACCATTGCAATCATTAATACCAGACTAATGCCAGACGTTAAAGTTTCATATTTAAAATTGAAAAAATACTGTTATACCGACAGATAAGTTAGTATAAAGGGTTTAGGCTCCTGCCTGACAAGATACTGTCTGTGTCAAGTACATGGGGATTGAAACTTCCTCCTCTTTTTACTGTTTTTTTTTTCCTTTCTTTCAAAGACTTAAAGTAATTCCTTCAAAGTACCCCTAGTGTCCAGTTGTGGCACAAAAGACTAACATGCTGTGAATTTCAAAAGTACAGGGCTTTTTTAAGTACCTTTAGGGCATTCTAGAGTAGCTCTGGTGTGTAGTGTTTTCCATTCATAGGTTCATAGGTTCATAGGTAGGTACTAGGCTATTAGCCCTAGGGCCTATATAAGCCTAGCCAAAAAGGTACCCTGGCTTTTGCCACCCAAGAAAATTATTTTCCTGTGCCCCTGTCGAGCAGAGCCACAGAAGTGATCCCTGGGGTGAATTTCCCATCCAGTCATCAAGATTTTTCTTGAAGAGTGCTAATGAGGAGCTCTGTTTGACATAGACAGGTAGTCTGTTCCAGAGTATGGGAAGTCTCTGGGACAGGAATCAATCCCTCCAGCCTGTTCTGTTTATTGTGGTGACAAGGTTAACTGCAAGTTAGTATTTCCACTGCTAAACATCCTTTGTGCTACAAAACACTATTTTATTATCTGTTAAGTGCCTTTAAGGCACCATATAAAGAGTTATCCCTGGTGTCTAATGTTCCCTCCACCCCAGTACTGCAGGGTTTGTTCTTTAGTCTAGGGCACTGTGGAGATGTGACAACCATCCTTCACACACACTCATACATACACACACACATACATCCCCTAAATATCCCCCATATTATGACCAGAAAGACACACACACACACACACACACACACACACACACACACACACACACACACACACACACATATGTGCACCGAGGCAACTTATTCCTCTACGTACATTCACACATGCAACCACACACATACACTCACACCCCACACCACTACTTGTTCATTAAACTCCCTTGTATTTCTAACATGATCTCATCCATTGGAAGCAATGGACGAATGTGATCTTTTTGGCTGTGTTCATTAACACAGATGGCTGAGTCAACTTACACAACTTAGCGATTCTGGGAAATTTACTAAAATTTCTGGGGAAAAGCACATGGACAATTAGCATATGCTACTATCCTGGAATGCTGAATTAGCATTTACAGTATACTGCAGAAACAGCCCCAGTGTGGTTCTGCACCACTTCATGGTACAGCACTATTGTAGGGCTGTCTCTGAATTGGAAATGGTTATCAACAAGTTGCACTATGCTTATATCTTGAGGTAACCTTTCTGACCCCCCTCCATTTATTTTAGTACCCCTTTAATTTTGGCTGGGAATATGCCTACTGTCTGGTTACAACAATCCTGAACTGCAGGAACCAGGACTCTGAAAACTGCATATGCCGATATATTTTTATCACTTCTCAAAAAAGATTTAGAAATTGAAAATCTGCCTTGTAACAGTGGTACACTATTGTATCAATGTATCCCTGAAGTGTTTTAGGAAAGCACTTTAATAGAAGGACATGATTAAAATAATTCTGTTGCAGTAAGTAGTCTATTTCATTTTTTTTCTGAAAAAATTTTTATTTTTCAAATACAGTTGAATAAATTCCATAGTATTTGTATATAACATCTTAAATAACTATGTACACTATTTACATCAGCCTGACACTATAACACAGCTCAATATATACGATTACTTTATAGGTATAACAATCCAGTTATCAGAGTGTAGTCTGTTATTTCTGATGCTGATTTAAAACAGATTACTTTATCAAATTAAAATAAAATTCCTTTCTTTACCATAGCTGGAAAAAGACTATATCAACAGTGACTATCAAAAAAAAAAAGCTCAGGCCTCATGAATTAAAACTATTTGTTTGATAATGGGTTAATTTCTATTTATTGTCTGTTGGAATTCATTGCAATAACAGCTTGCATTTTTCACTGGCTATCATTCAATGGCTGTTTATCAAGAAAGGGGATAAATATGTAAAATATGAAATCAGCTTTCAGATTCGTCTAAAAATACAGCGCACATTAATGCAGCACTTTCAAACAATGTCACATTCACACTTAAACAGTGTTACACTGTAATATATTTACTTTGCTTTTATGTAAATGAGGCCAAGTTACTTCTTTTTTTTACAAAGCATCAATCATGCAGATGGTGCCCCATTCACCCGGCATCATCTGCGTATGCCAGTTTTTTGACAGAGCTGAAAAAACAGGTTTGATAATGAAAGATTAATGTAATTTGCTGATGTTCCACTAGGGCAGTAGGGTCAGTCAGCAAGCAAAAATGCTCAGTAATTTGTTTCATAACTGAAGGTGAAGTTACATAATGCAGGAGGCAGATGTTTCCTGGACACATGCAAAAATGGCTAGAGAGGAGGGGATAATCTTTCAGAATGTATATACTATTTACTGATACTGCATACACAATTTAACCACATCCATTTTAAAGAATGTTCTGTATATTAACTAATAAGTCTTATCACAATGGATAACATGAATGGACTTACCATTATAAATATAATTTTTCTAACGTGTTTCATATGTGTATTTAGCCTATTTCAATTTTTCAGATAAATATGCACAGTGGCATATAGATGAGAGTAAATTATTTACATTTTTCATGAGTATGACATAATTACACATCACAGCATTTCATGTACTGCCCATGTTTGATGTTTGCTGGATTCGTGACTTCTTTTTTTATTATAATATGAGAATAATAAGATTAATATTCGAACAGTAGCTTCAAATCCTAGAATAGTTCAGGTAGTCAAACACTGAAAAGAAAAGACAGATGTCACATTTAAGAGGTAATTTAGATAACTACTGTACAACCGCTATAACTTCTATAAATTATGATCTAAGCATTTTACTATGTCTGTACCACAGACTAAAAACACTCATTTTATAAATCCCAACTTAATGGTCAACCAAAATGCAAATCAGCAGGTACAAAGGGAAAAGCATTGCCCAACATGTAAACTACGGCGGTCATTACATGTCAAGCCTGAAATATAAATCCTTTTTTAATGAGCAGTTTCTTAATGTAAATTAATTTCACAAAGCATATTAAAAAGACTTCATATATTACTTATTTTTCAATCTATTATATGGATGTAACATTTGGGCAAAAGATAAAATACTTAAGGATTATGAAAAATAACTCCCCGTAAGTTTGTACCATACCTGATTCTGTATCATAAGCACAAGACCTGAAAATGTAGAAACCAAATGTGTGAAAGGCAATGATTCAGAAATAAAAGAACATATTTTAAAACACACAGTTATACTATTCCTGCCTATACCCCAAATGTGAGAGGCACCCAAAAAGATAAATCACAGTCATTTGATGGACTTTGGTATTCAACCAAATTTGTAGACTATCATACATTCAGTCTAGTTTCACAGGAGACCACCCCTTTGGCATATGATTAGAAATAATGTCATTTACAAACAGAGACATATTGTAAGATTATAAAGCAGAATATTCTAGAAGAATGTGAGGCAGATGATGTTTGAGAAGTGTATTATTCTTGCTGAGAACAACATTGTTTCTGAGAAATTTACTGGCACATTTTTATAGAGGGGCAGGGATTTCTATGCCTTACCCAGTATGATATCACATCTAATGGTATAGGGCTGGAGTTCAGCTTATATAAGGAAGAGGTGAGTGGTAGATATATAGTCAGATTCCTTAAGAAAGGGTTACCATGGTCCTTACAGTGAAGCTTACTCCTAGTGTAAAATTCTAATGCATTCTGCAGGTTCGAATGGCCAAATTGTTCAGGATTAATGCATTGGTGAGTTGTTAACCAGTGCATTTGTGTTTTAAAATGAGCTTTCATAATGCACCATAGGATTAAGGAGTATTATAATAAGAACAGTAAGCTGCATAAAAGAACAGACAGTAATACATACTGCTGTATTACTAAAATCCTTAGCATTTTTGAAACGATAGTTCATGTGTTTAAAGAACAGGCGTTTTTTTCCTGCTATTGTAGGCTGTGCTTTTTAAATGGTGAGGAAGCAACAGACCTTAATCAAATATACCTTCAGGGTAGCTGAAGTTCATTAAATGTCATGAACATTTAACATATATTGCAATTATTTTTTTAGCAGGCTTGCCCATGAGTTGTCCTGCAAGAGGGCTGTGCACAAGAGTTGCCCTTGCAATCTGACAGATTTGGAGCACTTTTGCAAGGAAGAGTGGGCAAATATTGTCAAGTCAAGATGTGCCATGCTGATAGACTCCTACCCAAGAAGACTGAATACTGTAATTAAATCAAAAGGTGCTTCAACAAAGTGTTAGTTTAAGTGTGTGCACACACAACAAAGTATTAGTTTAAGGGTGTGCACACTTATACAACCAGTTTATTGCACGTATTTTATTTTTTATATTTTTCCCCTAACAGATTTGTTTATATTTCAATTGAATTGTATAGGTTATATGTCACATTAAAGGTGGGAAACATTTTGAAATGATTTATTGTGGTCTCATTTTTTATATCACAAAAAACTGGCATTTTAACAGGGGTGTGTACACTTTTTATATCCACTGTAGGTTTACCTTAGAATTAATCACTATTTTCTAGCAGATGGGCATGATCTCTTTAACCCACATTTATTCATAAAGCAGGAATATTCTTAGGATTATGCTAGAGCATCGGGCATTGAGATGTCTGGAGGAATAAGACTTTTATGTTTTGTAAAAATGTGTGTGATTAGCACATAGCTACTTTTTGACAAGACTGATATACAGCACGTTAGTTTTGGGTACTTGAGTAATCTTCAATATCCTATACTGCAACTAAGCTATGCATGGCAGCTGTATCAAAAGGTTCTTGTACTCTAGGGCAGTTATCATGGGCATGTAATCCAGAAGTCTGTCATTTAGTACTGATGACTCAAGCTGCTTAAAGTGAGCTTTAATTTCATTCTTACACATTAGACACTTTATTCTGTCATGCTGTCCTTTATCTTGTATAAAACCCTGATTGCCAGCACCATATTGCACAGATTAATACTGCCCATAACCGATCGGTGCTGTGCCATTTTATATCTTCTGATTGTTGTTCAAACTAAAACTGAGCCAAGTTTGTTAAAATCTTACAGTGAAAGAAGTGAGCTGCTGATAAAACTTTATGCTAAAAAATATCATATTTTAACATAGCCCTTGAATAAACTGGTGATGTGAAAATAATGTACAAAGAAGGTTTGAAATATAACAGATGGAATAACAGATGTACTGTATTTACCAAAAACATGCTTGACAAACTTCATTGGGTACTTTACAGCTAAGACAGAAAGTTATATCCCCTGTGGATTTCAATGAATTTTTATAAATAATGGTAACAGCAAGAGAAACATTTATAAAACTTCCTTTGAAGTACTTCCTTAAAGTATATGCTTACAGCTTAGTATGTATAAAACATTGCTTACTTCTTATACTGAGTTCTGATTTTGTTCTAAATGAGGAACCACTCTAGTTATTGCAATTACTTTGTATTATTTGCTTAGCTTTTATTCAGATTTGTTGTCACAACTGCAGTCCTGCACAACAGACTAAACACAGACATGCATATCCACATTCAAACTATGTATCTTTGCACAAGCAGACACATGAACTCACATACACAAACTGCAATATTTTGATGCATGAATATTTTGATGCATAAATGTTTGACTTTTATTTCCCTAAAACATATAAAACTGGAGGAAATATTCCATAAGCCTTTTTTCCCCCCAAGTCCTAAAAAGAATTGTTGTAACATGTACCTGTTCATCTTCATAGGCGATTACTAGCCTAACTGCCCTGAAGGGCCATTTTAAGACTAGCCAATAATCCCATATCAGAATTAAACCCTGTATATTTTGTTTATAAGACCTTAACCATTATGCCAAGCCCCCCCCCAAAATGTTTTAAAGTGTAAAGATATGTACAATATAAATGTTATTTCTCATATGAACATGATGGTGTAGCTGATAGTCACTCCTCCGGATTTACTATTCCTCCGTGCAGGGCTAGCTTAGTCCTGCACGGAGGTGGCTGATTAGGAACAGGACGGCAGCGCGCCATGCATAGTAATGAGGTGCACTGCCTGATCTCCTAGGCTTACACAGAGTGTGTAAGAGTGCAGGGGGCGTGTCTGAGAGTAGAGCTCTCAGAATATACATGCTCCCACAATGAAGAACAGTAGAAAGGGGTATGAAATGAGTGAAACCACTCATAGGTGACTACATATCCCCTTCAACAGTTCCCCATTGTGTACAACAGCAAAAGTATATATAAATAAAATGAAGAAACCCATTATTTTTTTATTTTAAATCCGATTAAAGCTACCCATAGATGCGCAGGTGTGCCCATCGCTTAGCTACAGTTAATGCAGCTTAAATGGCTGAAGAGGATAACAAGGAAGATATATGCAAATAAAGCAGCACTAGTGTAGTGGGCAGAGCATTCGCCTTATGAGCAAGCATTCCCGGTTCGAGTCCCACTTCAGCACATTCCAGTTCTCATGGCAAAGCAAATTATGAATAATTTTATGTTGCATAACCCACTAAATAACACATTTTCATGAACTGGAGTACAGTAAATGCACATGTGAGATGTCAGTGTCATAATGAATAAGGCACTAGTAAGCAGGTTTAAGCACAAATAAGCAGTTGTAAGCATATTTAAGCACTGGTAAGCGGGCTTAAGCCCATTTGCATGGCAGTAAACAATGCCTACACTGGTTAAGCAATTGTAAAGCTAACTCCCTGTAAGCATATGTAACTGGAGGTTAGCACTGCTTACCGTCACGGAAACCGCTTACAAATGCTCAAAACTGCCTTAATCACTCTGTATCCAACGGCCCTTTTTCTGCCCATCAACAAAATAAACAGCCATGCAGGTCTAAAACCCAGGACCCTATACACCATAGTCACAGGAGTTAACCACCAAGCCATCACAGAAGTACAGAAGAATGAGGTATCAGCAAACAAGTCCTCATCATAGTAAAATAAAACTGAACCTGTGAAAGGAATTAGTATACAGTCATATGTTCTATAACCTAGTACATAACATAAATATGTGAACAGGAGTACAGCAGTAAGCCCAGAAGTGAGGTGTAATTATAATAGAGTGTTGAAGTCCCCAATAAAATACAAGGACCCCATAGAGTGTACATACAGATTAATCATGTATACCAGGCATACATATAAGGTGTAATGACTAATAACTCAATGCCAAAAAGGAATTATAATGCAAAGTCTAATGTAAGCAAAGCTAAGCATTGCACAAGCCAGCTTAGGAAGTGTAAGCAATGTGTAGGGCAGCTAACTCATGGTGCCCAGTGGTATACCCCTTTAAACAATGCCAACCATAGGTAAGCAGGTTTGCCCATAGCTTAGCCTTTTCAAAACTGGCCAATCATGGAAAAGTGCGGGAAATCAGCCCCACTTAAACCTAAGAGGTGGGAATACATCTCATAACTGGCTGTAGCTTGCCCTTGCAGGCACTATGGCAGTAAGGGGAGAAGGTGTGCACTTTCAGGCGCAGCTCTGGTGCATCCAGGAGTCAAAGGTCATGGGAGGACTCCTTGTCAAAGACCATGATCAGAGACTGCTGCAGGGCCAGTGCCAGGGCTCCCAATATAAGGCAGAGGCCTGGGACTGTCTTGCCCGTGACCTCACCAGTACCACTGGCATATCCTGAACTGATGAGCAGGTCAGGCACCACTATGCTGACCTGAAGCGACATAAGGGGGACCTCTTGGAGGCTAGAGTGGCAAGGGATGTTCCAGTCATGTATAAGTATCACTCCAGTATGTGTGTAATAATTGCCAGCTCAGGTATATCATGGATATGTATAGCTAAATATTCCTCTTATGTCCCCCACAGCTACAATGGAGCGGGTCGCGAACCAGGAGGCTCACATCAGTTGCCTGGCGAGGTTGCAATGCGAGGCAGGTCAGTAATACTCACGTATTTACTGTCATAAGAAATAAAACTAAAAGTAGTAGTAAATAATTGCCTGTATAAAGCCTGTATTGTTCAAGGCAAGTACTGAATACACTAGAGAATATGGCAGGAAGAGTCTCATATTGTTTGCATGTCAATAAAATTGTCATAGCCTGATAAAACAGGTCTAACTGCTGGACTGCATGTGTATATTCTGGTATCATATGGTAATGTAGATTTGTATTCATGTAATAGCACTGCTGTAGTAAGCACTCTGTTACCCACACCGTGCACCATAAATTGAATGTGTAGGAATGCCTGTATATGACAGGTGTAATCTCCAGAGGCCATTTAGTACAACTGAGAGACACATAGACAGTAAACGGGGAAAATGCAGACAACAAAAACTGAATCGCGCATGCAACTGAGATGTGAACTGTTGTTTTTTTAGCACACCATACCTCTCAATTGTACAGATTTTTGCAGAATGTCCAGATTTTTGCCTTATATTTTTGGCCCGTTTTTCATAAAATTGTGGCTTTTTGGCAAATTAGTGGTAAATCATTAAAGACTGAAGTTAGAAAATGACAAACATTTGAGTTTTAGACTTCTTACCCTTCAGAAAATTCATGCTAATGCAAAACCTGTTATTCTATCAACTTTCTAAGTTTGTAAGAGGAATATTTAAAAATTGTCCCTATTTGTAAAACTTTTTTCATGGCTTTGTCCGGATTTCTTACTCTAAGAGGTTGAGAGGTATGTAGCACACACAGCCATGGTTCGAATCCTGCCAGTAGTAGTAGTCTGCATACAGAATCATACCCTACAACTATATAGATATGTCCTGAATGTCCAGTAAAGTGGCCCATATTTGTTGCCTGTCAACCTGTCCCCCTGGGAAATCAGTGGGATGACCCCAGATGTATAGGCAGCAAACAGGAAATACAACTGATGGACACACATCTATGAGTACAAAGCTGGCACACTAGCAACTCCCCAATACCTTATGTGAGTAAGAAGCTACGTATGTCCCATTTACACCCCAACTTGTCAAGCTGTGGTCAGAGTGTGTACAGTAACAGTGTGAGATGTATATGGATAATAGTAATGGTGAATCTGGTACTGTGTGTGGGAACATTCAGGTAGTGCTAATAAACATTTCCCCCACAGGTCTGCCAGATACCAGCACTGTGCCCAGAAATACAACAATGATATGCAGTTGCTCTGAATAATGAGGTATTACACATCACTGTCACCCACATTGTCCTACAACATATAACTGTCTATGAAATCTGTATGAGTGTTGTAATACAAGATCAGAATGCAAAACCACAGGGGATTAATAAGACAGAAAGCAGATAGGAGATATACAGCAATATCTATATAGCAAACACAACTGTGAAGGACAGTGTTTAAATTGTAGCAGACACAGCCATAGTCTGAATCCTGGGAGTGGAATTAGGCTGCATACCGAATCATACCCCACGAATGTACAGATGAGGCCAGAATGTCCAGTATATGTGCCCATATCTGCTGCCTGTCCCCCTGTCCCCTGGTAAGTCTGTGGGATGATCTCAGATGTTTAACCAGCAAACAGGGAATACAAGTGATTATCAAACATCTATGAAAACACAGTAAAAGACAAAAAAGGTGATGGACAGACTGAGCGATATAACAAAAATGAAATCAAAAACAGTTTTATTAGCGCTTTCAGAGTGGTCTGTGCCTCTCCTTCTTCAGACAAAGTACAAAACAATTAACCAACTTTTTATAAAGTTTATTTTTTTTTATAAGAAAATTTTTTTATAAAAACTTGGTTACTTGTTTTGCACTTTGTCTGAAGAAGGAGAGGCACAGGCCACTCCGAAAGCACTAATAAAACTGTTTTTGATTTTATTTTTGTTATATCGCTCAGTCTGTTCATCGCCTTTTTTGTCTTTTACTTAGTTTTTTGGTTTTTGGTTTATCTATGAGAACACACCTGTCACTGTCGCAACCCCTGAAACTGTTAGGAGAGTAATATTTCAAGCATGTTCTATCTACTCTCCCATGTTGTCAAGCTGTGACCAGAGTGTGTACATTAACAGAGTGAGATGTATGTGCATAATACTAATGTGTAATCTGGAACTTAGTGTGGCAACAGTCAAGTAGTGCTAACAAACATTGCTCCCACAGGTATGTTGGATACAAACACTGTGCTGAGGAATACAGACCATTATAACCTGTACTGGTACTGATCACTCTGGTATTGTAGGGAATTGTGAGTGTTGCAATTTCTCTGAATAATAAAGTATCACTGGTCACTGTCACCCACACTGTGCTACATAATATAACTGTGTAGGAAAACATGTATATGTATCCCAGCACACCAGCATGTGGTCAACACATGGCCAGAGTCTGTGCAGAAAGAGTTGGATAGCTATGTGCAAAACATCAACCTAGAATCTGGGAGTATGTGTAGAAACAGTTAGTTTGTGTTAACAAACAGTTCCTCCACAGGTATACCAGGTTAGAGGTGTATACTGCAGGTAAAACTGGTTCATGTGTAATGATGACAACAGCCATATCACTGTCCAAACTATGGCTATAAGGTAGTGTAGTAAGACTTGTAAGGTACAGATAACAGCACTGACTAGCAAAGTAATGTGGACTACAGGAATATACTAGATGTTAATTGACATCTTTCTCTTGCCCAACCATATCTCCAACAATAATCAACTTACCCACCCTAACTGGTATGTAATGACTCTGATAATGTCCAACTGTTGATAAATATGTTAATGGTTCCCATGCATGTGCTATACTGAATTATTCCAACATTAGTGGCATGGTGCCATCATTGAACCTGCATGCTGTTTTTATTACCACTGTGGTCCCATATATGCATGTGTTCTGTTTGCCATGCAACTGTTCTGTATCTGGTGTCTGGGTTAATGGGAATATCTATGCATGCTGTTATACCTAACCCTGGAATGTGTTGACTATTACTGACTCACATATGATGAAATCTAAACACTATAGCATGCTAGGGAAGGCCGTTCTAAGCGGACCGACCTGTTCCACCTCAGCTGGCCGTGGCATCAGGTGCCAGCATGTTTGGGGCCCAACCTGGGACCTCCCTGTCTGTTGGTCCTGCAACACCTTCGGGTGGAACCACCTCAGGGGATGGGGCTCATCCCCCCAGGAGTGGGTGCAGACAGGCACTTGTCACCCATCACCAGGTCGGGGCCGTGGTGTGTAGACAGATCGACCAGCAGTCTGGTGATCTTCTATGCCAGCTCGAGGGCCGCATGTCATGATTATAGAGTCAGCCTGGCTCTGCGACTCAGCCCCCAGCACAGCCACCTTCGGGACTGTGAAGGTGCAGTGGCGACTGCCCATTGGTGGGGACCTCAGTCCCACTGTTACCACTTGGGGGCTTGTGGGCTTTCGATATCCCAACACCCCTCCCCATCAAGGTGTTTACCCCCACATGTGTCATATACTGACCCTGTATGCATCTTGTTTGTCTTGTCTGTTAACCTACCCAACCTACCTCCCCAAATATACCTACTACCCCTCCCCAACATCCCACTCTCACCTGAAAAAAAAAGGGCAATATGTTCCCACAAAAAAATCTTGCCCCATACATAGCTGTCCATTTCATACATGTGTCCACTGGACACATGTAATTCGGTCTAATTGGCATCACAACGTATTATTGTTGTCCTCATCCACTCCCAGGGGTTTGAGTGTCCAAGTCTATCTCCAAATTCAGTGTATATGCACAGCTGTTGCTTTAGACAAAATGGGCAGCTAAGGACCTTCCCTACACCCTTCCTGCACATCCCTGGCTATTTTTCCTACTGTCTTTCCCTCCTTGTGCCCCTTTTTCACCACTTTCCTATCGACCCTTTTTTCTTTTCTTTTAAAGAAATTAGCGTGGGGTTAAGCGGGAGTAAGCACTTGTAAGCAGCAGTAAGTGGGTTTATGTCTGTTTGTACGGGGGTAAGCAATGCCTATACTGGTTAAGCAATTCAGAAGCTAACACAGTATGAGAAACTGTAACTGGAAGAAAGCAGTGCTTACCTCTGCACAAATCAACACAAACCCGCTTACAACTGCTTTAAAGTGCATTAATCACTCTGTATCTGATGGCCCGTGTTCTGCCCAGCAACAAAATAAACAGCCTCTACAAAGCTCAAACCCAGGATGCTGCACACCATAGCTAAAGTGATTTGCCACGAAGCCATGTCAGATATACATGACCCTGATGTTCTCAAAAACATATCCAGCCCAGTCATTCAACAGTACAGAGAATGTATTCCAACATTTAGATGTATGTGTATGTGTGTAAATATATTAATATCTAAACAGATACAACATATGTATATATGTATATATATATATATATATATATATATATATATATATATATATATATATATATACATAAATATATATGAACATATATACATGCAAATGCCTACATTTATAGATATGTATGTCTACATCTATATGTCTAAATGTATATGGCAGGTTATATATATGTCAGCAGATATATGTGTAAATATACATATATATATATATATATATATATATATATATATATATATATATATATATATATCTGGACATACATCCATAGATAATGGGGAAATAACAAAAACATATATGTCCACATGCAATGTTAATGGGGTTGAGAGGGCCCAAACAATATATGTCTTGTACAAATAGGTATATCCCCCCAACAGCCAAACACGTCCCCCCTACATTACACTACCAAGCGTTGCAGATCCCATTACCAGGACCAGACATGGCATGGGTATCCCTAGGATACATATACACAGACACATATATGCACATACAGATATGCATATATATGTAACTACACATACACACACAGAGATATGTACATTAAGTTACATATGTAATACGTGCACACAATATGGAACAGCCACTATTCCTAGAGTTACCACCTTACCAGCTGGAGACTGTATAAGCCACCCATACAAATGACATTCATTTCCTGCATCATATACCCACAGAGATATCAAAGGCTATAACACCACATACAGGTGTGCATAAATGGGAAAGCTTTATTTGTGTACTATTACAAGTGTATATGCTATGTCATATAGCTGTTGAGACACGAACATCCATATAAACTAAGTAATGCAACTGTGGAACAGGTATAGTAATACAGTAGTCCAGAAACGTTAACAAATGCTGCTGTCCAGGCCAAGGCCATCAAGTAGTACAATAATAAAGACAGACTGGGCCACAGGATACCAAACAATCAACAGTAAGTAATGCAGGTGTATAGTTCAGCAGCCTGTAACTACAATCTGTAGACAATCCCTAGGGGGTAAAGTAGTCAGTTGACACACAGGGATGTAACTGTTACATAACAAGGCACAACGGACACCATCAAAATCACAATGACAAACAGAACAGTCTGTATGGCATAGCAGGCTCTTCAGGCATGCCATAGCACAGAGTAACATACACCTGTGTATAAATGCATCACCACAACCAATGTGAACACAGCCACAGCTACATATGGCATACTAGCGTATTATTACAGTATATGGACTATCTGTTCAACACCAACATCATATGTGCCACCCACACACTAACCCTACATATACTGGGCCACTACTCAGTGTGCTCCGCTGCCTGTCTGTGGTATGGGACATGTGTGTGTATGGCCCTACACACATGTAAGCCAATAGTGTAACATACAGTGGAGCAGCATGTAACATTAGATAGAATAGGACCAAGAATAATGACATCTACCACAGTCTGTACACAGGCCAAGGTACATATTAACAGTACACACACTGCCGGCAATTACCATAAGTACACAGACCTCAGTACTGAACACATAACCACAGCATTTCCAGGTTATGCAATCAGATGTAACCCCCTAATATGCATTACATGTGTAGTAGTCTGATATCTCACTGGGTTGTTTTCAGATATGATGTCACTAATTATGGTGTACAGGACATATGCAGCCCTTACTGCATGACATATGTACAAAGGTTGTCAGGGTTGTGGCTGGAGGCACATACACAGGGCCAATATTGACATGTTTCTGTGATAACCTCATACATTTACTGTTGTAACAGGGTTTGTTGCACCATATGTCCTATGAGGGATTTGAAGTCAGTAACTCTCACTGCTGTCACCATCTACAGACTGCAAGTCTTACATTACCTTCTGCAGTTCACAGATATGTGCTCAGTGGGTAAAACCTGAAATAAAAGGCACCACACCTTAATATATGAACCAGTCTGCAGACGGCCTTACAAATGGCTGTTCCCTCATTAACATAGCACTGACATGGCAGGTATGTAAACATGTAGGACAGTCATATACACATACACCCTGTTAAGCCAACATTACTCCAAATGCAGTATAGCAGCAATTATAGTCTGTAATGAGGTCAGGCACATCCCTGTCCTGTGTGTTGGCCTGTCTCTACAGTGTATGTTGTTAGAGGTACACCCCAATCCACCTGAGATGCTGTTTGCCAAACAATAGATCGAGTTCCTGCTCACAGTGACTGAAAGACCAAACAGCAACATGATGTTCCTAGATATTGGTGTGTGTTTCCATGCAAATAGCTATGGGATTGTTACCACAGCTGTTCCACAGGCAATCAGCTAGAAGAGAGCTACAATTCATGCAGAGACCATCAGCTGATCCTGAGCATGACTTAAAGTACACATGCTGCTGCCTAAGCAAAGCAGGTGTAAGTCTCTACATCCACCAGAGAGGGAGTAAGAGAGGTGGACAGTGGCACAAAAAAGCCAGGGAGGGGTGGGAGAGTAAAACTTACGCATGTTTGTGTCACACACCTACCAGTACAGGGTATCAGACCCCAGATGACTATGCAGTGCTATTACATGTCCATGCAGTTATTGGATGTGCCACATAGGTTACATGTTGGGGAGCCCTCAGAATATATATGTGATGGTGAGTGACATCTGCAACACGGATATGGTAGCTATGTGGTAGGTATAGTACACGTGCCTGCCTGCATGAACAGCTGTCAGCATCAACACAGCCACAATCTCACAGGGTTGCACACACATTGCCACACTTGGCATGGCCAGGAATACAACTCATTACTAGTGGGATTTCCACAACACAGTACTGTGCAGGTATTACATGCACCACAGGGGTCATACAGAAGTTATATGTGCAAAAGGTATGTGGATGTGTCTGACATCAGACAGCATGCTTCAGTATGCCAGGGGGGTTGTAGTGAGTGTGAATGTGGTCATACACATCATACACCACACACACATGGGTGCCAGTACTGACATGCATGTGTGCATTGCTTCACAGGTATGTTGTGGTTGATGATGCCAGATGGCTATACAAAGCTAGGTGGTGGGTATACCTTGGCATCAGGCCACATGACAATGGTCTGCATTCTGGCTTAGGGCTATAGTGTCTGGAGTTGCCCACACAGGTGGGTATTGTATTCACCATCTGTCACCTGGGTGACTATTGAGTGTGGCCAATGCTGTGCATTGCTTGCCATGTATGTGTTCCTTAGTCCATGATATGGACAGTGTCTGGGATGTGCACACCTCCCACATGCATGTACAGTGACATGTGGAACTGTACCTGGGGTGTCTGGCCTATGTTGTGTACACTGATCATTATCATTAGATGTGCCAGTCCTGGCCTCATGTGGTGGGAACTGTTCATGGACAGCAGGTTGGCCCTGCACCTACATTGATAGCATGATAGCAGTATTCCCTGGTATCAGTGGCATCTGTCCATACAGGGCTTGTGTTTCAGGCATGTTATGTCCTTCGTGGGTCACATTTGATGGCACTACAGGTGTTGCAGGTGTCCAGTGGGGAAACTGGGGGAGGTGCACTGTCAGCATGTACATGCCTATTGGACTGATGAACAGGTTGCCATGCCCTCTGTAGCCCACTGCAATCACACCATGGTTACTATCAGGGGGAAATATGCAGGGTACTAACAACATAGCAGCTGTTGCCTAGGCAAGTGTGTGTGAGACATGGGTTGAGAGTGTACCTTGGGTAATACAAGGCTTACTAATGTTATTCAGCTGGCATTGATGTCACATTTAGGGATATGGATTTGCACCTCAGCCTCTTGGCTATTTCACATCTGTTATCCCTGTATGGTGGACATTGTGATATATACTTGGCCCATCATTTAATAAGTTTGCAAAACCCACTCCCCATTGAGTCCAGTTGTTGCACACTCACAACCACTGCCACACAGGATATGAATGACAAACACAGAGGCACACACACACACACACACACACACACACACACACACACACACACACACACACACACACACACACACACACACACACACACATCTGTCATGTCTGGGATTAGAACTCATACCTAACTAGTATATTACACTAAAGCATTAAGCCATTATAGGATGCACCATGGAAATTACTGGGGCGTTCCTTCCCCAAAGGTGTATTTCACAGTGAATGACATCAGCAGGATTGCCTAAGTAGGCCATTTAAATTGTAGTGAGTGTGACTAGCCTAAAATGCATTGCTCCTTACACAAACATAGAAGCACACACAAAACATCCACCAGTGCCATGTGTGGGGATAGAACCCATCCCAGAGTTCTATATCGCACTACAGCATTATGGTGTTATAGGACACACAACAGAGATTGCTGGAGTACTCCTTCTCCAAAGGTGTATTTCACAGTGAATGACATCAGCAGGATTGCTAAAGTAGGGCATTTGAATTGTAGTGAGTGTGACTAGCCTAAAATGCATTGCTCTCTACACACACACACACACACACACACACACACACACACACACACACACACACACACACACACACACACACACACACACACACACACACACACACACACACACACACACACACACACACACTTGCCAGGTCTGGGATTAGAACTCCTACCTAACTATTCTATCACACTACAGCAGTATGCAGTTATATTACATGCTACAGAGATTACTGGCCTACAATCTTCCCAGAGGATTATTTCTAGGTGGATGACATCAGCAGCCTTGCCAGAATAGAGCATTTGAATTGTAGGGAGTGTGACTACCCTAAAAAGCATTGCTTTCTACATGGACAGAGTCAGTAGACACACACACACACAAGCCATGTCTGGGCAGTGGCGGCGCATGCTATTGGACTGCAGGTCTGCAACCCTCCCGAGCTATACAATGAAGATAGCTGCAAGTCCCAAAACTGCGCATGCCTGATCAAGTTCCTCTCCAGACTGCTGTTTAACCAGTCCAGAACTGCGCGTGCGTGCTCATCCAGACTACTGTTTCACCAGTCCGGATTACACAGAGAGGCATCTGTACACTGATGCCCAGAGGTTTATGTGGTTACTTGAAGGAGATCAGACTGCAACATCTGCAGTGACTTACATGAGAAATTGGACTGCAATGTCTACTGGTTGATTTGTATTTGGTGTTCATATATTAAGGATGCTGTCTCTCAGAGAAAGAGGGAATTTGTATATGGCAGTCCATTCGCTGCAAGGAATATACACTAATACAAGAGAGGAATATACAGGTACTGAAGTGTGTGTGTGTGTGTGTGTGTGTGTGTGTGTGTGTGTGTGTGTGTGTGTGTGTGTGTGTGTGTGTGTGTGTATAATGCCCCAGTTAAATATACCTGGTGGCTAAAGTTACTCAGGCTCAAACCGTGTACCTTGGGTACAGGTAGTAAGAGCATGAATTCCCTATCCACCACCACTTGTGAAACCTGTTGAGATTTTTGCCTTATTTTTGTTCTGTTCTGTTCCTCATAAAATCTGTAGTTTTCTGGATTTTTATAATCCGTGAATGACAAGCATTTGAATTTCAGACTTCAACATTTTATTCTAGCAATTTTCTAAGTTTATAAGATCAATATTTCAAAATTGTCCCTGTTTTTGGGGCTGTATTCCCCCGTTATTGGCTTTGTCCAGGATTTTTGTGCTAAAAGATTGAGAGCTATGGTGAGAACTGAATTCACTGAATATATATGGGGGGCTGTATTCCCCCATTGTTGGCTTTGTCCAGGTGTTTTGTGCTAAGAGGGTGAGAGCTATGGTGAGAAAGTACAGTTGTATACACTTATATGTTCGAGTGTATTCACTGTTGCAGTCATCACATTTGGGTTATCCCTGCCAGGGTAGCCCTCAGCTGGCCTGAATGCTACAGACTTAGTATTACTGCATCTGCTGCTGTCACTTGAGAACTGACATCAGGTCATCTGTAGTATAAAGTAAGGCAGCTGGCACCATTACATCAGTTTTTCTTGCCCTAACCTGTCAGGAGTCCCCAAAGTAGGAGGCCAGGTTCTGGTGGAAGAACCCCACCAGTGGAAAATAAATACCAATATGTCCTTTGTAAGGAAAGAAATAGGAAAAATGGGGATGGAGGGAAACCAGGACTACAACAGCGAATACACTTGAACATCTACATTTATAGTAAGTGTACACAACTGTACTATGTTCTTCATGTTTCACTGTTGCAGTTATCACATTTGGGTAGATTCCCAAAGCTGAGGAAATGGGTGGAGGCAGTCAAGGAAACTAGGGGCTGGTTAGGATGCCCTGCAGGGCTGCAGAGACAAACCCTGCCCTGGATTTGGAGAAGAGAGGCAGGTGGTAATGCTTGGTAAAAGTGTGAACAGATGTCCAGGTGACAGCCTCAAGGATGTCCCTGGTGGGGACTCCTCTTAGGAAAGCTGCAGAGGTGGAGGCTGCTCTGGTGGAGTGTGTCCTGACTCCCTTATGGGTAGGCTTTCCATGCTGTTTGTAGCAGAAATGGATGTAGTGTGCTATCCATTTGGAAATGGTTTGCTTGGAGATGCCTTTGCCTTCTTTCCCTGTAGCAAATCTAACCAGCAATTGATCAGACTTTCTGAAGGAATTAGTCCTGTCCAGATAGAATCTGAGCTGTCTGTGCACATCTTGAGAGTGCAGAGTACTTTCCCCTTTGTTCTGTGGATTAGGAAAGAAGGTGGGCAGATGAATGGATTGGTTGAGAGCCACACTGGACACCACCTTGGGCATTAAGGATGGGTTAGTTCTGAGGGATACCCTGTCTGCATGGAAGATGATGAAGTGTTCCACAGCCATGAGTGCTTGAAGCTCAGAGACTCTTTTGGCTGAAGTGATGGCCAGAAGGAAAGCTGTCTTCCAGGAGAGAAATTTTAGCTCTGCAGAAGAAGCTGGTTCTAAAGGGGGCAGGGTGAGCATTTTCAAGACAAAATTAAGGTCCCAAGCCAGCGTTGGTGCCCTTCTGGGGGACCTCATGTTGCTAGCTCCTCTGAGGAAGCCTTTAATCAAAGTATGTGAGAAAAGGGACTGCTCAGTGGAAAAATGAGCAGAAATAGCAGAGGCATGTATTTTTATAGAGGGGAATGAGAGACCACTGTGTAGTAGGTCAGCTAAGTAATCCAGGATGAGATGGATGGAGGGCTGTGCTGTATTGGCTCCCTTAGCCTGGATCCAGGTGCAGAACCTTTTCCATTTATCTGCATAAGATTTTCTGGAGCTAGGATGTCTGGCCTCATGGATAACATCCAGAACCTGTTTACTTAACATTGTAGATTGGTTCAGGGTTAGGGAATAAGCCAAGCTGCCAGATTGAGTGTCTGCAATTTGGGATGAAGGATTTCCCCTTCCCTCTGGGTCAGTAGGTTTGGAATCTGAGGAAGATACCATGGAGGCAGTGGGGACAGACTGTGCAGCAAGTTGTACCAGTGTTGGGGCCAGTCTGGAACAATACGAATGGTCCTTGGTTTTTCCTCCCTTATTTTGAGCAGTACCCTTGGGATGAGAGGTAGGGGAGGAAAGGCATAGACCCATAGATTGACCCAGGGGAAGGACAAGCCATGCAGTGATGCTCCATGGTGTAGAATTTTCTAAGCTGATGGTTGGTGTGGAAAGCAAAGAGGTCGACCTTTGGGATTCCCCATTTCTGAGTTATTAGGGTGAAGGTACTTCTCTTGAGTTGCCACTTGTGTGGGTCCAGAAGGTTTCTGCTTAACTGGTCTGTCAGATAGTTGAGAGAGCCTGGTAGGAATTGTGCTAACAGGTGTAGCTGCATGGAAGAGGCTGTGAGCCAAAGGGTCATGGCCAGCCTGCATAGTGGGTAGGAGTGAGTCCCTCCCTGCTTTTTGATGTACCACATCACAGTGACATTGTCTGTTTTGATCAGGAGAACCCCTGGATAGAGAAGGGGTTTGAAAGCTATCAAGGCGTGCTGCATAGCCATCATTTCTTTTTGATTGATGTGCAGAGGGATTTCCTGAGGGCTCCATTGGACGTGTATGCACCTGCCATTTAGGTGTGCACCCTAAGTGTAGTCTGATGCATCTGTGGTGAGGGTCTGGGTGGTGGGGGTGGGGAGAAGGGCAGTTCCTTGTTGTGGAATCATGCTGTTGCCCCCAAAGAAATTCCTTTCTGAGGCAAGGAATTATGGGTAGAAGAGTTTCTAGCTCTTGAGAGTGATGACACCAAAAGCTCTTTAGGTACACTGAAGTTTCCTCATGTGCAGTCTGGCACATGGAATAAGTAGTATGCAGGATGCCATGAACCCCAGAGCTTGCAGGATCTTCCTTGCAGATAGCTGGGGCCTGGTGGCTAGTTGAGAGAAGTAGGTTGTCAGGAAAATTTGTTTCTCTGGTGTAAGGAATGCCATCTGGGATGCTGTGTCCAGACTTGCTCCCAGGAAGATTATCCTTTGGGTGGGCACCTGTTTGGATTTCTTTTCATTAACTGTGTATCCAAAGAAGTTAGCAGTGTTTTTACAAAGGCCAGGTGTTGAGCAGAAATAACTGACTGTCTGCCTGAATAAGGTAGTCGTCTAAGTATGGGTAAATTTGAATATTTCTTTGTCTGCAAAATGCAATGGCCAGAGCCAGACATTTTGTAAAAACTCTGGGAGCAATAGATAACCCAAAAGGAAGCAGAGAGAACTGTATGTGTTGAGATCCTGCCCTGAAGCAGAGATATGTTCTGCATGATTCCCTGATATTAATGTGAAGGTAGGCCTCTTTTTGATCTAGGGTTGCTAGCCAAGCGTCCATGGAGAGTGAGCATTTTGAATTTTGGGATCACCAGGAAGCTGTTTACAACTAATAAATCAAGGATGGGGCACCAGGTACCCTCTTTTTTGGGTATCAGTAAAAGTCTGGAGTAGAAGCCCTGGCCTATCTGTTCTGCAGGAACATGCTCTACTGCTCCCATAGAAAAAAGGGAAAGGATTTGCTTTTGAGCCTCTGTTCACTGTTTTGGTGGTAGATCTGGGAACCCTTTTGGGGTTGGAAGTGTATGGAAGTAGAATTTGTATCCCTGAAACACAATTTTCAGAACCCATTGGTCCTTGGTTATGTTGGTCCAGGTGCTTGAGTGAAATGAGAGTTTTCCTCCTAGGGGTAAGTGAAGGTGGGCAGAGGGGGGAGGAGGAGGAGGTGAGCCATTCTGAGTTCTTACCATAAGGGGGTGGCTTAGACCTCCCTGGTTTTGAAGTGGAGGCAGTCCACTACTTAGATCTCTGCATTCCCTTGGGCTGCTGTCTGTGTGGTCTGTTTCCACGGGGCCTAGGCTGGGCTGGTTTACTCTGAGTAGGAAAGGACCGGTGTTTGGAGGGGCAATGCCTGCTGAACCTAGGTGGCTGGACTTATTTATAGGTTCATAGGTTCAGGTTCATATAGTAGCTAGCTAACTGCTGCCAGCAGCCATTTTTAAAGCCTAGCCAATATCCTTGAGAGACTCACTCCCAAGACCTTGTGTTTGTAAGGCAAACACCTTAGCCATTAAGCCACCCTCCCAACCCCATAAGAAATCCTTAACTGTTAGTATAGATTTTGTTTTTTCTTCCATCTTTTTTAAGACCTCTTCTGCCTTAGTACCAAATAAATTATTTTTGTGCAAGGGGGCATCCAACAATTTAGATTTGACATGGTCTGGCAGGGGTTGTTCCTTAAGCCATGCATGTCTTCTAATGAGAGATCCAATGACTGCTGCCCTGAAAGAAGCTTCTAGGGTGTCAAAACCACAGTGCAAAGTGTGTTTAGTTACTTGGGTTGCAGAATGCATTGTCTTGTAAATCTTTAGATTCTGCCCAAGTAGGAAGTGAAGAAATTTTTGTTTATGGAGTTCTAGAGTATGTTGCAGAAATTTCAGCATATGGAAGTGACAATTTAGTGCCCTGATAGCAAGAGTAGCTGAGGTGTATACTGTTTTACCTAATCTATCCAATGCTCGGGAATACCTGTCTGAGGGTGTGGGATTCTTAGCAGAGGTTGCTTTCATTACTTTTGGGCCTTGAGAAATTACCTCAGGGTCAGCTGTTAGATTTTTAAAAAGATATTTGTGTGAGTCAGGGACTCTATAGTACCTGTCAGGTTTTCTGGGAGCATGAGATAGGGTGTCAGGAGTCAGGTTGGATTCAAGGAAAACATCATCCACAACATCCAGGACTGGGGGGGATGGCCAAGGGTCTGTGTTGCAGCAGATCTAAATATTTCCTGATTCTCTTTTTGGACTGAGGGTAGTCCTGACTCTCCCATTGGAAATGATCCCTTAAAGTATGCAGGGTTTCCCTAAAGGAAAAAATCCTCCTGGGGAGAGGCTGAAGGAACAGAGTCCTCTGCATCAGAATCCTCATACATGGAGAGGGGTTGCATGTCTTCATAGTCAGAAGCATCAGATTCATCTGACTCTTGTTCAAACAGAACACCATATGATAGATCTCTTTTCCTTTATGTGGTGGTAGCTTGGCTTCCCCTGATCAGCATGATAAGGTATTTCACCATTTTAAGCATTTAAGACTGAGGCAAGCTAGCAGGCGTCTGAGAGTGGGTCGTTTTTTTCGGTGTGGTTCGAACCCTGGGCCCAAGAAACTTGGTTGTTTTTGAAAGAACGGTAGTAGCAAAAGAAGATGTTGAGATTCGGTAGTGCAAAGGACTGCCTCGGAAGCTGGTGCCTGCTCAGCAGCTCTGGACCCATCCAAGGTAGAGATGACCACAGGATCCTTAGAGTTTTGTGGCATGCTGGACTCTGAAAGGGTTTTGGTAGCCACCTGCGAATCAACAGAAGCGGGCATCAGGGGCTGCAAAAGCACCTCACTGAGTACCAGGACTGATGGCTAACTTAATGGAAGCATCATCAGTAGGTTTGGACCTGTGCGGTCTGTGTCTGTCTTTATCTTAATGTTGTTGGATAGCTTAACAAACCATATCAGAATTCAAAGACTGTAAATGAAAATATCTGGCTACAATAAGGGCCCGATGATGGATAGTTCTGGCATTGAATGGAACATTGTAGTCTGCACCTAAACAAGTGACTCAGTAAGAGTGGGAGTCTTGGTGTGGTATTTGCTTTCCACAGTAGAGACAATTGTCAACTTTTTCTCACATCGGTTAGTGCAAGAAAAAAAGATCCCCGACAAGGTACTTAGATTTAGAAGACTTCAACTTCAGTTTGGAGATAAAAACTCAGGTAGCGGCTGACCGGCACTCATGCGCACTGCTTCTGTTTCGGGCCCCACATCAAGTAAGACTGATGTAATGGCACCGGCTACCTTACTTTATATTACTGATGACCTGACGTCAGTCCTCAAGCGACAGCAACCAACGCTGAAATACTACGCTTCTGGTATTCGGGCATGAAGGACATCTGAATTCACTAAATGATAGCCATTTAAGTTTCAGTCTTTCCATCTTTCAAGAAACATCTGATGTGGCATAGTGATATGTTGCTCTGTCTGTAGTGCACATGGTCCTGGGTTCAAGACTTGGCAGTGAAATGCATGGTGGTAACACAACACTTTATTCTAGCAACTTTCCAAGATTATACAAGCAATGTTTAAAATGGTTCTCTGTTTTTTTGGCTTTTGTCCCCCCCAATAAATTTTGTTTTTTTCCAGATTTCTTGTGCTGCAAAGTTGAGAGATACAGTTGAGTGTTGAGTGCATTTTACAAGGAACTGAGAGCTTCAGAGGAAGAGAAGTTCAGTGCCGTTTATGCTGAGTCTGCTTGCATTGTTAATAGCATAACAGGTTGAATACTTGCTTTTGATGCAGAAGGCTGTGGGTTCTACTTACACAGTATTTAGATGCATTGCTGACACTGTACTGTGTTGTACTTTTAAAAGGGGTGGATGCTGCAGTCTTGAGAATGTCCTCTTTGGTGGAGATACCTTGTAACTATGAACCTGTTATCAGCTTGCCATCCATTCCCTGTTGCAATATTACTAGCTTATCATTTTTTTAAAGTAACATAGGTAATGTATTCCTCAAGGGCAACAGGTATGTTTTGTAGATGAAACAATTAAATATAAAGTTGTTTCCTAGCAGTGACCTCTTCATTAATTACATATCTCTTTAATGAAAAATTATTTAGGTTCATAGGTTTGTAGGTGTGTACTAGGCTAATGGCCCTGGAGCCTTTACAAGCCTAGGCCATAGAAGTGCCCTGGCATCTTGCCGCCCAACGTTAGTTCCCAGTGCCTCTATCAAGTAGAGCCACTGGAGTGATTCTTGGGGTGAACTTTCTATTTCCCATCCACTCATCAAGATTTCTCCCTTAGTGGGCCAGTGAGGTGCTCTGCCTGACATGTATGGGAAGACTATTGCAGAACATGGGTGGTCTTTGGGTTAGAACCTGTCCCTCCAGCATTTTCTGTTGATTGTAGTAATGAGGTTGAGGTCTCTGGAGCATGTGATGTGGAGGGATTGGGATTTCTTTAGATGTAGCATTTCTAACAGAGCTGGGTCAGACATGGCTTTGTAAGTCACACAGAGATTGCCTCTTAGTAGATGATATGAGACAGAGAATAGCTGGAGTTTTTTGAGTCTGTCCATGTAGGACATGTATTTAATGCCTAGGATCCTCTATGTGAGGTACTTTTGTGGCCTTTCCAGCTGTTGCATGTGTCTAGTGAGTTACATGCCAAATAGGGCATTATACTTGATGACTGGCCTAATGAGGGAAGAGTAGAGAGAAAAGATGACCTCCTTCTCCCTGGATGCAAAACCCTTGGTAATGAGATGCGCCACATAGAAGGACTTTTTGACCACAGTGGCAATATGGTGGTCGAAGGAGAGGTTGCTGTCAACCTGTGTATCCCCAGATCTCTTATAACACCTTCAGTATTCAGTGGGCTCCCACCAATGTGGTAATTAGTGGGAAATGAGTTTTTCCCAAAGGGGGTGATGATGCATTTATCGGCATTAAGCTTAAGGCCATGGTTTCTACACCAGTCATTGGTCTCAGTGAGGCCTTTCTGTAGGATGTTTGTATTACTTGAGGAGTTAATGGCTCCCAGCTTGCAGTCGTCTGCAAGTTGGGAGTATAGGGAGTACCACTCCTCTGACATTGTGGCCTGAACAACAAACAAGATCAATAGCTCTTGTATTGCTATAGCCTGCTAGTCACTGTCACCATAACATACTCCCAACTACAGCTATACCATCAAAATATTTACACTTAACAGTTTTAATTATAAACAGCAGAAAATAAAGAAAAGAGCCCATAAATCATAAAAAGCGCACAATAAATAAAATCAGTAAGCTCTTTCATCATATTCAAAATACTATTAGATTAATTTTAAGATGCTTCCATCTTTCTTATAAGCAGATTGGTCACGTGGCTCAATAAATACACCATTACACAAACTAAAAAAGTAGTTTCTTTTGGTTCAAGTAACATTTAACTTCTCCTTGTCCCCCTTTTTAAGATCAAATTTAAAATGAACATAGGCATTTTATTTTGGAAAGACATGCAAAGTTAATTTAACATGCTAGTGGTACACCTTATACTCCCAAATCATCTTTAAATAATCAACAAAATAAAAAACTAAATTTTTAAAATCCATACATAAATTTACACTGTGTATTAACTGCACTTCTGAGCCTAACGGCATAATGATGATCATACATTCCATTTAAAAGTTTTGTTACCTTTTTCCTATATAAAATTATTCACAAACAATGAAAACAGCTGAATACACTACCCACTCTGACTTACATGCAAAGAAACTCTGTGGATTGTAAGAAATCTCTGATGAACCACAAAACTGTGATAAGAAAATTAAGAACTAGAGGGGACTAAGGAAAGCAGCATGTATGCAGATGCTACATGACATCATTTGCAAGCACTGTTACTGGCATGCAGCACAAGATAGGAACATCTAGGAAAAAAGGTGCCCCAAATGCTGACTGGTGGTGGGAGGATAATAAACAATATACAGAATAACTCAATCACTGCATCCACCAAGAAGGGTACTAGGTGTCAGATTTACTGCTCTATCCAGACCTCATTATAGTGCTACATATATGAAGCTTACATAGATAGCAAACATTACAGCTAAATCTTACACTGATACCAAATATTAGGAGGTTGAAAGCTATTTACCTTCTTTCTGTAAGTATTTCAAAAAAATCTCTGATGTCTTGCCCAGATGTCTCTGTGGAATTACAAAATGCCTGTTGACTTTTTCGGTTTGCAAAATCAACCTTCACTCTTTATTAATTACTATCCACAACTTCTCCTCTGGTTGATAAGAATATGCCTGACCTGTGTATAAAACTAAAGGGACTTAACATGTTTTACTGCTTTATCTAGCTATCCATAACCATAGGCAAGAGCTTCCAGTTTTTAAGTACTCTAAGTACTTCAGTTTATCATGCCTCATAAATATGGGTATTGCTGAACCATTTAATGTGTGGGTAGATAATTTACAGCTATAGCCTTTGTTTTATCTTCATTATATTTATATCCCCAATACCTTTGACTATCTCCAAATGTTAGACAACACCCATATGTCCTTTTCTGGTTCTATTAGGTACAAGATAATGTCATCTACTAATAAATCCAACTTTTCTTGACTACCATACCAGTTATATCCTTGCATTTTCTGAGTGCCTTATTTTCTTTGCCAGTGGTTCTAAATATAATGCAAATAACAAAGTGGAACAAGGACACCCCTGCCTGGTTCCTCTGGTCAGACACAGGTTATCAGAGAGGAACCCTCCTACTTTGAGTTTTGCCTCCAATCTCTCATGTATCTTCCTAATGCAGTTGCTTCCATTGCCCTATTCATAAAATCCCAGCTTACACTGTCAAAAGCTTTTTCTGCATCAAGACCCACCATAAAGTGATATTTTCTTGCATTCTTCTTCTCTGTGGATCATGAGTTCTCCTAATTGTTCAACTCCTCCCCCCAATTTCATAGTCTTCACCCCTTTACACTTTAATGTATAACCTTATACTTGTGTTATGCATATAATCTTAAGTACATAGCTCAAAAGTATATATTCAAATCAGGTAGTCATAAACCACCTCATTCCATGGGTTGAGTCAACTTTTCCCCACTTAACTATTGCCTTGTTCCTCTCCCAAATAAATTCCTTCAATTCTTTATTATATCATCCACAGCTTCTCATCTGATTGATGCAAGTATGGCTGACCTGTATATAATACTAAAAGGTCTGAAAGCATTTTTGCTGTTTGTATCTTAATATCCATATCCATAATTAAGAACTTCCACTTACTCAATTTGTATATTATCTTTTGTTTAGTAACTTCCACATATCCTTAGCTGCCATAGCAGAAACCTTTTAACCTGTACACCTAAACATTTCATCGTCATGCCCCTATAAATGTAAGTATTGCTGCAACACCTCATGTGTGAGTATATAATTTACTGCTCTAGCCTTTATGTTGTCTTCATTAATTTTATATCCTAAAGAATACCTGCATCTGTCTCAAAATATTCTACAACACAAGCGTCCTTTTCTTGTTAAATTGGGCAAAAAGTAATATCTTTAAATCTAACTTTTCTTGATTACCATGTCAGTTTTATCCTTTAATTTAAGAATCCCTTATGTTCTTTACCATAAGCTTTAACTATAAAGCAAATAACAAAGACAAAGAGGGCATCCTATGACTTTTACTTCTGAAGAGGTTGTGCATATTTACTGATACTGGTGGACAGTAGGAGTTTGATTAGACGTTTATGATAGAAATGCTCTGAACTGGGCTGTTTTGCCATTACTGGTGCATGCATTTTGTTTCATTGTTTACTGGAAAAATGTTAAAAACAATAAATTTAAAATGCCGTCTAACAACTGTACTGTATTATACAAGGAATATAATTTAATTAAATCAGGAAGGTGTTTATTGATTATCTGATCAGCTCAGGTATGCCCCCCTCCCAGTTCTTGGTTTGTATGTGTTTGATTAGGAACCAGTTAAATCAACTGTCAACAAGCACAAACTTAAATTTTTTGTCTTTGAATATTTTCACTGATTGAGTCTGAATGCTACTGAAAGAGATGATGCCAGATTGAAGCACTCACTTCTCTTAGATCTTAGTTTTTTTTTTGGGGGTACTTATTGTCCACACCTAGGGGATAAGTCCGTCATGTAGGATTTCTGCCGCACAGTTCTCCCAGCTGAACTATAACCTCCCAACTTTCCAGATTTTCACAGAATGAATAGATTTTTGCTTCTTATTTTTGGTTTGTTCCTTGTAAAATGTAGGGCTTTCTGGCAAACCATTTAGGAATGAAGTCACTTAATGACAGACATTGAGTTTCAGACTTCATACTTTTAAGAAAAATGCATGCTAAAGCAAGACCTGTTATTCTATCAACTGTCTAAGTTTATACAAGAGCAATTTTTAGTATGTTTGTTTGTTCCCCCAATATATATGGCCTTGTCCAGATTTTCTGCATTAAGAGATTGAGAGGTTTGCACAAATAAATCACTTTATAGAATTAGGTATATCCAAACCTCTCAACTGACTCTGATTTTGGCTCAAAATGTTGCTTTTCCCCTAATAATCGCTCCGCAAAGTGGCAATTTTGGAAGAAACGTGGAGGGTTTACAATTACTAAATAATTGTAATGATCAGAGTTACAGATTACTTTTACTTTAGAAATGCATGTAGATTCTCTTATTTTGCCAGCTACTCAGCTTAACAGTACTAATATTAAAAAAGTGTCCCTTATTTGACAGGTTCCCAGCTGTATTGTGTGGCTATTTTACATTTTTGCATCACATTTTTGGTCTGTTTTTCATAAAATTGTGGTTTTCTGGCAAATTAGTGGCAAATCATTAAAGATTGAAGTTAGAAAATAATGACAGACATTTGAGTTTCAGATTTCATAACTTTCAGAAAATTTATATTAATGCAAAACCTACAATTCTATTATATTTCTAAGTTTATAAGAGCAATATTTAAAAATTGTCTTTATTTTTTGGGTCTTTGTCCCACTTCTATTTATGGCTTTTTCCAGATTTTTTGCTCTGAGGTTGAGAGGTATGAAAATTGTGCCAGAGCCATCACAGTCAGCCAGACATTTCAAATTGTGACATACTTGTACCCCACTCCCCCATGTAGTGACTCTGGATGTGTCCAAGCAAGGCAAGGAGCAGTTATGCAGTGTAAGTGTGCAAAGTATCCCCCCATCCAAGGTAGACAAAAGTACTACAGTGGCTTTTCATCTGTCCTTGATTTTGAAGAATGTTCTGGTTTTCTGTCATGCTTTTATACTGTTGATTTATGCTACTTATTATTCAGAAAATGCATGTTGTTGCAGTCCTGTTGTTCTGTGTTTAAGTAGCAATGCTTTAATGACCATCAGATAAGCTTGTCTGAAATTGTAAGATGCAAGCAAGCTTTAATAAGCATACTGTTAAAGAATTATCAACATTGAAAGCCTTTTTGTTGTTGCCATGCAGAGAATATTTACATAACTAGATAACGTTTAAGCCTTACATATTGAAATGCATATGACAGTATTTGTAATAAAGTACAGAATTACAGTATTTTCAGAAGTTCATTAAACTTGTTGGAGACTTGCAGTCATCTTTGCAGGCTTTACCCATAAACTAAATAGAATGCCAAACTATCATGTGTGGTCCAGAACCTGTGCAGTAATCCTTTAAGCAATTTATCTTGAGCTTGTTTGTTGCTTGCTGTTCATTTTTTACTTTGATCATGTTTTCCCCATGAAACAAGTAGATAGTTGTTGTCAGGCAGCAGGTCTTTTTTGAATAAGAAACATTTTTGCAAGTGGGGGTATCACAGAGATTGCTACTGCCAGCATGTTATTTTGTACTTTTATAAAGCTGAATGTAAATTATAATTAGAACTGCAGTGCAAGGAGAAGTGGTTTGAGTTGACTGCTGCTTGTTTTTTTATACTTGATTTTGACTGGTATTCCAGTAATGTATTTAAAAAGTAATTTATTTTTTTCATGCCTCACAACCTTTTTGTTTCCATCTAGATATTAAGCAAGCTGTCATATAGCTAATGCATTGAACTATTTTATTTTCTTCTCCACTTCATTTTGTCTTGATTGGACTCTCATAATGATGGTTTGGCACCCAGGACAGCGTATTTAATTAAAGTCCCAGTTGTTGTGGTTTTAAGCATAGCTCTGTCCCTTTCTAGTTGGTCACCCATTTAGCTGTCTCCTGCAGCCCCCCTTTGATTTGAAGTCACCAGCCACCACTGTCTGGGATTAGAACTCCTACCTAACTAGTTTATCACACTACAGCAGTATGCAGTTATAGGATGCACTATGAATATTACTGGGCTACAGCCTTCCCAGAGGTGTATTTCTAGGTGGATGACATCAGCAGCCTCACCAAAGTAGAACATTTGAATTGTAGGGAGTGTGACTACCCTAAAAAGCATTGCTCTTTACACAGACAGAGTCAGCAGATGCACACACACACACACACACACACACACACACACACACACACACACACACACACACACACACACACACACACACACACGCACTTGCCAAGTCTGGGATTAGAACTCCTACCTAACTAATTTATCACACTGCAGCATTACACAGTTATAGGACACGCTGTGGAGGTTACTAGGCTACAACCTTCCCAGAGGTGTATTTCTAGGTGGATGACATCAGCAGCCTTAAAGTAGAGTATTTGAGTTGTAGGGAGTGTTACTACCCTAAAAAGCATTGATCTCTACACAGACACACACACACACACACACACACACACACACACACACACACACACACACACACACACACACACACACAGTTGCCATGTCTGGGATTGGAGCTCCTACCTAACTAGTTTATCAGAATACAGTAGTGCGCAGTTATGGGATGCACCACGAAGATTACTGGGCTACAATTCTCTCAAAGGTGTATTTCACAGTGGATGACATCAGCAGGCTTGTAATAGTAGGGGTATGGGGAGGGAAGTTTGTGTACATGGGCCATAACCCATTCATCTAGATGTTGACACACCACATGCAGGCACACACAGGGTCATATTCTACAGGTATGTGTATACAGCTGCTAGATGACTACTTCCTTGTACAGTCATGTTGCATAGCTAGCATGTGCACCACATAGTCTGTAAGGCTAACAGATACTGGTGGCTAGTATTTACAGTGAGTGACATCTGAACCTCATGTGGTTATGGCCCTTTGGCTGTGTGCTGGGTGGGAAAGGCCTGGATGGCTCCTTCTCACAGTCACCATCTTCCACACATCTATGTACATCTACCTTTGGCTTATTATAGTGTGTTGTCCTTAGATATATGTTTGTATTCCTGTCCACTGTGTGTGCAAACCATGTGTGATGCATACTGAGGAGTGTCTGCACCAACATCTGCAACTGCCGGATATGTCTGGTCTACTGGTGTTTGCAGACATGGCCTTCATGTGTTCAAGTGTGTGAGCATGTCCAGTATGACCTTTCAGTATGTTGTTGAATGACAGTGTCTTCCTTTCTCTAAGTGTGTGAGCATACACAGTATGCCCGTCTGTACTGAATGTGCGGATCAAGTCCAGGTAGTTCTTATTGCAGTGCTGACCTATGTGTTGTACACATACAGGTAGCATACTGTTTCTGCAGGGTATCCGTCGATCATTTGGCATTGACTGTTACTACATTCTACATTGGATGGGGGGCACACCTTACTATTTCGTTCCTTTCTGCACAGGATTGGGAGAGCATACCTGACTGTTGCTACATTTCTTCATAGGATGGAAAGGCACACCTGGCTATTTCTACATTTCTACACTGGATTTGGGGGGTTGACACCTGACTGTTATGACATTTCTACATAGGATGGGGGGCACACCTGTCTATTTCTACATTTCTACACAGGATTGGGGGGCACACCTGACTGTTATTACATGTCTACGTACAATGGGGGGCACACCTGACACTTGTACACATTTGTTATAACTGTACTGGTATGCCAGGTACTCCATTTCATTCTGTCGTCTTACCTATCATGCTGACTAGAGGTATACCAGTGTACTACAGATCTTAGTTTTTATTTACCTACATTTTAGTTTCTGACTTACTACCTTTCAGAACTGATTTTCCACTGCCTGACCTGCTGTAGTCTGTCTGTTCAGGCCTGGGGGGGGGGGGTTACTCATAGGCCTCATTCAGATTCCACAGCACAGCTTTTGTTTGTGTTTTTCTACACCTGTCCTGCTGGCTGTGACTGTTGTTAGGTATGTGAACCCCCCCTGACTGGCATGTGTAAGTCACTTACCTTGTGGTTGTCCGAGTATTGAGGGTGGTGCTGCAGGGCTGCCTATGTCGGATGCACATAGTACACTCCCTACACATGGTTGAGCACAGGTAGTGTAATGCTTGGCATCCCGTTTACTGTATGTGAGAGTCAGAGAGAGGTGTTATTCTCTGGGTCCTTCCTGTGCTAGTGTATGTGCTATGCATTGTCTCTTTGCCAAGGCCAAAGCATACTGGGTATATCTCCTTCTGCCTACTGGGGCAGGCTCACATTGTTCCTCTTCTGAGTCACTCTATGGCTGTGCAGGCCTTGACAATGGTGGGGGGCTGTGTGGCCCTGCCCCATGCTGTTCCTGCTGCAGCCATTTCCACAGGATCATATTGTGTAGCATGGCACATATGAGGACAATTTGGGTACATGTACCTAGTGAGTACTGCAAGGCTCAACCGGATGAGTCCAGGCACCTGAACCATGACTTGAGCACCCCAAACACATGCTCTACTATTATTCTGGTCTGTGCATGTGCCTCATTATGGAGTTCTTGTTCGGGTGTGTGTGCATTTCTGATGGGTGTCATCAGCCACGGCTCCAGTGTGTCTCCAGCATACTCCACTAGGTGAGCGTGAGGGATGCCTCATTCTCAAATCTCTGGTGCAGCTGTGTCAGATGCTAGATGTGGGAATCATGATAGCTTCCAGGGCAGCCAGCACACACATTCATTATTATGTCCTTGGCATCGCACACAACCTGACAGGTGATGAAGGGGAAGCCCTTGCGGTTGATGTAGATGCTACCCTGCTCACCGAGTGGTGCTTTGATGCTTATGTATGTGCAGTCTATAGCACTCACTACCTCAGGGTATTCTGCTATTTGGTGGAACAGTTGCATATTGCTGGCCAACGCCTCATGGATGTTGGGGAAATATAAGTGCTCACCGACATGTGCTGACATGGGATCCAGGAATTGGTGGAGTACCCTGGATGCTGATGCCTGTGAGATCCCCATCATATCCCCAATTAGCTTTTGGAAGGTACCTGTAGCTAGTATTCTTAGGCCTACACATATCTTTGTATCCACTAGGATGTGTTCCCATCTGTTTGTTCTGTGTGTCAGGCGTGGCCTGCACAGCTCAACAATTTGTGGTAGGAGGTCCCTGTCCACCATATAGTGTTCTACTATCTCCAGCTCATGTAGCCCTTGGTAGGTTACCCTGGGTCTGTACACTCTTCTCCATCTCCTCACTGTGGGTTGGTCGACAGCATTCACATCCTCACCACCCGCAACCTCTTCCACAAGTTGTTTTATGATAGCTATTGCAGCCCTTATCATTTTGGTGCTCTGAGTGTTAAAAGTTCCCTGCTCTTTTACACCAGTGGTGTAGAGTGCGGGAAGAAACAGAGGGGAAGGTGTTTGCATAGTTTATAGTAGTGTTCTGGGCTGGGATGGTCTGCTGACTGTGTAATTGGCTGATTCTGATACATTTCACCTGCCAGCTATGCTAGTTCTCCTTGGTTACCTTCCTAGTGCTGTTTTCCCTTCCCATTGCCTTCCTGTTTAAGCCCGGGGGGGTGACCACGCAAACAGAGTGCTCAAATGTGCACAGTGCTGCTATTTTATGGTTTAACTTTCTTTTAAAACCTTTAAAACCCAGTGCACAGTGCTCACATCTGCTTAGGCAATGTAAAGAGTGTTAGGCAGATTCAGACACACTCCCTAGCTTAGCTGTGCTAAGCTGGGAGAAAACCTGGGCCACAGGGCTCCAATCCACTTATAGTATGCCTAACACACACCCCCATGATGTCAGCTACCTCCTAGGCTTGCACCAAGCTATTCCAATTATTACTGTGCAATATTATTATCCAGTTGGTAAGTGTGACTAATCAGTCTTAAGGTTTATTAGAGTGGCTTAGTTCAGGATCACTTATAAGCATGCAATGTACTCTAGAGCTTACTTATCTCTACACAAACCAGCCACATGTAAAAGGTTTTTAAAATAGTTAATAATAAATACTTAAAACACAAGACAATACTACTACACCACAGTGCTATTCAAGAGTTCAGAGATCACACAGAAATTTAAAATATATCAGTAGTACAGTACTGACATAACAGAAAAACACTTAGACTAATCTTTATAGTCCTAGCTATTTCTACAAGAAAGCACACTTCTAAGATAACTTACTTAAGACAACAGGCAGTGCTGAGGCTGGATATCAAGACAAAAATGCTTAACAATCTCTGCTTCTCGCTGTTTAAATTAAAACTCCAGTTCTGATAAACATTACATCATCTTTTTTACCATTCCTGGAGTTTCCAGGCTACTCATTAACTGCATTTATATTATTTTACACTTAGAGCAATAAAGGATATTCCATATGTAAATTCTGTCATTAACTTTAGCCTTAAAACAATAGGCAGGAAGCCCCCATCTAGCCGGACCGGAGCCAAATTGAAAAACATCAAAAGCAGTGATGAAATAATTTTAATTTTAAAAGAACAAGTTGAAATGCTTGACTTAGTTTTCCTTATAGCAGATGGCAATGTTGCCACATTGTTGAAACAGCATTTATTTACATTTAAGACACAAGCCTGTATTTTACATTTATTTTTACAAATGCCAGAATTATGTATCAAATTCTATTTGACTAGGCTGGCAGCCTTCATACCTTCTCTACCAATCTTCACAGTTTTCATGGCAGAATAGTGATTTTGTTAGAATGCTTAATCTAGGTTTATTTTCCCCCAATCCCGTTTGCACATCACTGCCCTACTCTTAAACAGCCGAGATCTGCTAAAAAAAATAAAAGTTGATTTTTTTCTGCTGTTTGCAATGCCAATGGCCTTATACTTGACCATCGGCATGCTTCCTAACTGATATGCTGCCTTTATTTGGAGCTGTCACAGCTCCATTTTGGATTTTGCAGAAGTGTACTCGGTTACTAACCGAGTACATTTCTACATATTGCACTAGTCCTGCACAGCTGGTTGCAAGCTTCCTGGATCGCAAATTCACCTCATTTGCATGGATTTCTCTTGCAAATGGGGTGATTTGCATACAGCGGCTTAGTCCGTGCAGGATTAGTGCAGGAGCGCTTGTGCACGCCCCTGCAGGCTGTTCCTGGATTGCATGGCAGACATATTGCCTGCTAGAGCTCCTGCACTTATCTTGCACACCATGCAAGGCATAGAGAATCTGGGGGACTGTCTTCTTATACTACAGACAGTTTCAGAGCTTATTTTTTCCACAGGTACATTAATAGATATACCTGGTTATTAGCCAAGTGTATGAGGTGCACAGTTTCATGACAATACTGTTGTGTTAATATGTTATATTTTTAAATTGTTTAAATATTTTAGCTAAAATTGCCTAACTTGTTTATGTAACTATTAGAAATAGGGTATATTCTCTATAAGGCAAACAGCAGCAAAATATGTGCACCAGCACTGATAAAAATTGTAAGTCACTTTTTTTAGGAGATGGTTTTCATTATTTTCAGCTAACAATCTATGACATATATGTTATAAATATATGGATTGGTAAGGTTTACAGTATTTAAAGAAAGAAACAATCTTTAGAGATATAATAGTAAACATATTTTTTTACCATCTGTCTTTTCCAGGTTTGTAAATTGTATGCATACATGTATGTTAACTTTTGCTAAACATGATAGTTAGATTGGGCACAGCTATCCCTTATTAGTTGAGGCATGAGGAGGAAAGCTCCACAGCTACAATTATTGCATCAGAAACATTCAAATTCAATTAAATTTGTTTACAAACATAGACATTTACATTTAAAACCTGCTAGATAACTAACAGCTGAAGAACTAAAACATATAGATAGATGAGATAGTAAACAGTATACTTAAAATTTACTGCCCAGGACTGACATACACGCACACACACTATCAAGGGTCGAACCAAATAAGACCATGGAATTACTATGTAATTCAGTTATATTTAACCCCTCCATTGTGTAGAAGGACTATACAGGAAAATCCAGGAGAGAAGTTCTGACTACTCATCTTTGAAAGTGACTATTAAACTACCTCAAATGACTTATAGATGTAACATTTTCCACAGATGTGGACTGCATTAGGTTAGGTACTTATCCCACCAAAGAGTATTCTCTGTTGATATAGAGTAAGATCCCTGATGTAGGTGTTTGATGAGTGGTTGGTCTTGCAGAAGTGCAGCAAATAGAATAGGGCATGTTTTGTATGGCTTAGAAAGCAACATAAAGGTCTAGAAGATGGAGTAGAGAGAGAGGGCTGCCAGTTTATCTGGCTACCTATAGGACTTGAGGCAATTGATCTTTGTGTGCTTAGGTGGACACATGCTTAAAGCAGTATCATATTCTATATATTGTCTTATGAGGGATGAGTATGGGGGATAAAGGATTGTTTAACAGTGGGAAAGATGACTTTTGTAGTTAGCTTGTCCAAACAGAAGGATTTCTTAACTACTGTAGAGGCATGATAGTCAAATGATAGTGAATTGTCAGCCCAGGTGCACAAGTCTGCAGTGACAGTAAAAGTTTAGAACGATATGTTATTTATATTACAGGAGCTTGAAAACTCTTGTTTAAAAGAAAACCATGTTATGTTTCCAAGCACTTATGTTAAAATAAATATAATAGTAATAATTTGCACAGTCAAACCTTTGCTGAAGTAACTATGGTTATTTACACTTACTGGTGGCTGCAAAATGGGTTTAATTGTTAACTTACCTTCTGACACAAACTAGGACTACATTGGATACCAATGAAATAAAAGTTGAAAAGGAATAGGCCAAAAATGAACTGTAGAAGTCATCAGTGGCAACATATTTACCTTCATTCATGCTCCTGCAACTTTTACTACGTGGATTTTCTCAGCCAAATCAATTAACTATTGAATGGGTAAAGAGAATTACTTTGACTTTATTAAGCTTATCAGTAATACCAGCAAGGTGAATAATTGTATTGAATGGTTTGTTAAGTATAAGAGAGGCAGTGTGAATACAGTGACCATTGTTAACAGTTTCACTGACTTTTTAGAAGAATTGTACAAAGAAAAGGAGACATGATTTGCCCTTCACAAATTCAAGGACCAAGAGGTTACTTATGTTTGTATTACTCAACAGGGTTTGATGCCCTCCATAGCATTATGTATAAGGCTTGTGACACTAACAAGTCAATAAATGAGCAGAATGGTAGTGGGGCCACCCTCATATAGTTGGGTCAAAGTGGCAGTTTTCCTAATATCAGGTGTATATGCTAAGGATAGATTGCAATTAAAATGTTTATAGACTTAAGTTGGCTATATTTTGAACTAATAAGCAGGAAACCTTGTACTTTACCAGGGCCCATGTGACTGATATTTTTAGCTATGGTTAGGTCTGGTAGAACATAGCCTATGATAATTCTATGGGGGAGGTTTAAATGATAGGGAAAATAACAGAGTGGGTAGACATAGTAAAGTTTGAGCTAAATGTTTCTGTTATGATATTGGCAACTTCCTTGGGATCCAAGTGGGCAGTATTGCTGTAGACAAGCCCAGAGCATATCTTGGTATTACTTCTTAGCTCCTTGTGATACTAGCAGCATTACAAATGGTGCTATAAAGCAGTACAGTAGACTGTACAAAATGTAAGTACCAATCCAAAAAGTATTGCAAAAATAGAAAATGAATTACAGTAATGGCAAGAAATAGAATATGTCAACTGATATATGACATATATGGTTTCATCACAAATAGAATACCCCAGAAACCACAACAAAGTTAAGCTGGTTCCAACAATAATGGGATATCAGGAAGTAGCAACAAATTAAAACTTAATCTGTAACAAAAACTGAGAAAAGAGAAACTAATTTTATTGCTATGGATACTCAGTAAGCTCTAATCTAGATATTCCCCTGGATTCACTAACCTCCCATGCAGGACTAGCATAGACCTGCATGGAAGTACCCGTGAGGAGCAGGATGGCAACGCACCATGCATAGCAATGAAGGTACGCTGGCCGAGCTCCTAGGTTTACACATGTGTGTACGAGTGCAGGGGGTGTGTCTGAGAGCAAATCTCTTAGAATGAACACACCCCTGCAATGTCAAACAGCAGAAGCTGTTAAGAAATGAGCGAGATCACTCACAGGTGTCCTCATATCCCCACCAATGGACCCCCATGTGTACAACAGCAACAGGACATGTAAATTAAAAGAAGAAACATCTATATCTTTTAAAACACTGATTAAAGCTAACCATAGGTGCGCGGGTGTGCCCATCACTTAGTTATGGTTAATGTAGCTGAAATACCAAAAGGAGGATAAAAAGCAGGATATGTGCAAATGAAGCAGTACAGCAATATTATAGTGGGCAGAGTGTTTGCTTCATAAGCCGTTAATCCCAGTTCGAGTCCCACTGCAGTACATTCCATTTCCATGTCAAATCACTGTTATGATCAATATATTTAGTTGTATAACCTAATAAATAACATATATGTGTGAACTAGAGTAGTAAGCAGTGTAATGAATGGTAACCCCATACACTTGCCAAATCCACCACCTCCCCAAGAACCAGTAGACTATTACTGTTGAAAATAGAGCAGTAGTAAGGATAAATAAGCACGAGTAAGCAGGTGCAAGTCTGTTTGCATGATGAGAAGCAGTGCTTACACAGAGTAAGCAATAGTGAGGCTAACCATGTGTAAGCGGATGTCACCAGAAGTTAGTAGTGCTTACTGTCACACAAACCCACTGAAAATTGCATAAAAGTGCATCAACCACTCCGTATCCAATGAGCCTTATTCTGGCCAGCAACAAATTAGTCCATGCAAGGCTTGAACCCAAGAGCCTGGGTACCATAGGCAATGTGATTTACCAATAAGCCACCACAGATATACATAACTCTGATGTTTCTGCAAACATAGCATCCAGCAATACCATTCAACATTACAGGATATGTAGCTGTATGTATATATATATATATATATATATATATATATATATATATATATACACGTCCAGCTTTTTCCCCGTTAGGGGTTGCCAAAGCAGATCACCTATCCGCTCATGATTAGCAGTGGAGTTTTATGGTGTCGAGTTGCCAGCCCGGTGCCCAACCTCCTACAGAAGGCACACGCACTCCCACATAGGGCCAATTTAGAGTGTCCAATCCACCTACAGCATATCTTTGGGATGTGGGAGGAAACCAGAGCACCCGGAGGAAACGCAGACTCTGCACAGAAGGCACCCCAGCTGAGAATCGAACCGGAGAACCTCTTGCTGTGAGGCAGCAACACTAACCGCTGCACCACCGCGGCCACCCGGGAATTGGAATATATAATACACTGTCTATATTCTAGCTATTGGTCATATTACGGCCGCTATTTGGATGATATTATTATCCTGTGGAAAGGGAATAGAGAAGAGTTTGATAGTTTTTTTTCTATATATGAAAGATAGTACAGACTTCCTAGAATTTACCATCACTACAGGGGATGAAGCAGTTAATTATCTGGATAGTACTATTAGCAAAGATAGAGATAATAGACATTTCAAATCAACAATTTACAGAAACCTACTTATTCGAACACGTTACTGCATTTTAATAGCTGGCACCCCTTCACCAAAAAAAGTCATTTATTAAAGGTCAGGGGGTACAACTAGCTAGGATGATATGTGATTCAAATGAGTTTTTGATACAAATGGATATATTAAGAGACATGTTGTATAAGAGAAGGTATCCAGAAATGTTCTTGTTGGAAATAATGCAGGAAGTTAAAAACAAAAGAAATAATGTCCATTTTTTTCCCCTTTTAAGGATAGCAAATGTTGACCAGGGAAGAATTATTGAACCGGAGAAATCTGGTTTTAAAAAAGCTGCAGTGTTGACTTACAATAAACAGTTTTTGGATATTAGGGAAATCATTAACCACAATTGGAGCATATTTAGCATAGATCCAGAGTACCTTAATATTGTTGGAGCATCCCCTAGAATTGTATATAAAAAAGATGTTAGTTTTAAAACTATGTTAGAAAAGGTTAAATATGTGGGACAGAATGGGGGGATGAAAAATATGGTAATTGCCTACAATGTAAATATATGACAGAAACTAATGAGGTAGATATTCCAATTTATAGCAAGTATGTAATAAACAAGAAATTAAACTGTAGTAGCAAAGCTGTTGTCTACTTAGCTCTATGTACAGAATGGTCCAGTTTCTATATAGGAAAAACTATTACCACCTATAGAAGTTGTGTGTATCAGCACTTATGATATCATAAAAAAAACCATAAGAATGCCTTGGCAGCACATATTGCATTACACGATGGACATGGTTTTAGATTTATTACTATTGACCAAGTGACTCTAGGAGATAGAGGGGGTCCCTTGAATGATTATCCAGAGCCAAAAGAGCCAAGACGACAGCATCGGACCAATGCTGCCAACCACCCAGGGCCGAGCAGTGCAATCTCTCCCAGCTCCACCTGAAAATCAAGGGCTGACCTTTACATGTGAACATAACCATCACATACAGTTAGACCATCAACATCTCTCCATTCTCTTATCTCCACCTTTCATCTATTTTCTATATGTGTACACCAGTAGTACCGTGTGTACAAATAAGTTCCGAACACACATACACAGCTTCCACAGCTCCCTGTAACCATTCACCCCCAAGTAGGTGGAGCTCCAACCCAATCAACTAGATGAATGCCACAAAAAGGTGTCTTCTTCTTCTTTCGGCTGCTCCCATTAGGGGTCGCCACAGCATATTAACTGTTTCCATTTCTTCTTGTTCTCTGCATCTTGCTCTGTCACACCAACCACCTGCATGTCCTCTCTCACCACATCCATAAACTTTATCTTAGGCCTCCTTCTGTTCCTGTTAGCTGGCAACTTCATCCTTAGCATCTTTTTCCCAATATACTCTGCATCCCTCCTCAGCACATGTCCAAACCAACATAATCTAGCCTCTCTGGCTTTGTCTCCAAACCTTCCAACCTGGGCTGACCCTCTAATATACTTATTCCTAATCCTGTCCATCCTCATCACACCCAGTGCAAATCTTAACATCTTCAACTCTGCCACGTCAAGCTCTGACTCCTGCCTTTTTGTCAATGCCACTGTCTCCAACCCATATAACATAGCTGGTCTCACTACTCTCTTGTAGACCTTCCCTTTCACTCTTACTGGTACTCGTCTGTCACAAATCACTCCTGACACTCTTCTCCACCCACTCCATCCTGCCTGTACTCTCTTCTTCACCTCTCTTCCACACTCACCATTACTCTGAACTGTTGATCCCAAGTACTTAAACACATCCACCTTCGTCACCTCTACACCCTGCATCCTCACCATTCCTCTATCCTTCCTCTCATTCACACACATATATTCTGTCTTAGTCCTGCTGACCTTCATTCCTCTCTCTATCTCTCTCTCTCTCTCTCTCTATATATATATATATATATATGTATGTATATCTATAATTAATAGATATATACCTCTCCCTCTCTGTATTACATATGTATACATATATAGACATACATATATATAAATATCCACATATAGATATATACATATGCAGACATCCATACATCTATATGTCGCTAGATATATATATATATATATATATATATATATATATATATATATATATATATATATATATATATATATATATATATATATATATATATATATATATATATATATATATATATATATATATATATATATATGCATATATATATATATATATATATATATATATATATATATATATATATATCTATATATATATATATATATCTATATATCTATATATATATATATATATATGGTTCCCATTCAGAAGCCTGAAACATCATAAGCCTGAAAATCAAAATCCTGAAACCAAAAGCCTGAAAATTCAGAATCCTGAAAACTCAAAATCCTGAAAGCCCAAAATCCTGAAAGACCAAAATCCTGAAACTCAAAATCCTGAAAACACAAATAATGCTAATGTCACTATAAAGACACTAATATCTACCAACTGACCCTGACCCTAACCCTAACCTAAGGTCCGTCACTGCTGATGATACCCACACCTAACCTAACTCAACTAAACCCGCCCTAACCCTAATATTTGTCACTATTGCATACATGCCTAACCTAACCTAACTCACTTAAACCCCCTAACCTAAAATAAAACCAACCACTTACCTGACCCCAACGCATGACCTAACACCACAGGGCTAACAATAGCAAAGCCACAATGACATCAGTATGTCTATTTTGTGTTTTCAGGATTTTGAGTTTCAGGATTTTGGTCTTTCAGGATTTTGGGCTTTCAGGATTTTGAGTTTTCAGGATTCTGAATTTTCAGGCTTTTGGTTTCAGGATTTTGATTTTCAGGCTTATGATGTTTCAGGCTTCTGAATGGGAACCATATATATATATATATATATATATATATATATATATATATACATATACATATGTGTGTGTGTGCATGTGTATATGCACAGATATATATCTATTTTATGAGACAGCACATAAGAATGACATATATGACCACAGACACCACCAATGGGGGTGAGGGGTCTCGATCAACATACATGTTACATGTACCAATATCCCCCCCACAACCAAACAGGTGAAACATACAAAGTAAACAAACCACTACTTCCCAAACCACGGGCAAGATACTACCAGTGGGAGAAACATTGTGGACCTGGTAAGTCTAATCTAGAAACAAAGACAGGAATGTCCCTTGCGGGACAACCCAAAAATTATAGCATTTTCGGATTCCAGTCATTACACCGATTCGTCAAGGCAGAGCATGTATGTTCTTGGACTAGAAGGTTGGGAAAGCCTGATGATCCATGGGTCGAGACAATGTACATGATGGGTCCCGAGAAGTGGAGAGTGGGCAGTGTGTAGTGGTGTGGCTAGACCCAACCTGCATCCAGAGAAAGGATGATTGCTGTGGAGGAGGAGCAGGTGGGGGGGTGATGGGTATGAAATTATGGGTTGAGGCGTGCCAGTGTTGGATGGAGTGGTTCTAATCGGACTGCCTCATGGATGTAAGCAATAGTGTGAATTGGGCAGAGCATTCTCTTAACAGGCAGGCATTCCCAGTTCGAGTCCCACTGCAGCACAGTCTATTTTAAATGGCAACACATGTTATAACCACTGTTGTTGCAGCAAAACCCACTAAATAACACATATTTATGAACTAGAGTACTGCAGGAAATGCACATATGAAGTGTCAGTGTCATAATGAATAAGACACTACTAAGCAGGTTTAAGCACAAATAAGCAGTAGTAAGCAAATGTAAGCATGTTTAAGTGTGTCTGCACAGGGGTAAGCACTGCCTACATAGATGAAGCAATATGGAAGCTAACTGAGTAGAAGAAATTGTGACTGGAAGTCAGCAGTGCTTACCTCCGAGCAAACATGCACACCCCCTCTTACGACTGATTTAAAGTGCTTTGATCACTCTGTATCCAATGGCCTGTGTTCTGCCCAGCAACAAATTAAGCAACCTCTGCAAGGCCAGGACTCTGCACACCATACACAAATTGATTTATCACTAAGCCATGGCAGATAAAAATAACCCTGATGTTTTCTCAAACATAGCATCCAGCAATATCATTCAACATTACAGGACATGTAGCTATACATGTAGATGTGTGTGTGTGTGTGTGTGTGTGTGTGTGTGTGTGTGTGTGTGTGTGTGTGTGTGTATATATATATATATATATATATATATATATATATATATATATCTATAACAAAATAGATATATACCTCTCCCACTCTGTATTACATATGTGTATATATATATCTATATATATATATATATATATATATATATATATATATATATATATATATATATATATATATATATATATACATACATATATAAATATCTACATATAGATATATACATATTTTTATTTTTATTTTATTTAACATTTGTTGACCGGGAAAGTCCGACTAGGTTCCACAGAGCCTGTTTTCAGCAGAGGCCCGGGGAGAAATGCTCCAGATATGCAGATATCCATACATCTATATGTCATTAGATATATGCAAACATGCACACACACACACACACACACACACACACACACACACACACACACACACACACACACACACACACATATATATATATATATATATATATATATATATATATATATATATATATATATATATATATATATGTGTGTATATGTGTGTGTGTGTGTGTGTGTGTGTGTGTGTGTGTGTGTGTGTGTGTGTGTGTGTGTGTATACACAGATATATATCTATGATATGATACAGCACATAAGAGTGACATATATGACCACAGGCACCGCCAATGGGGATGAGGGGGCTCAATCAACATATGTGTTACACGTACCAATACCCCCCCCCAGCCAAGCAGGTGAAACATACAAACACGCAAACAAATTAAAAAAAACACTGCTTCCCAAACCACAGGCAGGATACAACCAGTGGGGGAGCACTGTGGACCCGCTAAGTCTAATCTAGAAACAAAGACAAGAACGTCCCTTGTGGGACAACCCAAAAATTCTTGGGCATTTGGATTTCAGTCATTACACAGATTCATCAAGGCAGGGTGCATATGTACTTGGACTACTAAGTGGGAAAAGCCTGATGATCCATGGGTTGAGACAATGTATGTGATGGGTCCCAAAAATTGGAAAGTGGCAGTGTGTAGTGTTGTGGTTAGACCCAACCTGTACCCAGAGAAAGGATGAGTGCTGCAGAGGAGGAGTGAGCGGGTACTATGGGTATGAAATTATGGGTCGAGGCATGCAGGTGTTGGTTGGAGCGGTTCTAATTGGCCTGCCTCGTGGATGTAAGCAATAGTGTGAATTGGGCAGAGCAGTCGCTTAATGATGTCGCAGGCATTTCCGGTACAAGTCCCACTGCAGGGCACGTTATAACCACTTTTGTTGTTGCAAAACCCACTAAATAACACCAAATAACACATGGTTTCAGCTCCCTACTGTAGGCATGTAATCTGGTCTAATTAGCATCACAACTTATTATTGTTGCCCTCACCCCCACTCAGGGGTGTGAGTGTCCAAATCTACCTCCACGTTCAGTGTATATGCACAGCTGTTGCTGTAGCAGACATGGCCAGCTGTGGACCTTCCCTTCAACCTTCCTGCACATTTATGGCTATTTTCCCTACTGTCTTTCCCTCTTTGTGTCCCTTTTTCAACACTTACCTATCAACCCCTTTTTCTTTTCTTTTAAAGTTTAAAGTTAAACATAGATGACACCCTCTTCCCCAACTATATTGGCAAAATCTGGAACTCCCTACCCACATCTATTACCTCAGCTGTCTCAAAGGACACATTTAAAAAACACTTGGAGGAACACCTCAAGCACACTTGGATCTGCACATGCTCACCACCTGGCTAAATCCCCCCCACCTTACACTCTATACCCCTACATCAACTACTGAAACTAACACCTCTTTTTCCTGGCTGGCATAAATATCCCAACATCCTTTAAACCTTCATATTGCTCCCCTACCAACTATTCCCACAACCTAATATACAGTTACAATGTCTCCTCCTCTACCTACCTACCTACCTACGTACCTACCTACCTAGCTACACCTTCACTATTATCTTCTACTCTACCACACAAATATGGAATAACTAAATCTTAACCTGAATACTTAAACATATCTTATCCAGAACTGTTAAACTGGAATCTAACTTCACCTCAAACTGACCTTTGTCAACCTTCATAACTGACATGTAAACTTGAACTAAGCATGAATAATGCCTACATGTTAACTTAAACTAAGTATGAATAATCTGTTACTTAGGTATGTTAAGCCTGTTACTCTCTATGAATGTGAACACCTCTGTATTACTTGTAATGATTAGCTGGTTTTTACTGTGGAGCCTTTCTTCCCGGGCCTCCACTGAAAATGGACAAGCATCCAGTCAGATTTTCCCAGTCAACAAATGTAAAATAAATAAATTAGCATGGGGGCAAGCTGGAGTAAGCACTTTTAAGCAGCAGTAAGCAGGTTTAAGCCTGTTTGTGTGGCAGTAAGCAATGCCTACACTGGTTAAGCAATGTAGAAGCTGAGTGTAAGAAGCCGTAACCAGAGGTTAACATTGATTACCCTCATGCAAACCAACGCAAACCCACTTACAATTGCTTAAAAGTGCCTTACTCACTCTGTATCCAACAGTTCTCATCCTGCCCAGCAACAAAATAATCTGCACTCCTAAGTTGCAAACCCTAGACCCTGCACACTATAGTCAAAGTGAATTATCACTAAGCCATGGCAAATCAACATACAGCTGCTGTTATCACAAACATATCATCCAGCACAGTCATTCGACAGTATAGGAAATGTATGTAATTATGTAGATTAATACAAGCAACCATTTGTACATTGCTCAAATACAGTATTTCGTGCAGTCTGTGTGCAGTGCCTGTCCAATCATACTGTGAGAACAGTAGTCTTGCATAATACTTAAAAGAATAATTAAAAAATGGTGCACGTCGAGGGGGCATGTGGGTGTGATTCATGCACAGAATGTCAAACCTGGGATGTCTTTTCTGTGGAACCGGTAGATGAGGCTGGTCAGGTGTGTGAGCAAACCGCTGCTTCTCAAACCCCTGGCAGGATGCTACCAGTGGGAGAAACAATGTAGACCAGTTAAGTCTAATCTTGACACAAACACAGGTCCATCCTTGGTGGGACAAACCAAAAATTGTGAGTCACTCCGATGTTTACACCTGTCTCGGAAGATGAACAAGGCAAGGCTCATATGTATGTGGACCAAACGGATGAAGAGCCTGAAGAAGCATGGGTCGAGACAGCATACCGAATGAGTATCGAGACGTGCAGAGAGGGCAATGTGTGGAGGTGTGGTATGGGTGGGCTAGCAACTGGAGAATGGATGGTTGCTGTGTACGTGGAGCTCGTGTGGTGGGGAAAGGAACCATGGATATGACATTATGGAAGAAATATGCAAAAGAGGCAGTACAGCAATAGTGTAGTGGGCAGAGCATCTGCCTAATGAGCAGGCATTTCCGGTTCAAGTCCCACTGTAGCACAATCTATTTTACATGGCAAAGTATGTTATAACCAATAGTTTTGTTGCAAAACCCACTAAATAACATATATATATATATGAACTGGAGTACTGCAAGAAATGCACATGTAAAGTATCATTATCAGACTGAATAAGGCACTAGTAAGCAGGTTTAAGCACAAATAAGCAATAGTAAGCATATGTAAGCACTAGTAAGTGGGCTTAAGCCCGTTTGTGCGGCAGTAAGCAATGCCTACACTGGTTAAGCAAATCTGAAGCTAACACCCTGTAAGCAGATGTAACGGCAGGTTAGCAGTGTTTACCTCCACACAAACCCACTAACAACTGACTAAACATGCCTTAACCACTCTGTATCCAACGGCCCTTGTTCTGCCCAGCAACAAAATAAATGGCCTCTGCTAGGCTGGAACACGGAACACCACACACACCATAGGCAAAGTGATTTACTGCTAAGCCATGTCAGATATACATAACCATAATGTATTCAAAACATATCAGCCAGGCCAGTCATTCAACAGTACAGAGAATATATTCCAACATGTAAATGTATTTGTGTGAGCAAATATAGTAATATCTGTTTGTGTGAGCAAATATAGTAATATCTAAACAGATACAACATATCAGTATATATATATATATATATATATATATATATATATATATATATATATATATATATATATATATATATATATATATATATATATATATATATATATATATATATATATATATATATGGCCACACATCTGTAGATAGCAATGTTAGATTGACAAATACAAATATGTCCACAGGCACCATTAATGGAGTTGAGACGCCCCAAACAATATATGTCATGTACGAATAGGCATACCCCCCACCACAGCCAAACACGTCCACTCTGCAATACACTAAGGTGATACAGATCACATAAGCAGGACCTGACATGACATGTGCACAACATGTAAACAGTACTACAACCCACCTGTATGATGTCAGGCTGGTATTGGTAACATATCATGCAGTACAGTGTGGTTCCCATAGGAAAGGTAAAATATGGAAGCTATCAACATCCCCAGGATACATATACACAGACACCGATATGCAGATGCAGATATACATCTATATATATATATATATATATATATATATATATATATATATATATATATATATATATATATATACATATATGTGACTGCACAGACACACGCAGTGATATGTACAGTAAGATACATATGTAGAAGGTGCACACAATATGGAACAGCCACTATGCCTACAGTTCACACCTGAACAACTGGACACTGTATGGGCCACCCATACAATTACAATTGTCGCCTGCAACATATACCCACAGAGAGGTCATAGAACAAACACCACACACAGGTTTGCAGAAATGGAAAACCTTTATTTGTGTACTATTACAGTTCTACATGCCATGTCATATAGCTGTGAAAACACTGACATCCATATAAACAGAGTAATGCAACTGTGAAACAGTGATACTAAGACAGTAGTCTGGAAGGTTCACAACTGTTACTGTTGAGGCCAATGCCTTCATATTGTACAATAGTAAAAACAGACAGGGACACAGGATACCAAACAATCAACAGTATGTAATAAAGGTGTATAGTTCAGCTGTCTCCATCTACACTCTGTATAAATTCACTAGGTGTTGAAGACTTCAGTTGGCTAAATGGGATGTAACTGTTACATAACAAGGCATAACGGACACTATCACAAGCACACCGACAAACAGAACAGTCTTGTATGGCAGGATGCAATAGACCTGCATTAACCCAATATATATGAGTTCATAGGTTCAGAGGTTCATAGGTAGGTACTAGGTTATCGGCCCTGGGGCCTATACAAGCCCAGCCAAAAAGGTACCCTGGCTTTTGCCACCCAAGAAAATTATTTTCCTGTGCCACCATCGAGCAGAGCCACAGAGGTGATCCCCAGGGTGAATTTCCTATTTACCATCCAATCATCAAGATTTTTCTTGAAGAATGCTAATGAGGAGCTTTGTTTGATATAGATAGGTAGTTTATTTCAGAGTATGGGAAGTCTCTGGGACAGGAATCTATCCCTCCGGCATGTTCTGTTTATTGTGGTGACAAGGTATAGGTCCCTAGAGCATGTAGCTCAGAGCATGTCCAACAGCTCTGGGATTGACATAGCTTTCTATGTTAGGCAGAGATCACCTCTGAGTAGGCGATATGCGACGGAGTAAAGCTGGAGTTTTTTGAGACGGTCTGCATAGGGTATCTGTTTGAGGCAAGTAATCCTCTTTGTGAGGTATTTCTGTGGCCTTTCCAGTTGTTGTAGATGTCTTGTGAGGTACATACTAAAAGGGGCATTGTACTCTATAATGGGTCTAATGAGTGATGAGTAGAGGGGAACAATGACCTCTTTTTTTCTGGATGAAAAACCTTTTGTGATGAGGTGTGCCACGTAGAAGGATTTCCTGACTACTGTGACAATGTGATTATCAAAGGAGAGACTACTGTCCACCTGTGTCCCAAGGTCTCTTATCACACTTTCGGTGTTAAGTATACTACCACCTATGTTGTAGTTCATGGGTACAGAGTTTTTACCAAAGTGGATGACAATGCACTTTTTGGCATTGAGCTTCAGGCCATGGCTTTGACACCAGGCATCTGTCTCAATGAGGCCCTTTTGTAGGATGTCCACATCGTTAGGAGTTTTGATTATGGCTCCTAGTTTGCAGTCATCTGCAAACTTCATTAGTCAAAGACCTTCTGTGTTAGCCTTTACTTCAGAAAAGTAGATACCAAACAGGAGAGGTCCCAGGACTGAACCCTATGGTACTCCACTTGACACTGGTCTGAAGTCAGATTTGGAGTCTGCTACTTTCACAGTGTGGGTTCTGTCAGTGAGCCAGTTGGCAATCCATCTTGTGACATAGGGATTTATACCTAGTTTAGTGAGTTTATCTATAATTCCAGAGTGGGGGATGGTGTCGAAAGCCTTGGCAAGATCTAAATAGGCTGTGTAAACCACCTTACCCTTGTCTACGGCTTTGGTGACTTTGTCAAAGAAGTTTATCAGGTTTAGGAGACATGATCTGCCTTTTACAAACCAGAACTGGGTGGGGTCCAGAGTTTGGAGATTACCAGTGTCTTTGTTTATAAGTTCCATGATGATACATTCCATGGCCTTGCAGACCAGGCTCATCAGGCTAATGGGGTGGTAGTTCACGGGGTCCATGGTGGCTCCTCCCTTGTGGAGTGAGATAACCGTTGCTGTGCGCCATTCAGCAGGCACAAAGCCTGAGGTGAGGTGCCACTTCATTCTGTAGTTCATGTACAACACAGCCTGGGATGTTGTCTGGTCCCATGGATGCTGTGTTCTTGGCTTTGGAGAGTGTGGTTTTTACCTGTGCAGCCGTGATTACAGGAACTTTGCATTCTTCCGGTATGGAGATGGGCTCTTTACGGGGTGAGAGGGGGGTAAAGTTAGCACTGAACCTATCTGCCAGGATGTTGGCAATATCAGTTGGGTCTGTATATTTAGTGCCATTGTGCTGTAACTCAGAGCAGATCTGAGTATTGCCATTGAGATTCTTGGCATAGCTATAGAATGCTTTGTGGTTGCCTTTAGAATCAGTGACGATTTTGTTTTTGTAACTAGCTTTGGAGGATTTTATCAGGGATCACAGTTTCTTACTGAGGCTGACCAGGGAGCTCCTCCACTCTTGGGATTTTACTCTCTTTTGCAACAGTTTCTTCCTTATGTTGTACAGTTTGTTTATGGCAGGGGACCACCAGATTGGCTTCCTTTTTTTGGAGGATAGCATCTTCGTTCTGTTTGGGATAGCATGATCCATGCACTCATGTAAGTGCTTATAAAGTGCAATTGTGTAGGATTCAGTAGTCATAACTGTACTGTCCATCTGCATGGGTGTCATGAAGTTCACCACTTCTGTCTTGAAGCATGAAGTTGGCTTTGGAGAAATTTTTTACCATGGTTTCCTTAATGGGGGTGAGGGCAGGATGTGGATCTCAAGGGTAATTAGTTTCTGGTCAGATCGGACTAATGAGGCATTGACTTCAGGTGTGGAACACCAGTCACTCATGTTGGTAATGACTAGATCTAGAATATTGTTGCCCCTGGTGGGGATGTGGATAAGTTGATCCAGGGCATTGGAGTTTATGAATTCCAGAAAGTGTTGAGGGAAGGAGTTGGTATATGAATAGTTTTCCCAGTTAATGATGGGGTAGTTGAAATCGCTCTTTATTAGGGTGTTTGGTTGAACTCTAATATTTTCCAGTACATCAAGAAAAGTGGAGTGGGAATCCTGGGGCATGGTAGGTGATCTGTAGCAAGCTACAATTTGGATTGCAGTTTTGCCCAGAGTTAGTTGCATAATGTAAATATAGATGAAGTATATGGTACTGTACATGCAGATACCTTAAGGCAGCTCACCCCTGATACCCCCACATTTTGTAACAGCCTAGGTCAGTTATGGTGCATCCCCCCCCCAGACTCAATACTACAGGCCCATATACCACTGTTACATACACTGGCCTCTGGAGTGCATAAGGGCACACAAGTATTGCATTGGTGTAGCCCACACATATATGACCCAGCACCACTGTATGTGTGGGGGATGCAACAGCAGTGGACTGATGGCAGCAATGGCAATATGATATACACACAGCCCACTACAGAACAGCCCCTGACAGCATGTCAATGTGCAAAGCTTGATATGTAGGTGGAAGGCAGAGTCTGGAACGCAGGCCCATATGTGGGAAACTGTTACCATACACTAAGCAAGTTGCTGGTGTTACAGGATAGTCTGCAACCTACCCTCAGCCAGGGAATTGAGGTTAGAAACATAAATGGATGTAGCCATATACTGATAGCACTCAACACACACACACTGCCAGTGATGTATCTGACACAGGAACTGTGTGGTGGACAGACAAAACATGATAGGCACACCTCTGTCCACCAACAGGATAGGCCCACAGTTGAGAACTATGCAGACAGACTGCATTCCAAGGTAAACTAGTATGTACACACACACCCTGTAACACCAGTACTATACAAAGCATAACACAACTATACTCACACTCTGTCTGTAGTTCCTGAACCTCCTACAAATATGTAGCTGGCCTAAGTATGCTGGTTCCCCTGGAAGAGGTACTGCTATCTGCTGTCTGTAACACTGATGCCCACACACAGGAAGGATGTCCATCACACAGGAAAGGTAAAGGGACCATGCCCACATGATGTGGTGGTTTATAGTAGCTGCTTGCCATGACAGTGGTAATTGGAAGTACTACGCAGCAAGCTGCATGCAGTTAGCAAGTGTAGGACATTGATTGGTGCAGAGGCCATCACCTGATCAAGTGCATCACTTACTAAAGCCAGGCTGCAATCTACCCCAAACAGCTCAATCCTGTCACAGGATACAGAATGCAAGCAGGAAAAAAAAAAAAACTGGGAATAAAAAACCCAAAGAACATTTACAGCTGACAACGCACCCAGCTACGCAGCTGCCAGGCAGTATTACATACTTCCCACAACAGGTATGTGAAGTATATGTACATGTATTACAATGTAGCACCTGGTCCATAGTACTGTAATAGATGATGTGGAATGTGTTATATGTGCCAACAGGTGCTGTTGTGATGATGGTCAACTGAACAACTGCTATGCATAATAGTGTTTGTCCCTGTGGGTAGAGGGCCATAGCTGTTAACTGTTCAGGTCAGCACTGACAGACAAGATGTAAGGCATCATAGTGTGTGTTGTGTAATGGGAAATATGCATATAATGTGGCCAATAGCCGGTGGTGGAAGTAATGGTAGTATGATGGACATGTGGGAGCCATGGACCACCACTGGCAGGATACCCAGGTGAATATGTAATGTAGCATGGCAGAATGCCATAGGTGTGTGATAGTTACCTGCAAACAGGACCCACATATACCCCACCAATGTCAGGCTGTGTCCATATGTGGCACCTGTCTGTGTTGTAGCAAGGCAGGACAGTGCATCTGTGCAGGGAGGTGTCATGAGATTGTGGAGCTGATGTCTGACTGTACCCCACATATAGGTATGGATATGTGTACATATGTCACAGATTTAATATCTAAGGATAAATGTATATCAGCATGTATGTCCAGAAATATACATATATCCATATGTAGACGTATATATGTACACATATATATGAAGTCACATATATCTACACACATATAGATAAACACCGATATGCAAATGTTTACATCTGTACAAACACACACACAAACAGATATGTATGGAAAGACATGTCCCCTATATCACTACCACAGTGATATGTGCTATGTATGAGGCAGAAGCAGACATAGCAGTACAGACAGATATCTACAGCTGCCAGTGTGTGCACCATAGACAGGTATGTCACATGCTAGTCCCATTCTAGCACCACAATGCCCCCGCCTGTGAAGTATGCAATGGGAATATGGTGAAGTATGGCAGATACACATGTGGAGGTGGTCAGGATTGGTAGATATAGAGGAAATTCTACAGGGGTGGTATGTGACATGTGGTGGGTAAACACTGTGGATGGTGTGTGTGGTCCATGATGTGAACGCTCCATGGTCCCCAATATGGGCACAATGGGAACAAGGCTCCCACCAACTGCCACTCACAACAGCAGTCCATGTCCTGAAGATGCCAGGTCTGGTGGCTGAGCAGGAGGAGTATGTTGGCCATGTGAATGTATACTGGGTGCCTCAGATGGATGTATCACATCCCTCATGTGTCTGTGGAGACTGGTATGGAATGGACCCTAGACCTGGGCTCAGGGAACAGGAACATGTTGGTGTGTGCCCGAGGGGGGTGGGCCAACATCCTCTGGGTGGTTCCACCTGATGGTATTGCTGTAACAGTACATGAGGAGGCCCCAGGTTGGCACACACATGTGATGTGGCCAGGCATCCTTGTCAGATGAGTGTGGAGAGGTGGATCAGCTAGCTAATGGAACATATATATGTTATTGTGTCACTGTCATAGTACATATGTTGGTAGTAATAGTCTACACAATCCCGGTACATGTCCAACAGCATGCATAGAACCCCATATAACACAGACTGCCAGATGTGCAGCAATCTCAGAGCAGCCATACCACTGGCATATATGTAACCATAGTGGCCCTGACAATGGCATGCAAGTGAATAGTCTGTAACAGGCTGGCAATGTTAGTGTCCAAGCAGGGCACATGGCTACAATCATATAGCAGAAGGTGTGGTAAACTACACAACCTGTCCAAATGGTAGTTAAGCTGTAGCCATACCTAATGAGTTGTGTGTATAGTCTGTTGAAGCTGATATGGTGGGAAGGGCTGACAGAGATGTGTATTATGAACTGTGGTAACCTTGTCATATGAGTCGCTCAGGCCCTGTTCCCATCCTCACGTTTTTCAGGCACAATGGCACACATCCGGCTGCTGGCGTATTCCACAGAGGAGAACGATGTAATAATAAACCACATGGTACTGCACTACCAGGTCCTGTTTGACAGGGCAGCACAAGAACAGCAGGAGCAGACCACCCTGTGGAATGATTTCTTCCAAAGGGTCAATGATGTCGGCCTGAATAACCACATCATTGCAGCAACCTGCTTCGCAATGCCCATCAGTGTGCTGCCGCAGTCTGGGGGGATCACCTTGCCAGGGAGGGCCATGCCATCCATTCCCCGACACGTGTAGAGGAGCGCCTGGCTAGCCTCATGGCACCTGCCCGTCCTGAACACCATCAACCACTGGACCTCTTCGTGAAGGTGGGTATCACCCACACAACAGCCAAGGAGCATGCAGGTAAGGACACAGGGCACATCAGTAGACCACTGTTGTGTAAATATCCACAGTGGTACAAGTAGACCATGCGTATCTGATATGTTATACAAATATTGTGTTGCTGCATTGTAGTGATAAACAGATGTCCAGATGTGGTAGTATTGTGTGAATTTACAGTTGATGTATGGTAGTACTGCACCCAGGCTGTAGCAGTGCCACAGGTGTGGCCACTGACATTGCATCTCTCACCCACTTATGTAGGTCCCTCCAGGGTAACAGCAAGGCTGCAGCCTGAAGCTGGTGAGTATGTCATATGTAGATACATGCCAACACACCGGACATGCAATGGTGATGTAATATTTCATGCACACATCTAACACACCTACCCTGAATGCATGCTGTACATATGCATGTATTGTTGCTGTGAAATGCATGGTCTCACAGGGGCAAACATGATGAGGTATTGAAAGGGTATGTCACACACCTGCATGACAACTAACATCCTGTCATTGTGGAATGTGTCCACAGGGGGTAACATACTGTTGGTAGACATGGCCTACAGTAGCAACATGTTCTGGGCAACACCCATATACAGTGCAACACCAGTGTACATAACTGTAGGGCAATGCCAACTGCTGCTGAGATACACTATGGCATACAGCATTACAGTAGTCCACATTATCAGCTGGGTCTATGCTGCAACATGTGGTGTGCAGTGTATGGGACACAGCAAGCTGATACATATGTGTAGGGCTTACCTGTCATGCATCTGCATAAATGCTGAGAGGGTGGTGTCTCAGCATGAAACACCAGTGCACTGCAGCAGGGATCCTAAGGATGGTAGGAATGGCTCTATCTGCATATAGTCAGGTCCAGGACCTGTGGCAGCCTTAACCCTACCCACACTGCAATAGTGATGGCATTGTGTGAACACCATGAGATGTGCACATGAGCAGACCTTGCAATCATGCAGAATAGTTGGACATGTGTAGGGTAGGATGAACATACACTGGCAATTGCGGAAGGCCCATGCTGGTATACCCCTGCCATGAGCAGTGACTACTGTAGTACACACAACAAGAGGTGTGATAAACTGTCATGATAAGGATATGCACACACATCCCCACATGGTGTGTATGCATTGCGGTCAGCAGTCGCACACCTAGCACAATCTGTAGACACTGCTTGTGAATGTACAGGACATATGTTTCATATCGGGTGTGTGTACAGCTAAGATCTGCAGTGATGTGGTCCCATGCCAGATCACGGATGTGTGTGTAAAAGCAATAAAGGTGTGTATACCCCCTATAGCCACAGTATGATCTGATGGTAGTCAGTGTAAGCATTTCTGCAGTGGCCATACATGGTCTGTTGATGTTAATAGCTGTAAATCAGGCATCCTGGATTCACCAATGACAACAGTCCACATATCATCCCAGGTATGTGTTGCTGAAACACATAGGGGCTGTGAGAGGTACAGCTGGCATAACTGACACAGTACTACACATTCCACAATGAGTTGGACACCTATGAGTTGTGTTGCACAATACATGCCAAGGTGCAGAACAGGTGCACAGCAATAATGCATACATGGGTGCAAAGTTATCCAGGGGAAGGGGCACCACCTAGTCACAGCACATGCATCATACACATGTATACCACTGCTAGCATGGTGTGAGCATAGTTGAACTGCATGCTGTTCTGTACCATATGTTCTGCATGTTGGCAGATGGGTAATTGGAGGACTGTGTGCACGATCATTGTGGCAAAGTGGTGGGAGGTAGATGCATGTATGATGTGTGTGTGCTTGTGTGTGTTTGTGTATGTCACCATGTATGCACATGTGTGATTGTGGGGTGTTCATATGGCTGTACCCCCCTTTGGGACCTTGCAGTACATGGACTTTGGAGTGCCACATTGCACACCAGGAACACCTGTCATGTACTCACAGGACAGTAAATAGTATAATATGGCCTGTGGCTTGGATAAGGCATCCAGAGGGAAGATAGACTACAGGTACACACTTAATATTGCTGTCAGCGGAGAGGTCACCTACAGCCCACGTATGCACCTCTACAGATGCATTGGGGAAGTAATAGTCAACACCAGGGAGTGTATCCGCATATTACAGCTGAAACATGATGGGCCGACAGGGCAGCATATCCGGCATGTACTGAGCATTACATACACATGACACACCAGTGGCAGCTATTATGGCTACAACATAGTAGCCCACACATATAGGGGCCATGCACGTCATTCCAGCCATACAGAGGGTGCATACTGAATGACAGCATTGATGCCATGTTACTCCACTACACACAGGTTAGGCAGTTAATATAGCAACAGACCTTGTGGCCACTTGTATGGGCATTTAGATGACTGTGATGTTAATGAGTGGTAGCAATGTGTGTATGTTAACAAGTGTGATGGAGGATGGGGTAACACATGGACATATATGTGGGGCTGTCTGTAAAGGCATGGACAGGTACGTAGTACGGCGGTGTGTGTGTGTGTGTGTGTGTGTGTGTGTGTGTGTGTGTGTGTGTGTGTGTGTGTGTGTGTGTTTACTGTTAAGCAATGCTGTACATGTTTTAAAGTGCAGTTACTGTTTTCCCCCAAAAGTGGCGAGGTGGGTCAGGGTCCCTCCTGCACCCAATCTGATGTAGGTGTCCATACAGACACTGATGATGATGATGATGATGATGATGATGATGATAATGGTAAGGCACAGGTGGGGTTGTCAGGGGCTGACACTGCACCAACATTTGACACCCCCCTTTTAGCCACCCCACCCCCGCACACAGCTACAGTGCCTATACACACCCCAGCACCAGTGACCATAGCAGAGAGACAGCTGGCATTCAGTGGCAGTGCACGGGAAAGTGTGGTAGCCATCCCTAATGTATCCAGTCACAGCAGACATAGCCGGATGTCCAGCAGGCTGCCACATAGGTGGATGTCCCAGGGTGCTAGTGGAAGGGCTGCTGGATATCATGCCCCTGCCATAGGCAACATAGCTGCAACCAGCAGAAGCATGTTCCAGGCTGTAATGGCAGTGCAGGCACGTATTGAGCATTACACCAGACAGGGCATTAGGCTGCAGAGGGCTGCACGTGCTACTGTAGGCGACAACCTCCATGAAGTGGTGGCTGTCATCCATGTTTCTAATGAGCAAGCGGATAGATGGCATGATGAGCTGATGGCCCTCATCAGCCGTGGTGTGCCTGTGCTTCGACATGTGGTGGGGATGCTGAGACACCCATGTGGATGTGGCCCAGCAACACCAACAGCTGGCACTCAGCGTGGGAATGTTAGGACACCAAGGGGCTCCCATAGTGGGAGTAGCAGTCCCAGCAGTGCGGGGGGTGTGCTGTCTACACCACACCTCAGCAGGCCACGTGCACATGGTCCTGGCCAGTCCCAGGAGGGTTGTGGTACCAATGGACAAATATCATCAGCAGATGAGAGTAGCACCACAACGCCTGTACCTGCACTTGCCCGCGGAACCCCTGGCAGGCACAGTCCATGTGTCTGTGGCTGGAGGCAGTGAACTACACACCCTACCAGGTATGGGCTGCAGCTGTCCATAAACACCTGTTAGGGCAGCCACAAGGCAGAACTGTGTGCATGCATACCCACACACTATGCAAACACACCCCCAGGGCACCTCATACTTACACACACCAAATCACTTCAGCCAGCTCTCCAGAATACACCCCTCATCCACACACATGGTGTCAAATGTATGACCCACCTTCTGCCTCTGGCAGACCAACATCACACCCTATGCATATGATGATACCTGTGCCCCTTTCCTGTCATCCATACCATTGATGCAGAGACAGGCTGATATGGTTCTGATGCACACAGTGACTGTACAGCAGTGTACCACAGTCCTGCAGTGTAACATGCTGTAGGATATAAAGTGTGAGGCATAATTGGCAGGTAGTGTAGCCATCCAGCAATGATGCCTTCTAGCTGTTAGTAACACTGCTTGGTTGTGGTCTTTAAACTGATATGTAAGTGTGTTGTAGGTGTACATGTGTCAGCAGGAGGATGCCCTGTGCATATGATGATACCTGTGCCCCATCCCTGTCATCTATCCCATTGATACAGGCACAGGCTGATATGGTTCTGATGCACACAATGACTGTACACCAGTGTACCACAGCCCTGCAGTGTAAAATGTAGGGTGTAGAGTGTGAGGCATATTTGGCAGGTAGTGTAGCCATCTCGCAATGATGCCATCTAGCTGTTAGTAACACTGCTTGGTTGTGGTCTCTAAACAGATATGCAAGTGTGTTGTAGGTGTACGTGTCAGCATGAGGATGGTCTGCCGTCATACTGCACAATGGGGTATGCCACTCTGCTGACACCATGGCAATGACATATCTGGGGTACAGTCGAACACATTTCACAGGTTACTATACTGGTTATTGCCTGTGTCACATGGACAGCTGGCCTGCTGAGGTGTGTATACCCCGCAACCTGATGTAGACCCAACCACACACACGCACACTGTTACTTGCCAACACTGGGACTAGACCCCTACCTAGCAATGTCGTGATACAGACGTGCATGGCCTACATTGCACAAACATTGCCTTAACCACTCTGTATCCAACAGACCTTGTTCTGGCCAGCAACAAAATGATCAGCCCATGCAGGTCATGAACTCAGGGCCCTTTACACTGAAGTCACAACACATGACCACTATGCCATGACCACTGTGGGGACAGCTGTTGTGTTACTAATATAGCTGTCATTACCCAAATTGAGTGGTGTTGAACACTTGCCTTTACGTCCTAGATTGTGTAGTCCTTGTCATTAGTATGACAGTTGCATAACATATGTTGTTTTATCATAATGTACACATAGCAGATACATATGGTGGGATACATGTGGGAGGGTATACGCAACCATGACGTTTACTCAAGGCAGGTATATGGTTGTATACATATAGGTGTATAGATGTCTACATGTACATACACAGGTATACACATACATATATCTGTATACACATCTGTATAGTGCTACATATATACGGCCATGTATACACCTCTTTGTATGTCCATATGTATACATATCTATACATATATGTATCTATACATATGTGTATATATAGGTATATGTATATGTACATATAGATATATGTGTATATAGCTATATATGTATGCACATCCTATGTGCACAGATATGCCTAGTTATGTTGGTATATATATATATATATATATATATATATATATATATATATATATATATATATATATATATATATATATATATATATATATATATATATATATAACTATATGTGCATACATATCTATACCGATATACCTACTACTGTCGATATATCTGTAGATATTCATACTTTTATGAGCATATGTATCACTATCTGCATATGTGTAGACATATATTGCTCTGTATATGTATATATCTGGGTGTGTATATGTATATCTATGTACATATACATACCCATCTATATATGTCGATATGTACATGTGTAATCATATATATATATATATATATATATATATATATATATATATATATATATATATACATACATATATATATATATATATATATATATATATATATATATATATATATATATATATATATATAAAATTATATGAACAGATGTTCTCACCATATGTCCTGGAAATGGAGTGTAGACCTACCCCAGCCCCTATAGTCCCAACATCATAGTGCAAGTGGATGTCAAGTATGTATAGCAGGTAAATTGATAGACTAGTGCTACTGTAAGTGGGATTGTCTTTCCAGACATGGTGTGTGTGGGAGGTCACATCTGCTTTCCACATGTGTGCCATTGGCTACTGACAAACATCCTAAGGACATCCTTGTAAAGTACCACTGCTAGCACATAATACCCCCATGGACTGCAGCACAGAAATTGGCCAATATATGTGGACATTCTGAAACACTCTTTACAATCCGGAGGTATACACAGCACCCCTTAGTGCTAAACATGTGTACCATGCATGACAATATGGATGTTAACAGCCATGTAGATGGGTATAACACATAACGACTGGTATACATATGCCACCATAGGTTATGCATTCACATACACCTGCCTGGCCTGACACATAATAACCACTGGTACAGGGGTACCATGGCCATAACCACTGGTACAGGGGTACCATGGCCACATACTGCCCACTAGATATTGACATACATCTGTGCGTGCAGTATCCCACTGCTCTGTCTGACATACATGACTGTTAAGGGAGACCTGGCAGCAGTACATCCAGCAAGTATCTCCACATGACATCTCAATGGATAAGTACACTAAGCTGCTAGACATGTAACAATGCACTGTGCAGGCTACAGGCAGACTGGCTCAACAGTGACCAACATCTCCTATGGGGGAATGCACATGTACCTGCATATATAGCAGGCTCTGCAGTCATGTCACACCCCAGAGTAAGACAAACCTGTGTAAAGGTGCATAACCACATCCAATGTGAACACAGCAATAACCACATATGATAAGCTAGCATAAAAGTTCAGTATATGGACTATCTGTTCAACACCATCCTCATATGTGCCACTCACAGACTAACCCTACATATACTGGGCTGCTACACAGTGTGGTCTGCTGTCTGTCTGTGGTATGGGACATGTGTGTGTATGGCCCTACAAACATGTTCACCAATACTGTAACATACAGTGGAGCAGCATGTAACATCAGGTAGGATGGGACATATAACAATAACATCTACCACAGTCTGTACACAGGCTAAAGAACATGTTCTCAATACATACACTGTCGACATTCACCATATTCACACAGACCTCAGTACTGTAAAAATGACCATGGAATGTCCTGGTTATGTCATCAAATATTACCTGTACTGCACATAACATGTGTAGCAGTTTGATATCTCACTGGCTTGCTATCAGATATGATGACACTAATGATGGTGTACAGCACATATGCACCTCTTAATGCACGGCATATGTACAAAGATGGACAGTGTTGTGGCTGGAAGCACAAACACAGGGCTAATATTGACATGTTGCTGTGATAACCCCATACATGTACTGTCGTAACAGAGTTTATTGCAACATGTGTCCTATGAGGGATATGAAGTCAGTAACTGTCACAGCTTTCACCATCTACAGACTGCAGTCCTCACACTACCTTCTGCAGTTCACAGATATGTGCTCTGTGGAGAACACATGACAATGAGGGCACAACACAGTGCTCAGTCTGCAGATGACCCTGCAGATGCAGATTCCTCATAAACATAAACTGACATGGCAGGTATTACAACATGTAGGACAGCTATATCCACACACACACATACACACACACACACACACACACACACACACACACACACACACACACACACACACACACACACACACACACAAACACTGTTAAATCAACATTACTCAACATGCAGTATAGCAGCACTTACAGTCTGTAGTCAGGTCAAGCACATCGCCCTCCTGTATGTTGCCCATTTTCCACAGTGTAAGTTGTTAGAGGTAAATTCCCAATCCATCTGAGATGCTGTTCGCCAAACAACAGATCTAGTTCTTGCCCACAGTGGATGTAAAGGGCCAACACCAACATGATGTTCCTAGATATTGGAATGTGTTTCCATGCATTTGGCTATGGGAATGTTACCACAGTTGTTCCACATGCACTCAGCTAGAGGAGGACTGCAATTGGTGCAGAGGCCATCAGCTGATCATGACCATCACTTTCAAAATGCAAGCTGCTGCCAAGCAAAGCAGATGTACATCCCACATCCATCAGAGAGGGTGTGAGAGGGACACACAGAGACAAAGTATATCAAGGAAGGTGTGGGTGAATAAAACTTAAGCATGTTTGTGTCACACACCTACCAGTACAGGGATTCAAACACCTGACTGACTATGCATAGCTATCACATGTGTATGCAATTATTGCATGCGCCACATAGCTTACATGTTGGTGAGCTGTCCAGATGTATATGTGCTGGTGAGTGACATCTGCAACACTGTTGCAATACAGTAGGTGTAGCACACAAGCCTGTCCACATGTACAGGTGTCAGTGTTAACACAGCCACACTCTCTAAGGGACTCATACACATTGCCACACTTGGCACGGTAACAAATACACTTCCCAACCAGTTACTTTGCCACAATACAGTAATGCATAGGTATCAATTGGCCCACAGGGGTTATCCTGGGGTTCTATGTTCAAAGGGTATGTGACGGTGTCTGACATTAGAGAGCATGCTTCTGTATGCCAGTGGGGGTGGTACTGGGTGTGAATGTGGTCAGAAACATCATACACCACACACACACACACACACACACAGACACAGGGTGCTAGTACCAGCATGCATGCGTGCATTGCTTCATGGGTATGTAGTGGTTGATGGTGCCAGATGGCTGTACAAGGCTAGGTTAGGGGTATGCCTTGGCATCAGGCCACATGGCTTAGGGGTGTAGTGTCTGGAATGGCCCACACAGGTGGGTATAGTATTCACCATCCAGTCACCTGGGTTACTATTGTGCGTGGCCAGTGCTGTGCAATGCTTGCCATGTATGTGGACTATATGCCATGACATGAACAGTGTTTGGGATGTGCACACATCCCACATTCATGTACAGTGGCATGTGGAAGTCCACCTGGTTTGTCTGGCCCATGTTGTGTACACAGAATGTTATCATCAGATGTGACAGTCCCACCCTTATGTGGCGGGGGCAGGTAATGGACAGCAAGTTGACCCTGCACCTACATTGATAGCATGCTACATGTATTCTCTGGTGTGGAAACAGGGCAACACACAGAGTGGCATCTGTCCATACAGGGCATGAGTGTAAGGCATGGTATGTCCTTTGTGGATCACATTTGATGAAACCACAGTTGCTGCAGGCATCTAGTGGGAAACATACTGAAGGCACACTGTCTGCAATTATGTGCCTATCGTACTGATGGACAGAGTGCCATGGCCTCTGTAGGCCACTGCATTCACACCGTATTTACTATCAGTTGCCAATATGCAGTGTACTACACACATATTGACTGTTGCCTCGGCATGTGTGTGTGTGTGTGTATGAGACATGGGTTGAGAGTGTGCTCTGGGTAATACTGGGTTTGCTAACTGTGATTGCCTGGCCTTGATGTCACATGTATGGGTATGGATATGTACCCCAGCCTCTTGGCTATTTCACAGCTGTTATCCCTGTACAGTGAACATTGTGATATGTACTAGGGCCACCATATAAGAAATTTGCAAATCCCACTATACATTGGGCCCAGGTGTCTCACACACACACACACACACACACACACACACACACACACACACACACACACAGGATACAAGGTACAAACACACACACACACATGCACACACACACCTGTCATGTCCAGGAGTAGACCCTCTACCTCACTATTTTATTACACTACAGCACTACACAGTTATAGCATGTGCCATGGTGATTATTGCAGTGCTCCTTCCCCAAAGGTGTATTTCACATTGGCTGACATCAGCAGGATTGCCAAAGTAGGGCATTTGACATGTACTGAGTATGAGTAGCCTAAAATGCATTGCCCCCTACACAGGCAGTGGAACACACATAAAGCATCCACAACTAACATGTGTGGGTGTAGAACCCCTAACAGACATTTATAACACACTACAGCATGGAGCTGTTATAGGACGCACCACAGGGATTATTGGTGGACTCCTTCCCAAAGGTGTATAACACATTGGCTGACATCAGTGGTTTGCCAAAGTATGGCATTTGAAATGTACTGTGTGACTAGCCTCTAATGCATAGCTCCCTACACAGACATTGAAACACACACAAAACATCCAGACCTGCCATGGGTGGGTATAAAACCCTACCAGCACTCTGGATCACACTACAGCAGTATGCAGTTACAGCACGCGCTACTGAGATTACTGGGCTACAACCTTTCCAGAGGTGTATTTTGGGGTGGATGACATCTTCAGCCTTACCAAGGTAGAACATTTAAATTGTAGGGGGTATGTCTACCCTAAAAAGCATTGCCTTCTACACTGATAGCCACACACAGTTGCCAAGGCTAAGTTTAGAACTCCGACTTAGCTAGTTTATCACACTACAGCAGTCCACAGTTATGGCTCGCGCCATGGAGATTATTGGTCTATCCCTTCCCCAAAGGTGTATTTCACAGTTGATGACATCAGCACACTTGTCAACGTGGACCATTGGAGGTTGTAGTGTCTGTGAATGGAATCAAAAGCATTGCTCCCTGTACTGACAAAGGAACACAAACATCCACACTTGCCATGTCTGGGAATAGAACTCCTACCGAACTAGTTTATTACATTACAGCGGTATGCAGTTACAGGACATGCTATGGAGAGTATTGGGCTACAGCTTCCCAGAGATGTATTTCTAGGTGGATGATATCAGCAGCCTTGCCAATGTTGAGTATATGACTTGTAGGCAGTGTGAGTACCCTAAAAACCATTGCTCTCTACACAGATAGGTGCACACTTGGCATGCTTGGAAATAAAACACCTACCTAACTAGTTTATTACACTGCAGCAGTGCGCATTTACAGGACACACTACAGAGATTACTGGGCTGCAACCTTCCCAGAGGCATATTTCTAGGTGGATGACATCAGCAGCCTTGCCACAGTTGTGTATATGACTTGTAGGCAGTGTGAGTATCCTAAAAATCATTGCTCTCTACACAGACAGACACACATACATTTGGCATGTTTGGGAATAGAAAACCTACTAAACTAGTTTATCACACTGCAGCAGTACGCATTTACAGGACACACTACAGAGATTACTGGGCTGCAACCTTCCCAGAGGTGTATTTCTAGGTGGATGACATCAACAGCCTTGCCACACTTGGGCATGTAAATTGTTGGGAGTGTGACTATCCTAAAAAGCATTGCTCTCTACACAGTCAGACAGACACACACACAAATAGTTGCCAAGTCTGGAATTTGAACTCCAATCTAACTAGCTTATCACACTACAGCAGCACGCCGTTATGGGATGCACCATGGAGAATACTAGGTCACAACTCTTCAAAAGGTGTATTTCACATTGGATGACCTCAGCAGGCTTGTCATAGTAGGGCTATGGGGAGGGCAGTGTGTGTGTGCATGGGCCATTACCCATTCATCTAGGGGTTAACACACCACATGAGGACACACAGAGTCATATTTCACAGTTACATGTATGCAGTTGCTAGATGACTATTTCCTTGTACAGTCATGTTGCACAGCTCAGCTGGCACGAGCAGCACGTAGTCTGTAATGCTGACAGATACTGGTGGCTAATATCTGCAGTGAATGACATCTGCACCTCATGTGTTTGGGACCCTTTGGCTGTGTGCTGGGTGGGACAGGCCTGGATGGCTCCTTGTCACAGGCACCCTCTTCCACACATCTATGTCCGTCTACCTTTGGCTTATTATAGTGTGTTGTCCTTACATATATGTCTGTATTCCTATCCACTGTGTGTGCAAGACATGAGTGGTACATACTGACAAGTGTATGCACTAACAAGTGCGACTGCCAGAAATGTCTGGTCCACCGGTGTTTGAGACATGGCCTTCATGTGTTTGTGTTTAAGTGTGTGAGCATGCCCACTGTGACCTTTCAGTATGTTGTTGACTTATATTGCCTTCATTTCTCTAAGTGTATGAGCATGCCCAGTATGGCCATCTGTATTGCATGTGTGGGTCAAGTCCAGGTAGTTTGTACTGCAGTGCAGACATTCATGTTATACACCGACAGGTAGCATGCTGTCTCTGCAGGGTATCCATCGATCATTTGGAAATGACTGTTACTACATTTCTGCATAGCGGGGGGCACACCTGACTATTTCTACACAGGATTGGGGGGCACACATGACTGTTACTATATGTCTATGTAGGATGGAGGGGCACAACTAACACTTGTACACATTTGCTAGGACTGTACTGGTATGTCGGGTACTCCATTTCAGTCTGTAGTCTTACCTATCGTGCTGGCTAGAGGCATACGAGTGTACTACAGATCTTAGCTTATAATTAACTACATATTAGTGTCTGACTTCCTAGCCTTCACAACTGACATCCCACTGCCAGGCCTGCTGTAGTCAGTCTGTGTAGGCCTGGGAGGGGAGGTTACCCGTAGGATTCATTCAGAGGCCATAGCACAGCATTTGTTTTTGTTTGTCTACACCTGTCTTGCTGGCTGTGACTGTTGTTGGGTATGTGACCACCCCCCCCAACTGGCATGTGTGAGTCACTTACCTTGTGGGTGTCCCAGTATTGTGGGTGGTGCTGCGGGGCTGCCTATGTTGGATGCACACAGTACACCCCTACACATTGTTAGGCACAGGTAGTGTAATGTTTGGCATATCTTTTACTGTATGTGAGAGTCAAAGAGAGGTGTTATTCCTTGGGTCCCTCCTGTGTCAGTGTATATGCTATGCATTGCCTCTTTGCCAAGGCCAGGGCATACTGGGCCTGCCTCCTTCTACCTACTGGGGCAGGCTCAGGTTGTTCCTCCTTTGGGTCTCTCTGTGCTCGTGCAGGCCTTGGCAATGGTGGGGGGGCTGTGTGGCCCTGCCCCGTATTGTTCCTGCTGCATCTGTTTCCACAGGATCATATTGTGTAGCATGGCACATACAAGGACAATTTGGGTACATGTAGCTGGTGAGTACTGCAAGGCTCCACTGGATGTGTCCAGGCATCAGAACCATGACATGAGCATCCCAAACACATGCTCTATTATGATTCTTGTTTGTGCGTGTGCCTCATTATGGAGTTCTTGTTCGGATGTGTGTGCATTTCTGATGGGTGTCATCAGCCACTTCTCCAGTGCGTAACCAGCATCCCTCACTAGGTGACCATGTGGGATTTCCCCATTGACAAATCTCTGGTACAGCTGTCAGATGCCAGATGTGGGAATTGTGATAGCTTCCAGGGCAGCCAGCACACATGTTCATTATTATTCCCTGGGCGTCACACATGACCTGGCAGTTGATGGAGGGGAAGCCCTTGTGTTTCATGTAGACCCTACCCCACTCACCGGGTGGTGCTTTGATGCATATGTGCGTGCAGTCTATAGCACCCACTACCTCAGGGTATTCTGCTATTTGGTGGAACAATTGCATATTGATGGCCAATGCCTCACGGGTGTTTGGGAAATATACGTGCTCACCGACATGTGCTAACATGGCACCCAGGAACTGGTGGAGTACCCTGGATGCTGATGCCTGTGAGATCTCCATCATATCCCCAGCTGGCCTTTGGAAGGTACCTGTAGCTAGTATTCTTAGGCCTACACATACCTTGGCATACACTGGGATGGGTTCCTCTCTGTTAGCTCTGTGTGTGAGGTGTGGCCGGCACAGCTCAACAATTTGCTGTAGGAGGTCCCTGTCCACCCTATAGCGCCTCACTATCTTCAGCTCATGTAGCCCTTGGTAGGTTACGCTGGGTCTGTACACTCTTCAACATCTCCTCACTGTGGTTTGCTCAGCAGCATTCACATCCTCGCCACCCTCAGCCTCTTCCACAAGTTGTTGTATAATAGCTATTGCAGCCCCTAACATTTTGCAGTTATGAGTGTTAAAAGTTCCCCGCTTGTTTACACATGTGGTGTAGAGTGTGGGAAAAAACAGAGGGGTAGGTTTTTGCATAGTTTATAGTAGTGTTTTGGGCTGGGCTGTTCTGCTGCCTATGTAATTGGCTGGTTCTGTTACATTTCATCTGCCAGCTAAGCTAGTACTCCTTGCTTACCTTCCTACTGCTGTTTTCCCTTCCCATTGCCTTCCTGTTTCAGCCTGGGGGGGTGTGCCGTGCAAACAGAGTGCTCAATTATGCACACTGCTGCTATTTCCTGGTTTAACCTCTGTTTTCTTCCTGTACAACCCGGTGTGCAGCGTGCACACCCACTTAGGCTTTGTAAAGACTGGTAGGCAGGATTAGACACACCTCCAAGCTTAGCTGTGCTAAGCTAGGAGCAACCCCAAGCCATAGGGTAGTGTAATGTTTGGCATCCCTTTTACTGTATGTGAGAGTCAGAGAGAGGTGTTATTCCCTGGGTCCCTCCTGTGTCAGTGTATATGCTATGCATTGCCTCTTTGCCAAGGCCAGGGCATACTGGGCCTGCCTCCATCTACCTACTGGGGCAGGCTCAGGTTGTTCCTCCTTTGGGGCTCTCTGTGCCCGTGCAGGCCTTGGCAATGGTGGGGGGGTTGTGTGGCCCTGCCCCGTATTGTTCCTGCTGCATCTGTTTCCACAGGATCATATTGTGTAGCATGGCACATACAAGGACAATTTGGGTACATGTAGCTGGTGAGTACTGCAAGGCTCCACTGGATGTGTCCAGGCATCAGAACCATGACTTGAGCATCCCAAACACATGCTCTATTATGATTCTTGTTTGTGCGTGTGCCTCATTATGGAGTTCTTGTTCGGATGTGTGTGCATTTCTGATGGGTGTCATCAGCCACTTCTCCAGTGCGTAACCAGCATCCCTCACTAGGTGACTGTGTGGGATTTCCCCGTTGACAAATTTCTGGTACAGCTGTCAGATGCCAGATGTGGGAATTGTGATAGCTTCCAGGGCAGCCAGCACACATGTTCATTATTATTCCCTGGGCGTCACACATGACCTGGCAGTTGATGGAGGGGAAGCCCTTGCGTTTCATGTAGACCCTACCCCACTCACCGGGTGGTGCTTTGATGCATATGTGCGTGCAGTCTATAGCACCCACTACCTCAGGGTATTCTGCTATTTGGTGGAACAATTGCATATTGATGGCCAATGCCTCACGGGTGTTTGGGAAATATACGTGCTCACCGACATGTGCTAACATGGCACCCAGGAACTAGTGGAGTACCCTGGATGCTGATGCCTGTGAGAGCTCCATCATATCCCCAGCTGGCCTTTGGAAGGTACCTGTAGCTAGTATTCTTAGGCCTACACATACCTTGGCATACACTGGGATGGGTTCCCCTCTGTTAGTTCTGTGTGTGAGGTGTGGCTGGCACAGCTCAACAATTTGCTGTAGGAGGTCCCTGTCCACCCTATAGCGCTTCACTATCTTCAGCTCATGTAGCCCTTGGTAAGTTACGCTGGGTCTGTACACTCTTCTCCATCTCCTCACTGTGGGTTGCTCAGCAGCATTCACATCCTCGCCACCCTCAGCCTCTTCCACAAGTTGTTGTATAATAGCTATTGCAGCCCTTAACATTTTGCAGTTATGAGTGTTAAAAGTTCCCCGCTTGTTTACACATGTGGTGTAGAGTGTGGGAAAAACCAGAGGGGTAGTTTTTTGCATAGTTTATAGTAGTGTTTTGGGTTGGGCTGTTCTGCTGCCTATGTAATTGGCTGGTTCTGTTACATTTCATCTGCCAGCTAAGCTAGTACTCCTTGCTTACCTTCCTACTGCTGTTTTCCCTTCCCATTGCCTTCCTGTTTCAGCCTGGGGGGTGTGCCGCGCAAACAGAGTGCTCAATTATGCACACTGCTGCTATTTCCTGGTTTAACCTCTGTTTTCTTCCTGTACAACCCGGTGCGCAGCGTGCACACCCACTTAGGCTTTGTAAAGACTGGTAGGCAGGATTAGACACACCTCCAAGCTTAGCTGTGCTAAGCTAGGAGAAACCCCAAGCCACAGGGCTCCAATCTGCTCACAGTATGCCTGACACACACCCCCATGATGTCACTTACCGCACCAAGCTATTCCTACTCTTACACTGTTGGGACCTGCCTCACATCCTGGGGAAAACTGGGATTCACTATCCTTCCCTTCATTTGCATAGGATTGCTTGCTAATGCATAGTTGCATGTCTCACACTGAGCCTCCCCCCTTAGCAACCACTACTCACTTGTCAGATTGTCTTCTGCCTGCCATTGACTTGTATGGCAGAATACTGATTTTAGTTAGAATGGTTAATTTAGGTTAATTTTGTTATTTTCTCCCCGATCCCATTTGCCCGCTGCTGCCCTACGCTTAAACAGCCGAGATCGGCTAATAAGTAATAAAAGTTGATTTTTTAAATTTTTGTATTGTTTGCAATGCCAATGGCCTTATACTTGGCCATTGGCATGCTTATTATATGACATGCAGCCTTTATTTGGGGCCGTCATAGCTCCCTTTTGGATTTTGCAGAAATGTACTTGGTTACTAACCGGGTATATTTCTGCTGATTGCACTAGTCCTGCATGGGTGGTCGCAAGCTTCCTGGATCACAAATTCACCTCATTTGCATGGATTTCTCCTGCAAATAGGGTGATTTGCATACAAGGGCTATGTCCGTGCAGGATTAGTGCAGGAGCTTTCATGCATGCCCCTGCAGGTTGTTCCTGGATCGCACGACAGACATATTGCCTGCTTGAGCTCCTGCACCGATCTTGCATGCTGTCAAGCTTTTGAGAATCCGGGAGATTATCTTGAGTTCATAGTAAGGGGAGAGTGCTTGTCTTAACTGGTGACTTTTAAGGATTCAGTTATCATGAACTTATTTTCACTGTACAGGAGGCTTGATTTGTATACCATGAAAAGTTACACTACACTGCACAACACAGCTAGTCAGATCACAGTTTTTCCAGTTGATTCATTGAAGTTTCCCTGCTCAGTTTATATATCAATAAGGTGCATAGCTAAAAATAGTCAAAAATTACAGGGTACTGAGCCATGCAACTTTCCTTAAATACAATCACAAATGTCCACCAACTTCAGGCAATGTCTATAAATTTAAAGTTGCTTGTAATGGTTAACCACAAACAAATGCAGGAAAGCATTAGCAACTGCTCCTTCACTTGTCAGAAGAAACATCACAGTAATCCCACCAAAAAAAAAAAAAGCACAGCAGCAGGCTCTAGACAAGCATTTTCATTCTAGTCATGTTTCAGATTATAAATGAATTGGATGAGGTTTCTGCTTTCAGTCTGTATAGTGCTGCAGAATAAACTACTCATTGCATTGGTACAGCGCTCTAAACCACACAACTGTTTTCCTTAGATACAGTCATAGACATCTGTCAAAACTTGAGACAGACAGGCATCTCATGTTGGTAATAGCCAACCACAGGATAATATATGTAAGTGTTAGCAACTGCTTCTTCTCTCAGCAGAAACCATAACCAGAAAATCATTTGCCTTTTAAGTCAAGTCTGAGGTTTTCCAAATGCCACCCCCTTGCTCAAGTGAAAAGCAAAAAAATGCATCCAATCCATTCACCCCTAGCATTTCAAAAAAATAAAAATAAAAACAAGGACATCTTCGGATTACTATAGAAAGCCAAATATTCAATAATTCAGCCAGTCATGACCCACCAAATCCATGCCCCCCCAGTCTCAGCAGAAGATCCAAAAAAGTAATTTAGCCAACCTACAGCTTCCGGTTCTTGAACAGTTAAACTCTGCTCACCCTTGCTATGCTACTGCCAAATTTAAGTGGGGGCTCAGGTACCTATTGGATGTATCATAGAGAGGAGGGAAGCAATAATGAGATGAGGATGGCTCACCTTTCCTTGGGAGAAGCTTCATGGGACTACATGCACACAAAAGTAGATCACTCATCTAGCTCAGAAGGCTGGGATGGAGAAGAGTGGCTAGGTTAGTACTCAGGGAAAGTTGTGGGAGAATACCTCTCTTCTTGGCATGGGTGGAGTTGATCTTGGTAACCATACACCTTGGCTCATTTAATCCTCCAAGTCATGAAGTTAGCTCATAAAGAGAAGGGCCACCATCCATTACAACCAAGGCTTCCTATGTGGGCAATCATGGCAGTTTCCAGGCTTACATTCTCCTGGATTGGCTTCATCACCAGCTCTGAAGAGGGGTTAGTGACCACAGCCCTAAGGGTTTAGACACCTGGCCACCCCATGAAAAGTGTGAATAAGTGCACAGACCCAAGACACTGAGGTGAGATGAGGCCCAGGGGAACCAGACTGTAGCAGAGGTTTGTGTACCCCAAGCAGGAAAGAAACCCAATGGAAAAAAAAGTCAAGTTATGCAGAGAATTCTATCAAAACTGGAGTCAGCCAATCACTTTAAAATTCTGTAATCACCAACTCTGGAAAAAGCCATAAAAAAAGCAGTTACTCCTCCTGTCACTAGAGGAAGCAATACAACAATCCCAGAAGAAAAAAAAAAAAACAAATAGAAGTGTGTCCCAGACAACACTTGCCTCTTCTAGTCAGACATCAGTTGTTATGAAGGCTTGATTGAAATTTCTTCTGTTGTTCTTTGTAGCACTAAGGAGCCTGCAACCTTCCGTATAGATGGAAGAATGCGCAATGGTCCTTATCTCTACTAGTTTTTTTTTATCTATGTATCTTGTTTAATAGCCATGCATTTTCAGCTCTCTTTGTCTTTGCAGAACAGTACTAGGAGCTAGTGGTGGTGGTGCTGCGGTAGCGTTGTCACCTCACAGTAAGACGCTGTCCGGTTCGATTCTCAGCTAGAGCGTCTTCTGCATGGAGACATGTGTGAATGGGCGTGCCTTCGTTGAAGGTTGTGCGTCAGGGCTGGCAACTCAGCACGTAAAAATCAACTGCCAATCATTAGTGGACCAGAGTTCTGCTGTAGCGACCCCTAACCGGGAAAAGCAGAAAGACACAACAAGTAGGAACTAGGTCAGGTAATATAAGAACAAGCTGCAAAATGTGGTTTACACTGTAGTTACCTCAGTGTGCACTTTGTGAGTGTAAAGAAATTAATAGTGCGTGACTCCTACAATCGGTCTAAGGAAAGGGAAAGACCTCCCTAGTATCATCTTCTTGCACTCAAATAATACAAACAAAGTAGTTCGGTGATGGCATAAAATGTCCTATATAGTGTCTGTGGGGGAACAGACATTGTGACTATATGACGTCTGTCCTTTTGTATATGCTACTATGCTTGCTTGTTAGCATGTTTAGTGTATTTGCTTACATCAGCAGATTTAGTAGTAACTTAAGCAGTAGTACGGTGCCCTGAATTTGTACTCATTTTGAAACAACTAGCTCCTAAAATTCCCATTAGAAGAGGTGGAAGGCTGAAGCTGACCGGAATAGTTAGGATGCCATGTTGTGTTCACTGTACTGCTTAACGTAGTAAAAAAAAAATTAAAAAAAAATAATCCTCCATCAAAATATGAAGTTTATTATCCTACTAATGGCATGGTAATTTCTGCTTAGTAAAAGCTACCATTGACTGTTGTTTTAGTTACCCATGAAGCATCTTTCATGTGACCATCATGTGGAAAGCATTGCAGAAGAGTAGAAATGGGTAAACCTGACAAAATAATTTAGTATAGAGTAACTTCATTTAATTGAACTGAACTTAACAAGCAAAAAGGAGAAATGTATTTCATATTTTGAAAAGATAAAACTGTTGACATTGCAAGATGTATTATCTTGAGATTCTATTTTATACTTCAGTAATAAAGAAAAAGTGAAGTAATGTATTGATTTAGACTGCAGATGGAAAAATTTCTAACTCTGTGGACGTGTTTAACTATGAAAGCCGTTCCACAGATTGCAGAAACAACATATATATTGCTGTTGCATGAATTCTCCCTATGGTGTTTGTTTTCCAGTATATGAACTGTCACTTTGGTCATGTTTTCTCAGAGAATATACAAAAAGCTTTGTCTTTCTAAATTTATTTGATATGCATTTCAGTAGTGTCCTTATTTTTATATATCTGCATAGATGTACTTCAGAATATTTGATGTCCATGACCCAAATGGGAAACATTCATTTTTTTGTGAAACATAAATGCAAATATCAGTAATGTAGTATAAAAACTACACTTGAGGTTTCCTCAGTTATATTCCTCATTCATGCCTGTTAATGATTGTGGAGATCATACAGTAACTGAAATCATAAATGCGCAAGTCAATGTAATGTATCTCCAAAAGCAAAGTACATCATTTGGAAAAAATGGGGGAGGGTAGTCTTTCTTTTCTGACTGGACTTGACTAACGCAGCTCTTTTATTTGTCCCATTAAGTTATGCTAACAAGTTATTTGATAACCAAAACTAAGTTTTGCCTGACTAAATAAGTCTAGAAAATATTAGTTAATTGAGTTTCAATGAGTCTGCTTCTGTTTGAATCTGTGGGTCATACATCTCTTTTGTTCATTACCTAGCTAATTTTTATCCCCTTTCTGTTATATAACAGCTTCATAGGTACAAGACACATTCTACAACAGTAGGGATTGCGGTTCACTGTCTCTACCTAGAGGCATATTTATTTCTTTTCTTAATATATAGGTTAGGATGGAATGGAATGCTACAGTTAGTATTGCTGTCTCATACTGTTTGTTCCTCTTGTTCAGTTTCCAGATAGTATGACTTACATGCTGAGTCTGCATGTTTGCCAAGTACTCCCCCTATTCCATCTACAAACCAAAGTCATGCACATAGACTGAATATGTGGTTCTTCAAATTACCAATAGGTGATTGTCTGTGGTGTGTGGATATGCATGCGTGGATTTGTATGTAGGTATGTGCATGCATCTGTGTGTGTCCTGCAGTGTGCTCCTATGTTTTATGAGTGTTGCGTGTCAGAACAGGTTCCATCTTCCTCACTACCCTGAATAGAACAAATCATGTATTGAAAAATAAATGAATTAAAAATATTTGGATCACTTGTCCTGTTTCCTCTTATGATTCAGATTAAATAACCTCATTTCACGTTAATGAATATAACCCAATTCCCATCCAAATAATCATAAATTTATTCAGTAGCCGACCTTTCTTTTGCCATTCATTTGTAACCTTTTTAACCTTTTAAGTGCCTCAGGATTAGCTTGCAACTTATTTCTGATAATACCAAGATAGCACCTAAATACACTACTCTTAAGTTTACCATGTCACAAAGTATGTTCTTTCTAAAGGAATATATTCCCTACCTGTTCTGCCAAAAAGTATTAAAAAATGAGGCAGTGTTGTGATACATCAGATGTAATATTGCTGTAGCCTTTATTTGATTTCTGAATTGCTTAAAAACACACACAAACCTATAAACATACACATCCACATATGCAAACACACACACAATCGCGCACACACACACACACACACACACACACACACACACACACACACACACACACACACTGCATACCCATAGACAGTGGGAAAACAATAAAAGGATGCAGCATTTCACTTTTCCCAAATTAGGGAAAATCATTTCACTAGATCAAATGGATGTTTTTGACAGTGATTAAGTGTCTTCCTCTGTTTTCTTTTATGGTATTTTTGCTGTTTGTAGATCAATACATTTCTCTAGTCCTGATCTTTGCTTTTACTCTTTTGATACCATGTTACTGGGTCTGCTTGCCATTATTATAAATTAGAACATTTTCTTGGTTTGTAGAATGTTCTTTAGCATAGCACAGCCTTTATATTATGCTTTCTAGGAAAAACAAGGCAGATGGAATTTGCTAAATGTAGATCATTAAACCACCAGTTTCCAGTGAGGCTTTGTAGATGCATGTGTCACGGTAGTTTACCATGCTTCTTCCACATGCAAGTAGTGCTGTAAAATGGAAATGATGGTGTACAGGATTTTTGAAAATGCAGCAACTAAAACATGTTCACAATAGGCCCTGGTAATACAACACAGCTCCTCACCTGTGTGTCCTCTCTTGATCATCTTATTTCAGATGTAGCATATTGCTCAGTTCTCAGTGTGTCTTTAGATGTCTGGTGCCTAGAATAAAAACATCTTTACAGTGACGCCCACTCTGTCAGTCATTTTTCCATCACACTGATTATAACATGCAAGGGAATCTCTAACACAGGTTTCCTAGCAGCCATTTTGATAATTATATTTCTTTCTTCTAAAAATTCACGTTATGGCCTACAAACCTCATTACAGACGTGATAGATGCTAGGATTCCAAAATGATCATTGCCTAGTAAGCCAAAATAAATTGTAAAATCACTTGTTTTATGAAAAAAAAAATCCAGCTAACTTTATATTACCTAAGAACTGTCTGTGAACTTGATTAGAACATTACCCTTAATGTAGATGAAAGATATTAAAAAGTTTAAGATTGTTGTAAAACAAATTAAGTTTATTAATTCACTTGCTGTGCAGTGAATTTGTACATTCCATGCGATATTGCAGGGAATGAAAAACAAAACTGCCTTGAGCAGCAATAAAATATTTCCATGGATTCCCATTGCAAGATCGAATTTTCACTTAACCAAAACTTAAAAGGACAAGATGACTTCACAGAAAACGTACTTTCACGAACACTCGGATCACCGGAATTTTACTCCAAGAAAGGAAACACTTGGTCACCATGGTGAACTCTGCCCTTTCCCCATTGTAGTATGATCTCAGAGTTGGTATATTTAGTTGGAGGGTGTGGGGTCACAGCCCCCCCACATGGGGGGTGTGGGGGTAAAACCCCAAACCTGAGTGGGTTTCATTTTTTTTTTGTTTGCTTATTTGTCATGGTGGCCAAGTGGTTCCTTTCCCAGAGTAAATCTGAATGTTTGGGAAAGTAAGTTTTCAGCAAAGTCATCTCATCCTTTTAAGTTTGTGGTAAGTGAAAATTTGACTATGTGAAGTAGATCCATTTCTACACATTTCATTTTTCTTACTTTTTTTTTTTTGTTATGCGTGCAGGGATTCCTTGACATCTGTAAACTGTTCAGTAAAGTAAAGCACATCTATTATATGGGAAGCAATACTACATACTTAAATAATCCATCTAATGAGCAATTGTATTCATTCTAATATAATTTCAACTTGTAGAAAATTATTAATTATAAGACATCTACACATCAGTATTCCCCAAAGATGCATTACTACTTAGGATGAAATATCACATATCTGTTTATTTAATGATTAGTTGATTTTTTTACAATGGTTTTGAATGTAGAGTATTTAATCCTGTGTGATCTTCAGAAATTTGATGGATAATTAACTTTCCTTGAAGGCATTTTGTTCCACATTCTCCATGCTTTCATAGCCAATTCAGATCTCAAGCAACAGTTTTCCATACTTACCTAAAATCTAAATAGAAGGATTTATTTGGCAAGCATGAATGAGGAACTGTATGTAATGAATTTGTTGATCATATGTTGTTTTACCGGCAGGATTAATCAATTAATTTTGACTTTTTTCACTGAACATGTAGCTGACAAATATAATAAACCTAACCTGATGCAGGACTGGTAACATGAGTACTTCTTATTGGTGTGGGAACTTAAACATTCTGTTTCCCAATACCTTTATGAATGTCAACCCTTACAGAGTCGAGCACTTGCCTATTCCCCAAAGACTGCCTCAGCAGATGCACAATCAGGTATTCAAAAGTTACACGACTTTTATAGCAAATACTACTGCCTGCTCCATCCTGACATTTCAATTAATTAGGTTTTTCAACTTAGCTTTAACTACTAGTTTTGTCTTTTTAACCATATGTAATATTCTTCCCTTACCCAGCACCTTCCTTCTATTTTTTTTTGTCTATTTGCCTGGGGAAGATGCATTCCATCTATCTATATTCTCAAACTGTGTGGCTACATAATTAATTTAGCCAAACAGTGCTCCTGGTTAGACCAAAAAAAAACATGATACCTTTAGACAGGGTCTTAATGAAGAAACAACCACTCTTCTGACTGCATTTCCCTTGTTAATGACTTTCAAGAAATCCTTTTCTAGCCTTTCCTTTGGAACACACAGTCTCTGACACCTTGCTGTAACATCCCCACACTAAGTGTTATGCATCTACCCCTTTTCTTTGAACACAGTCTCTGAGTCCTTGCTGTAACATCCCCACACCATGTGACATGTATCTACCACTTCCTTTGAACATAGTCTCTGACTCCTTGCTGTAACATCGCCACACTATGTGACATGTATCTACCACTTCCTTTCAACATAGTCTCTGACTCCTTGCTGTAACATCCCCACACCATGTGAGATGTATAAACCACTTCCTTTGAACACAGTCTCTGAGTCCTTGCTGTAACATCCCCCGCACCATGTGAGATGTATAAACCACTTCCGCTGAACACAGTCTCTGAGTCCTTGCTGTAACATCCCCACACCATGTGAGATGTATAAACCACTTCCTTTGAACACAGTCTCTGAGTCCTTGCTGTAACATCCCCACACCATGTGACATGTATCTACCACTTCCTTTGAACATAGTCTCTGACTCCTTGCTGTAACATCCCCACACCATGTGAGATGTATAAACCACTTCCTTTGAACATAGTCTCTGAGTCCTTGCTGTAACATCCCCACACCATGTGAGATGTATAAACCACTTCCTTTGAACACAGTCTCTGAGTCCTTGCTGTAACATCCCCACACCATGTGACATGTATCTACCACTTCCTTTGAACATAGTCTCTGAGTCCTTGCTGTAACATCCCCACACCATGTGACATGTATCTACCACTTCCTTTGAACATAGTCTCTGAGTCCTTGCTGTAACATCCCCACACCATGTGAGATGTATAAACCACTTCCGGTTTTCCATGCCCTTCACTCAAAATTGACTTATTTCCTTCACTTAATGACATAAAAGCAAACCGTTTTTCCTGTCGCACTTAGTTACCTTCAAAAAGCGTATGGCTCGAGAGCATTGATATATGGCATATTAGCACTGTTTTCTAGTTCCATTTCCTATTTTTCTATTTTAAATTACTAAATCTCTCACAGCATATGTCTGGTGACTACCAACTTGATAAATACTTCATTCCCTCAATCTTCTTATATTCAGTGTGCATATTGCTATATAATATTATTTAATAATTACCTATATGTCTGCATAAACCTCTACATATGATATGTTGTACCTCCGGTTGAATACCTTGGACCGAGTCTGACAATGATTCATTGAGATCAGTGCTCTACACCAGTCAAAACTAAATAAAAATAAATAAATAAACACTTAACATCAGGAACCATTCCATTGTCCTTCAACAATATATCACATTCCTCAGTTTTACTCTTCATTTATCCACTATAGCCGAAAAAAAGTTTACTAGTTTTTGCTTCAAAACTTGATTTCTTTCCGTTTTATTTTTGACATAGCAATTGCTCTATTTAGACATATTTATATTTTACTTGTTCTAGTTTTAGTGTTTGTTGATGAGTTCTTTTTATAAAATTATATAGTACCTACTTTGTGGTAATAAGCTTTATTTGTCTGACATGCTTATCAAAGGGGATTGCTTTTGAATTTCACTATATATTTGCATTACTGGAAGTCGTGTGGTTATGTACTTATCTGTTACATGATATAATTAATTTACTATCTCAGTTTTTACCTTTATATCCATTCTAAATAATACAGCCTAGTACATCATTGATATAATCTTATTTTCAATCTGAGTAATCCCAAAAGTTTCACTGGTTGGAAGTTATGACTTTTAGTCTATAATTAAACTCAAAAGCATTATGCTCTGTCTCTGACACCGAGCACACTGTCCAAAATGCTATCAATCCTTGAAATTTTCCTTATTCCACATTTTGTGTTACTGCTGTAAATTAACTCTATTCATATTTGTTGGCACATATTATTCAAAAATAAATTTGACCATTCAATGCTGAATAGTTGGTCACCTAGTGTCAGCACAGTGGTGAAAACTTTAGTGTTGTTGGCTTGCAAGTACAATAGTTTAGTTTGGTGTCCCAGGTAGGGTGGAGTCTGCATAGCCTGCGTGTTTCTGCTTTAGTTTTTGATCAGTACTTTAATTTCCTTCCATATCCAAATACAAGCAGGTAAGTAATCTGATAATCCTGCCAACTGCCCATAGGTATTTGCATGTGAGTGTGTGTTGTGCCTATAAGTGTGTATATGTGTGTGTATGTGTACGTGTGTACCACTCTCAATGCACTAGCATCCCATCTAACAAATGGTTTCCTATCTTACTCTTGTTAGTTGCTGACATAGTGTCTAGCTGTCACCTTACTCTAAATGGCATAAAATTGGTATCAGAAAATGAAAAAAAATGAAGGGTCCTAGTGGTATAATTTTCAGCTTGTTTTATTCGTTCTATTTTACTTAATAGCTCCTTGTGTTAAGGTACATTCAAACAAAGTAGGTTCATAGGTTCATAGGTTGGTACTAGGCTATCAGCCCAAGGGCCTATACAAACCTAGCCATAACAATTCCCTGGCTATGTCTTCCCACACTATTTATTTCCCTGGACCCCTGTCTAACAGGGCAACTGACGTGATCCCCGTGGTGAATTTCCTTTCTCCCATCCAATCCTCTAAGTTCCTTTTGAAGAGGGCCAAAGAGGTACTTTGCTTGACATGTATGGGCAATTTGTTCCAGAGTCTGGGGAGTCTCTGGGTCAGAAACCTATCCCTCCAGCATGTTTTGTTTATTGTGATGACAAGGTTTACATCCCTGGAGCACGTGACACTGAGGGATTGGGATTTCTTTAAGTGTAGCATGTCCAACAGCTCTGGGTTTGACATGGCCTTGTATGTTAAGCAGAGATCGCCTCTGAGTAGATGATATGCAACAGAGTATAGCTGGGGGTTTTTAAGGTGGTCAGCGTAGGGCATCTGCTTTAGGCCTGTGATTCTTTTAGTGAGGTATTTCTGCGGCCTTTCCAGTTGTTGCAGATGTCTTGAGAGGTACATACCAAATGGGGTGTTGTATTCTATAATGGGTCTAATGAGGGATGAGTACAGTGGGACAATGACCTCCTTTTTTCTGGATGAAAAGCCCTTAGTGATGAGGTGTGCCACATAGAAGGATTTTCTGACTATTGTGGCGATGTGGTTATCGAAGGTGAGACTACTATCCACCTGTGTCCCTAAGTCTCTTATCACACTTTCGGTATAATATTTCACGGATACAGGTAGCAAACAGTATCTGCAGTAGGAATTGTCAGCACATCTCATTCTACAAAGGAAACAATGCTGTTTGAAAATTTACCACCTAGATTGATTGGATTTCCTATCTTGGAACCATATATTTGTGAGCTCTGAGTATTTTTTAGAAAGAATTATATTTCCAGGCTTTCTATCCTCTCCTCATCTACTACCCATCTTTGCCACACCCTGATTCTTTATATGCAGGATTTATCTCCTAAATGGACCTTAGGTATCAATGAAATATTGGCAGTGTGACATATTTCACATTACTGGGGGTATGATACGACAGTAACATGTTTTATAACACAAAGCATGTAATCTGATTCCATGGATAACCCACACCAAACACTGGCCATCTTAATCTGTCTTGACCTGTAGAGCCAGTGCCCATTAGCACATGTGTGTACAGACTTTATTAACGCTCTCATCTGTCATGGATGCACTGTTTCACCTCCTTTCACTCCACAGTTACCCTATTTTTATGCACCTGAAATATGGACACCCTGACTATTCTATCATACAAATTCAAGATTAGCTGTGCTATCTACCTTTCTTTTCCATTTGTTTTGCCTTTATTTCCCATCCTTGTATGACTATGTTCTAAACTAACTTCCTAACATAATTACCTGAACACATAAATGCTAAAGCTTATCAGTGTCTCTCTCTTCCTACGCTAAAGTAGCCTAAAATTCTACTCCCTTGGAGAATTCTTGCAAAAAAAAAAAAAAAAAAAATCAGCTTCCATTCTCTCTGAAGTTCACTTCTCAGTACTATGCCAACAAAACTCCTCCTGCTTTTTTCTCTTGCCCCACCACATTTCTGTCATGCCCTTCAACAGACTGTAGTTTTCATTCAAAGCCTTTTTCATTGCTTTCTTCCTTAGACCATCTTGTATCATTTAATGGTATATAAAGAATTCTACTCTCTTTCTTCCTCTGTTCACACAGCTTTAATGCCATCCAATTTAATGGACTGTTCCTCATGTTCCTTATCTTCCTGTGAATTCTCTTGAATCCTTCCGCTGACTAGGGACTTAGTTCATCCTAATGTGTTCTTTCCATCCCAAAACGAATCCTTGATTCTTCTGCCTCACTCTCATCTTGATCAGCCCCTGGAAGACTATGCACATAATCAGAAAGGCGTGTTTTCCTTTTTCACAGTCTTGTGCTGTTTCTCTGATCTCCTATCTCTCATAAGAGACCCGTATTACTTAGCCCCCTGTTTATAGTTTCCAGTTAATGCATATTATCTAACTTCTGGATGACGCTGCTTATGTATGTAGATTCTTAGACCCTCCAATGTAGTACTTAATCCTTCTGACAAGAAAATAAAATTCTGGATATAAAGTGACAATACATTTCACATAACATCTCCACACCTTCCTTCATCATCTTTTTCTCCACTCATAGAAAAGGTTTACCAAAAAAGATGACTTTCTATTGGACCATAAATGTTCCCTAGTTTCCAAAGTTAACTTCTAATTTTCATATATGATTTGTACCACTACCTGTCTTCCCCACACTTCAGAAAAGTTTGCACACCTTTTTCATTTTTCAGATATTTTATGAGGTTTTCCTTCTTTTCTCCTAGCTTATCACAAGTCGATTCCCTTACCGCCCACTTTCTCCTCCCATCTTTTGTACTGTATTTTTTTAACTTCACATTCTCAAGAATTAAAGTGTCGGTGTTCATGTTCATTCTCCCTAGTCTTTTCTGAATTCTTATTTAACGAGGTAAGCCAAACCCCCTATTTTCAATTGCACAACACATGTCCCAAACAGATGCCAGCTCTCCTCCTTCCATATCTTCAGGGGTGAGCTGTGTACCGCTGGTGCCTGCCTGGTATAGTGAGCAATAAAGTGCACCTCAATGTTTTGGATCTGTAATATGCTGTTTCCAGGGTGAAAATCTCCCTCTTCTAACTCTATACATATGATGTCACTTATTTCTAACTACCTGACCTGATTTCTTCTTTCTGGTAGACATATAAGTGCAGCAAATTATCCTGGAGACAAAACTGGATAAGTATTGTAGCAATCTACAGTTAATTGCTAGGCAATAACAATGTGATGATATTTAAGGGGATCTCTCCCACCTTAATGTAATGGCTAAAAAAGTATTGACCTAGAGCAAAAGAGCTTTACACTTTAACAGTCACCAAACTATATATGTCACCATATTCTGTCTTAGTAAGTTCTAAAGAAGAGCTAAGCCCATTAGATGCCAGTCAATAGCAAATACCACACCCTACATTTCATATCTGTATGTTTGTATGTATAGTCCCCGGCTCATCCCTCACTTGCATTTAAACATAATTACTCCAGAACTGTAAGAAAAATACAATAAGTAAATAGATTCATAGATTAATAAGCTAATAACCCAGGGGGTGTTTCTATGCCTAGCCAAGTTTTCCCAAAAGAATAATGATGACCTGTTTCCAAATAGCACACCCAGGGCCAGGCTTTTATAAGCTGCCTCTGTCTATAAGGGACAGGAGTGCCAGGCCTGCTGTAAACTTCCTACTCCCCATCCACTGGTCTAGGTTGCACTTAAATTGGGTAGTGGCGGCTGGTGACTTCAAATCAAAGGGGGGCTGCAAGAGACAGCTGAATGGGTGGGGTCAATGGGAATGGGCGTGGCCAACTAGAAAGGGGAGGAGCTATGCTCAAAACCACAAAACCAGTAACTTTAATGAAATACTCTGTCCTGGGTGCCAAACCATCATTATGAGAATCCAGTCATGACAAAATGAAGTGTAGAAGAAAAAACATATTTCAATTCATTGGCTGCATGACAGCTTACTTAATATCTAGATGGAAACAAAAAGGTTGTGAGGCATGAAAAAATAAATTACTTTTTAAATACATTACTGGAATGCTAGTCAAAATCAAGTATAAGAAAAACAAGCAGCACTCAACTCAAACAACTTCTCCTTGCACTGCAGTTCTAATTATAATTTATATTCAACTTTATTAAAGTACCAAGTAACATGCTGAAAGTAGCAATCTCTGTGATACCCGCACTTGTAAAAATGTTTCTTATCCAAAAAAGACCTGCTGCCTGACAACATCTATCTACTTGTTTCATGGGGAAAACATGATGAAAGTAAAAAATGAAAAGGAAACAAGAAACAAGCTCAACATACGTTGCTTAAAGGATTACTGCACAGGATATGGACCACACATGATAGATTGGCATTCTGTTTAGTTTACAGGTAAAGCCTGTAATGAGCTCTTAAAATAATGTAATCCTGTCCTTTATTACAAATACTGTCATATGCATTTCAATATCCAAGGCTTATATGTTATCTAGTTATGTAAGTATTCTCTGCATGGCAACAACAGAAAGGCTTTCAGTGTTGGCAATTCTTTAACATTATGCTTATTAAACCTTACTTGCATCTTACAATCTCAGACAAGCTTACCAGATGGTCATTAAAGCACTGCTACAGAAACACAGAGCAACAGGCACTTTCTGAATAATAATAAGCATAAATCAACAGTATAAAATATGACAGAAACCAGAACATTCTGCAAAATCAAGGACAGATGAAAAGCCATTGTAGTACTTGTGTCTACCTTGGATGGGGGGATATTCTGCACATTTACACTGTATAACTGCTCCTTGCCTTGCTTGGACACATCCAGAGTAACTACATGGGGGAGTGGGGTGCAACAAGTATGTCACAATTTGAAATGTCTCTGGCTGACTGTGATGGCCCTGACACATTTGTCATATCTCTCAACCTCAGAGCAAGAAATCTAGACAAAGCCATACATAGAAGTGGGACAAAGGCCCAAAAATAAGGACAATTTTTAAATATTGCTCTTATAAACTTAGAAAGATAATAGATTAGTAGGTATTGCATTAGTATGAATTTTCTGAAGGGTATGAAATCTGAAACTGAAATGTCTGTCATTATTTTCTAACTTCAGTCTTTAATGATTTGCCACTAATTTGCCAAAAAAACACAATTTTATGAAAAATTGGCCAAAAATGTGATTCAAAAATATAAAATAGCTACACAATACAGCTGGGAACCTGTCAAAGAAGGGACACTTTTTAATATTAGTACTGCTAACTTGAGCAGCTGACAAAATAAAAGAATCTACATGCATTTCTGAAATAAAAGTAATCTACAACTGATTATTACAGTTGTTTATTAATTGTAAACCCTGCATGTTTTCTTCCAAAATTGCCATTTTGCAGAGGGATTATTAGGGGAAGAGCAACATTTTGAGCCAAAATTGGGGACAGTTGAGAGGTTTGGATATGCTTAATTCTATAAAGCAATTTATTTGCATGTACCTCTCAAACTGTTAATGCAGGAAATCTGGACAAGGCCAAATATATGGGGGGAACATATAAACAGTACTAAAAATTGCTCTTGTATAAACTGAGACAGTTGATTGAATAACAGGATTTGTTTTAGCATGCATTTTTCTGAAGGTTATGAAGTCTGAAACTCAGTGTCTGTCATTATTTAGTGACATCATTTCTAAATGATTTGTCAGAAAACCACAAATTTTATGAGGAACAAATAAAAAATAAGAAGAAAAAATCTATTCATTCTGCTAAAATCTGGACAGTTGAGAGGTATAGTTCAGCCAGGGCTGTCTTTGAGTTTGCTGCCCTTCCCCCTCACAAAATCATGGTCAAATGGAGCTTCCCCCCTACAGCCATTCCAATGAACCATTACTTGGCTATTTCACCTCATTTACCATAAACACTAATGTGCATACTGCTTTACTTCTGCGATGATTTGGGCTTCATTTAAAAGTTTTATTTTGCATTTTACAGCGCAAACACTAATAGATATCATATCTGCTAAACAAAGCAATGCAGTCTCACAATGAGAACAGACTTAGCATTAAAACGCCTCTGCCTTTGAAAACTCACAATCACTGAAACAGCATTGAAACCCACATTCAAAGAAAATACATTTTGCCAGTGGCAGATTAACTTTAGGTTTGGGTTGTTTTCAAATCATAGGCCCCTTCACATGAAACATACACATGCTCTTTCATACACCTTCCTGATTGTATTAAATTATATTCCTTGAACAATACAGTACAGTTTTAGAGGGTGTTTTAAATTTATTATTTTGAAATTTTTCCAGTAAACAATGAAACAAAATGCATGCACCAGTAATGACAAAACTGCCAAATTCAGATCATTTCCATCATAAAAGTCTACTCAAACTTTTACAGTCCACCAGTATCAGTACATATGCACAATCTCTGAAGAAGTAAAAGTCATCTAAATAATTCCATATTAAAGAGATCTGTAACTAATGAAGAGGTTGCTGCTAGCAACCAACTTTGTATTTCATTGTTTCATCTACAAATAAAGTGCCTGTTACCCTTGAGGAATAAATTGCCTATCTTACACTAAAAAAATGATAAGCTAGCAATATTGCAATAGGGAATGGATGGCAAACTGATAACAGGTTCATAGTTACTAGGTATCTTCACCAAAAAGGAGTGCAGCATCCACCCCTTTTGCAACACAGTACGGTATCAGCAATGTATCTATCAACTGTGGGAGTAGAACCCACAGCCTTCTGCATCAAAAGCAAGTATACTACCTGTTGTGCTATTAACAATGCAAGTGCACTCAACATAAGCAGCACTAAACTTTTTGCTCCCCTGCAGCTCTCAGCTCCTTGTAAAATCTACTCACTCAGTTGTATCTCTGAACTTTGCAGCACAAAGAAATCTGGAAAAAGCCAAAGTTTATTGTGGGGGGGGGGGGACAAAAACCCAAAAACCAGGGATACATTTTAAACATTGCTTGTACAATGTTGGAAAGTTACTAGAATAAAATGCTGTATTACCACCATACATTTCAGTGCCAAGCCTTAAACCCAGGACCCTGTGCAAAACAGTCAAAGCAACATACCACTATGCCAAATCAACTGTTTTGTGAAAGAGGAAGACAGAAACTTAAATGGCTACCATTTAGTGAATTCAGTTCTCACCATAGCACAGCTATCAACCTCTTAGCACAAAACACCTGAACAAAGCCAATAATGGGTGAATACAGCCCCCAAACATTTAATGACTTCAGTTCTCACCATAGCTCTCAAACTTTAGCAAACAACACCTGGACAAAGCCAGTAATGGGGGAATATAGCCCCCAAACATATTCAGTGAATTCAGTTCTTACAATAGCTCCCAACCTTAGCACAAAACCTGGATAAAGCGAATAATGGGGGAATACAATCCCAAAAATAGGGACAAATTTCAAATATCCATCTTATACACTTAGAAAATTGCTAGAATAAAAGCTTTTGTGTTACCATGCACTTTCTGAAGAATATGAAGTTTGATATTCAAATGCGTGTCATTTTTTAACATTTGTTAACCAGGAAAGTCTAACTTGGAACAAAAGCTAATTTTTAGCAGAGGCCCTGGGAGAAACACTCCAGACAGACACATGTCTTTGTAAGATGGGAGGACACTAGAGGAAACAAAAATAGGGAGAGCATACAGAAGATAAGGCACCCCAGCCAAGAATCAAACCAGCAAACATGTAGCTGTCAGGCAACAATGCTACCCCTGCACCAATGCACTACTGGCTTTGCAAGGACACAAAAATACAGAAACCACAGATTTTATGAGGAACAGAACAAGTATGAGGGAAAAATCTGCAACATTTTTTCAAATGGTGGTGGGTAGGGAATTCAGGCTCTTGCCACCTGGGTACAGGGTTCAAGCCTTATTCTCTACCCACCACCATGTAGCACCTGGAGCATTTCACACACACACACACACACACACACACACACACACACACACACACACACACACACACACACACACACACACGCACACACACACACACATCCGTTGCAGCACTAAATCCTTCTTGGGTCTTGTGAGCCAAGCAGGTATGTATATAGTCCAATGATTGCAGATCTATACATGTAATCAGTTTCAAGTAGGCCTGTACCTCCTTTGGAATAAGGATAGTATAATCTTGGCATGCAGTGATTTTTATAAATCATATGGTGAGTATGAAGCATCCTTCTTGTTTTCCTATCTAATCTGTCCAACACATTTTGGGGCCAGGCAATTACTTCAAAACTGTAAGTTAGGACAGGAAAAACAAATTGGTTTATAGCTTGGACTTTGTTCCTGGATGTCAAAGTTGTTTTCAGGATTAATTTAAGTCTTTTAAAATATTCCTTACTAAGTTTTATTTGAATTTCTTCATGTTTTACTCTTGATCCTTTATCAAGTCCCAAGTATTTATACACTCCGTCCTGCTCAAGTTCTTTTATATCACATTCTTGTCCCAAACTTATATTTTCTTGGTACTGCCACTTTCCTGCTTTAAAGGTTGCTTTTGTACATTTATTAAGACCAAATGACATTCTTAGATCATCTGCAAAAAGTTTTGACTACTTGTAGTTGTACTTTCAGTTCCTCATTTGATTAGCTATACAGTTTTAAATCATCTACAAAGAGAAGATGAGAAGTCTTTACATGTTGTCACTTTCTGGAAGCCAAATTATAGTTATGACCTAATCTGTTAAGTCGACAGCTTAATGGGTTAAGGGCAAGGCAAAAGAGCAGCAGAGACAATGTCACCCTGGAATATCCCCTTTGAGTTTTTATCCCTGGCATAATAATTTGTCCTTTATCATGCCTTAACTGCAAAGTGGTTTGCCACTGTTTCATGCTCACTGTGATTTAGTTTATCAGTGTAGGGTGTATCTTACACATTTTTAAGTACTGAATGTAAGATACTGTCAAATGCTTTTTTGCAGTCTATCTATGCCGTATTTAGATTCTTCCCCTTTTTACAGTTCTCCACCATAACCTTATTTAAAAACAAATGATCATTTGTTCCATATGAGTTTCTTGTATTACCTTTTGTTCTATTGCCATGATTGAGTTTTCTTCTAGATGGCTATAAACTCTGTCAGCATCAATTCCAGTGTATAGTTCGTACAGCATCAGATGGCAAGTTATTGGTGTATAGCTTTTAGGGTAGCTTGTAGGTTCACTCTTATGTAGGAGTATTGTTTTTCCTGTTGTTAGCCAGGCTGGTGTCTGTTTGGGGTTCGCATATAAATAGTTCTTACTCATGGCTAAATCTTCGTGCAAAGATGTTAATACTTTTAGCCAGAAGTTAGATTCTGCATCTGGGCCTGGGGGTTTTCCAATTAGAGGCTTTTATTAACTTTGTTTCAATCTCTCTGGCAGTTACTTCATTCCATTTCATATCCTGTACCTTTAAACTTCTTATTCTTTCTTTTACGTCTTCTGTCCATTTAGCATCTTTGTTATGTTCCACAGGATCTTCATAGATGTTTCTCCAAAATGTGTCTATTTCTTCTTTTTCTGGTGGTCTTTCAACTCATTTTACTTTGTTTCCCAATTCTCTATAAAACTTCTTCTGGTCATCAATAAATTGCTTATTTTGTACTTTTCCTTAATATTTATATACATGACTTCTATGTTTTTCTGCCTGTGCTGGTATTTTTAGTTTATTATTTGATGCACGATAAATCCTGATCTGTTATAATACTATGCATTGTTTTTATCACATCTAGATTTCTGAGTATTTTTGTTAATCTGTTCCCTCTTCTATACTCTTCTAACAGTGACACTTCTTGTTTTATAGTTTTCTCTATTTGATACTTCCATGATGGCATTCAATTTCTCCCCTTCCTTTTCCTTACTACCCTGTGTCCTTGTGGCAAGACTTTAACTGTTATTAATTTGGCTGAACAATAATGTATCCTATTTACTTCTGTTATATCACATGAATCTCTATGGATAGTCCTAATTACTGTGTTCATTTGTTTTATCAAACTTTTAACTTTTTGTGTTTTATTGTTCTTCTGCAGTTTATTTCTTTCATTGATCTTAACATGTCTAGACATCTCTATTAAATCAAACAACTCTTCTCTTAGATCATTTTCTTATAAATTGAGGACACATTCTTTGTTTTCCATTTCCTGCGGGCATTCTGTAGAAAGTTCGAGAGCATCTTCCTGTGTCATGTTCTTTTCAGTTTTGCCCTGTGTCATCGGTTGCTCTTTCATATGGGAACTCCCTGGCCTATCACTCCACGACATTGACTGTGTCAGAGTTGCCACAGTTTCCTGTTCTTTCCCTTGCTGTATAGCTCCAACTGAACATTTGTACTGATTTCCTGTCAAAGGCTCCAAAGTATCTTCATATGTCAACTGATTAGATGTTTCCCTCTGTACTGGTTTCTCTTTAATTTGGGTGTTCATTGCTCTAGCCTTGTTGTTGTGTTGTTATCTGAGTTAAATTTTGTACACTAAATCCTTCACTTTGCAGGTAATCCATAACCTCAGTTTCTATTTCTTTAACTTCTCCATTACTAATCCCCTTTTCTACTTTTCCTCTTTGTTTTCTTGTTTTTTTATATTGTAAAAATGTCCATATCTGTATGTCTTTGCCTGTATTTTTCTTCAAATATCTTTGGTGCTGCTCTTTTTGCATTGATTAGTTTTGCTTTCTCCTTTGCATAAATATTGCACTGCACTATATTAAATCTGTTTTTTCTTTTCCATATCTATATTTCTTCTTCAGATGTCTCCTGCTCCTCTTGTTTCTCCTTACTTTGGGGGTAGTTCTTCCAGAGTGCTGTGATTTAACCCATGTTAGACTTTCTACACTGAATCCTTTACTCTGTAAATATTCCACAACTTCAGCTTCAATGTTTTAACTTTTACTTGACTCATCTTCTGTTCTACATTCCCTCTTTGTGATTTTATATTTTTATTGTAAACTTTTTTCATATCTGGGCACCTTTGCCTGTATTTCTCTTTGAATGTCTTTGGGGCTGCCTTTTTTTGTGTTGATTAATTTGGCTCTCTCCTTTGCATAAATATTGCCCCATATCAGATCTCTCTTTCTTTCCCATGTCCATATTTCTTTTTTATACCCTTCAAACAACTCTAAACTTTGTTCTTTAAACTTTCACACTTCCTCAGTCAGTTCTTTTAGTAAGTTCTGCGCATCGTTGCATATTTCCCTTGAGGTTATGAACATAGCTTTAGAAAGCTTTGTGGTTGTCATTTGCCTGAGAAGCTATTTTTCTTTTAGTATAGCCTTTGAATTATTAATTAACCTTCTTCAGCTGCCTGTTAAGATTGGTCAGGGGGAATTTTAGTATGTTAGGCTTTGTTCCTCCTATGTTTAGCCAAATTTTTCTTTCTTTTTTTTTGTGTAAGTAATTGATATTGTGATTCCGCCATCATGGTTTGTCTTTTGACTTTGTCTTATTATTAATACTAGTTGGCACAGTTCAATCTATACAGCTATCAATATGGTTGTACCTCTACTGTGCAGTAGCTGGTCTAAAGGTGTAAAAGGCATTACAGAAGTACACTATTGGGGTACTCACCATGACTTTAAAACCATGTCTGCATTACTAAACAAATCTCTACACTCACCAGAGAGAGGAGGGCTTGCAAGAAGCGGATTTTCTTGTTAAGACTTCTAGCATTGAGCAGTGCCACCTTTGAATATTCCTTCACAGGTTCAGTTAAGTCAGGTGGTTTATCAGATTGGCATTGTCTAAAACAAAAAGGTACTATGGGGGTGGAAAAGGTATTTTCCAATATCTGAAAGCTTAGAGAGGATAAGTGCAGACCATCCTTGACAAAGCAGTGGGATCTGTCAACCATGTCCTCCCAAGCTGTAAATATTGTATCCCCTTGGACTGACCCAGAAGCTAAACCTTGTTAAAATCAATGATTTTCTTTAGGAAACTGGGCATCATCCTTGAAGAAGGTAGTATGCTACTCAGTGCTAGGCTCATACCTGCCTGAGACCCATAATCAGTAAGCTTGATCATGTCTCGCTTCATATAGTCAAGGGAGGTACATTTCAGGTTATTAACATCCACATGGACTATAAGAGTCATACTAGTATCTGTGGTTAAGTGACATGAGTGCATGTGTGAGTTGAAGGATCCTAGCTTCAGAAAGGAAGCTAACCATGCCTCTCTCCTTAGTCTGGTGAGGTGGACATCAGTATACCTCACTATAGAATCACCAATGACCAAGAAATTTGGCTGTGCACTGGTTTCCCCTTAAGGGGTTAGAAGTAGAGGCATTGCATACAGTGTTACTATGTGTAATTGTGGGTGGTGTTATAACGAAGTGTATAATTGATGGCTGAGGGCATTTTTTTATTATGCTGTGCAGGAGGTTTTAGTGTTTTAGGAAGGTTATCTGTAAGTACCTTATCATAAGTAGTTTTATGTGTAGGGTCTTTACTCTGTGCAGCAGCCATGGTGCTAGTGTCACTAACAACTGCTATAAGATTAGTTTTGGTTGTATGAGAGAGTTTTGCATCCAGCATTAACGTGTATTTACACCTCTCATGTACTTTATCTATTTTATTAAGAATAAGTGGGTTCTCAGTGTATATGAGGAATTGTTACAATGCCACGGAATACACATCTCAACCACAATGGCCACAGAGAGAGTTAGGGAGTGTATATCCATGACTACTGATCGACTAGGGAGGAGTGAGGGAAATTTAAATATTGAATAGGTCAATAAAACTAGGAACTTGATGAGCAACACCCATCTATGCACAAACTAGATTCTCTAGTATTTAAAGAATCTAGCTAGACTGTAGGCTATGTTGAGGGAAACTTACACTGCATGAGATCAGCATCTACAGATATTAGAAGGGGGAATTACACTATGAGATATCACGGTCTATACAGATCACTGCTATGTGTCACTTCCCGTAGAGCAGTAGCTCTAAATAAAGACTAAAAAAAGCCCCAAAAGTACACATATTCACATTCAGTTAATGCAGCTGTGGCAAAAATAGTGCAGAAAAACAAGTGCCAAAACAGTGCATATGGTTATGTAAATCAGAAGTAAGAAGGAATGACCAGCACAGTTAAAATAACAAGTGTTGTTTATTAACTACAAAAGTAAGTGCTTTCGTGCATACCTCTCAAACCTGTTAATGCAGAACATCTAGACAAAGCTTGACAAAATGGGGGTACAAATGGGGGCATATTTTAAATATTGCTCTTATAAACTTAGAAAGTTGCTAGAGTAACATGATTTGTTTTGAGATGCATTTTCTGAAGGATTTGAAATCTGAAAATCAAATGTATGTCATTATTTAGTGACTTCAATCCTGAGATCATCCCAATGATTTGCCAGGAAAAAAGAGGAACAGGCCACAAATATGAGCCAAAAATCTGAACATTCTGCGACAATCTGTACAGTTGAGGTATGTTCGTGCATAAGAACTTCTTCAGACTAAATTCAAAGAAGCCAAGAAGCAACTTAAATACAATCTGAAAATGAAAAACATCCAATCAAAATTCACAATAAAAACAGCTGACATCAAGTCCTATTAAATATTATGGTAACAAATAAATGCTTAATCTCATTCACAATCACTTGTAGTGTCTGTATCTACAGCTTTACCTACCACTGAACTGGTTCCTCTCCAGTAAACTATTGATTCTGCTCTATTTTCAGTTAATATGAATAATAAGCCAGCTAAGAAAGACTCTGTAGATTTCCCATGTACATCATTGGAATTAGGAGCAAGGAGTAAAACTGCAATAATTGTGGTCCCTTTAAACATTGTTAGCTTTCATTCCCTACCGGTGCATTTGAGGAAGTGTCAATTTCTATTTATGTGAATAACAAGCTTAAACCTATGCTTAAATGTGCACCAGCAGTTTTAAGTGATACTGACCACTTTCGTAATAAACTTTATACAAGTGTTAGGGGTTGAATGACTACTCAGACCTTTTACTAGTAACAATGAATGTTACCACTCTTTGTATGGCCATACCTAATAGTTATAGTCTTGATGCAGTTCATACCTCTCAACCTGAAATTATAAAATATCTGGACAAAGGTACATGAAAAATAGGTACAAATCTGTACGCTGATTACTATAACATTTGCATGCATAATTATGTAACCCCATCCACTCTGGAGGAATTGTGAGATACCAACTTTTAAATGCAAATTGAAGAAAAGGCAACATATTACACAGAAAATAAAGAGAACAATAGTGTTTTATTTAAATTAACATTTGAACTTGTATCAAACTTTGAACTTGTGCAAAATGCAAAACTACAATACAATTTTCTTTTATAAAAATAAAATTAACTGCTTTAGCGTTCTACATGAGCTGGATTTAAACATAGGAAATCAGCAGGTAGGGCGATTTACAAACAATGCTTTTGGCAAATGCAATCAATTCTTTCAAAACAGAAGTATAGCAATTAATAGAATTCAAATAACTGTAATAATATATGGATTTAGGTAACACTAGGAATACATTCAATATAATTTATACAAAGATCATCATTATGAAACAATATTTTCTATGGAAAATATATAAGCAATCTATTGGTGAACTATCCATACAAAACATTACCTTTGAAACACTTAGATTTAGGATCCTAAACTAACATTGCCTTTAGCTGCTTTTTTTTTTTAATGATCATCTACAAATAAAGTGCCTGTTGGCCTTGAAGAATAAATTGCCTATGTTACATTTAAAACAAATGATAAGCTAGTAATATTGCAATAGGGAATGGATGGCAAACTGATAACAGGTACATAATTACTAGGTATATCTGCCAAAGATGACATTCTCAGGACTGCAGCATCCACCCCCTTTCAAAGTACAACATCAACAATCCATCTACATTCTGTGGGAGTAGAACCCACAGCCTTCTGCCTCAAAAAGCAATTATACTACCTGTTGTACTACTAACAACACAAACAGACTTGGCATAAGCAGCAGTAAACCTCTCTCCCCCTGAAGAACTGTGTAGCATACGAAATCTAAGAAAAGCCAGAATTTACTGGGGGAGGGACAAAGGCCAAAAACTAAGGTTACCTTTTAAACATTGGTTGTATAATCTTAGAAAGTTGCCAGAATAAAATATTTTATGCTACCATGCATTTCCTGAAAGATAGGAAGACTGAAACTCAAATGGTTATCATTATTTAGTGAATTCAGTTATAAACGATTTGCCAGAAAACCACAAATGGTAAGAGAAACAGACCAAAAGTATGAGCCAAACATTATATTGTAATCTGGACAGTTGAGAGCAATGTAATCATCAGCTCCTTGAATCACAAGTGGTGGTATGGGTAGAGAATTCAGGCCCCTTGCTTCTTATAACTAAGGTACAGTGTTTGAGCCTGAGTAACTCTACCCACCAGTTATCCCTAACTGGGGCATTACACACACCCACACAGCAATCTCTTGTGCAGGTGGAAGGAAGAGCAAAGAATGATGTGATGATGCTACATTTGTTTTTTGCATTATTATTAATTGAAAGTACGTGATTAGTTCCAAAAGTGACGCCTTCTTGGCTCCCAGTTATGCCACTGGACTCAAACACATTGCCGTACAAATAAACACAGACATACCACCTCCAGCCCTCAGCCAAATTCTGGCAGGCTGACAGTCTGCTCATGAAGCTGATGTCATCATGTTTGCCCCTGCATGTGATGACGTCAACAAAAATTTACCCCCTCAAAAAATTTGAAAAACAATCCGGTGAATTTGGAAATTAATGGGACCACTCAGAAATTTGTGGCATCCCATAATTTTTACCTCAATATCAATAAATACTGAGGAACTCAGTATGGTTAAGATGTATGATGCAGTTAGATTTTTTTTCTACACCGCAACAGTGACTATCCTAATGCTCAAGTCTCATTAATTTGTACTTTGTTAGAAATAGTGTTTGAAAATAATGTGTTTACTTTTAATGGTGAATTTTATTTGCAGACACTAGGCATAGTTATGGGCACAGCATGTGCCATTAGCTATGCCAATATGTTAATGGCTTTCTGGGAAGCTGACTATATATACATTAATAATTTGTTCTCTGAAGACACTGTCTTTTAGTCTAGATTTGTGGATGATGTCTTTATTTTATGGTCAGGTTCTAGTGAAAAGTTTGACTCCTTTTTGCATTGGCTTAATAGAACAACAGATGTCTTGGTTTTTACTGCTTGGACTTTTAACAGCTCATTTGATTTTTTTAGATGTGCATATTTCACTTCACAATAATGGGAGTTTGCAAACAGAAATGTTTAGATAGTCATGTTGGAGGAACAGTAAACTGCACAGGACTAGCATGCACCCAAATCACACCTTTTGTAATGTACTGAAAGGCCAGTTTTTAAGATCTTCAAGGCTGCATACTAGTGGCACTAGGTTGAATGAGCATTATGCTTCTGTTAGTGATAAGATTTTTATGAGGGGCTATTGTTTACGAGAGGTTACTGATACCTTAGAGCAGGTTAAAAGTTTGTGTCAAATGCCAGGGAGACCTTAGTTTTCTGATGTTCCACATAGTAGGAACAACAAGAGATAAAATTCTAGTTGTTTGAGAATTGGTCTCACCTACTCTAGTAGAGTGGATGATGTCTGTAACATTATTAAGAGAAACTGACCGATCTTGCTGGCCGATGAAGGTATAAGCAAGTTAATTGGAGCCAAACCTAAATTTTATTTTAGGAATGCAAAGAATTTGAAACAGAGGCTATGTTTTAAAGGTAATTTATGTTAGAGACTTGTGTTAAATCTTCAAGGGTTGGTACACACCCTTGTCATGGTTGTAAAACCTGCTCTTTTATCTCAGAAGTCCCCAGTGGCGGCTCGTGCCATTGGATTGCAGGACTGCAGCCCTCCCAGCAAAAAGATTCAAGTGTGCACATTTTACATTCAATAAAAAAAATAAAAAAATGTATTTTAATATTTTGTTTGTTTGTTGTGCTCTAAGCGAGTCCGAGTGACTTGCAAAGTCCCGGAACTTGAACTGTGCATGCTCGTCAAGTTCCAGGTTTTTTTTTTTAGGTTTTTTTATTATTAGCATTTCTGTCAATCTAGACTGCTGTAAAAACAGTTCAGATTAATGAGAAGGCATCAGTGTGATGCCCAAAAGTCCATGTGGGTTTAACCGCACAGTAAAGCAAAGTAAAGTAAAGTAAAGGGTGGTCAGACTGCCAAGTCTGCAATCACATATGTGACATGGACGGCTGGATGACTACTGATTGATTCTTGCTCTCTTCTCGAAAAAGAGAGCAAGAAACAATCAGTAGTAGTAGCCTGTAGCACAGTACTTTGATTACTTGCTACAGTGCTCCGTTGGTGAAAGTTATAACCTATAAAATAAATAAACAACTTTGTTTTTATCGGCTTGCTTGCCTGTTGCCTTGCTTATGAGCAGTCACTGAGTCAGACAGAGAGGAAAAGAAAGAGTTCTTATCTTGTGATGGAGATGGACAGTCACTTTTTTAACAAGTGAAGTTAGTAGGTAGGTGTCGGGCCTGTCTCTGTACTGCTGTCAATGTAATTATTTTTTTTTTTTTTTTTTTTTATTATCAGTACTCTTGAATGCAGTGAAATCTGCACTAGAATCTGTCAGTTCAAAGGTGTTTGTTTACGGTAAGTTTGCTGGGATGGGGCTGTGTTTGTGTGTGATGGACAGTCTAAGGGCTTAGTAAGATAACAGAGTTAGTGGTGTTTGTTTGTGGGTGAGCAAGTGCAAGCGTTTCCAAGTTAGGGTTAGAGTAATGGCTAGGTAATGAGATAGATTTAGTGGTGTGTTTGAATGCTTTGTACTGTGTGAATGAGGTGGTCAAATTTAGTAACAGTGACAGAGTGCTGATGATTTTTGTTGAGAGTCATTATGAGTCTGTGTGCAAGTGTGTGTGTTATAAGTATAGTGCAAAGGGTTACATTAAGAGATAGAGGTAGTGTGCATGTTTGATACATAGGTATGTATGTCTGAGTATCTTGTGTAGTGGTATTCTTCGAGAAAGAGATTTTCATAAGTTAATGTGTAGTGTCAGAGTTAGGGACAGGATTAGTATCCATGAGTATGGTGAGGCAGGTGGGCTTGCTCTACTTAAATAAGACCGCTAGAAAAAATAGATGACATTATCTCTTGAAATAAGGTAAACCCCAACCTGTGCACAGTAAAAAATTACGCAAACCTTATTTTACTGCATTCAGCACTGCAGCTCATGTAATAATGCATGATAAGATATTTTTTATCAGAAAAGGCTTAACTTATATATAATAATCAGTGCCAAAGCAGCATGTAATGTACATATTATCAATGCACGAGACTATTATTTAAAATCTGTTTATTATATGTATGTGTTTTTATATGAAAAACATTTTTCTTTTATATTTGAATTTTAATTTATTTTCAGTTGTGCAAATAAAACTGCCTTTCTGTACTTAATTTTATAAGAATGCCTATGAATCTGTTTACCATAAGCCTAGCAATCTTAATGACATTGCAATGTGTATTTTTGAGGAAGTTACAGGAAATAAATCAATAGCTGCTTTAGATAGCACCAGAAAATGATTACTGTTTTATGTGGTGCCCATAAAACTATACATAAGAGCATCTCTGAACATAACTTTATTATTCAGAAAATGCATGCTGTTGCAGTGTCTGTTGCTCTATGTTTAAGTAGCAATGCCTTAATGACCATCAGGTAAGCTTTTCTGAGATTGTAAGATGCAAGTAAGCTTTAATAAGCATGTTGTTAAAGAATTACCAACATTGAAAGCCTTTTTGTTGTTGCCATGCAGAAAATATTTACATAACTAGATAATGTATAAGCCTTAGGTATTGAAATGCACATGACAGTATTTGTAATAAAGGACAGGATTACAGTATTTTCAGAAGCTCATTACATTTGTTGGATACTTGCAGTCATCTTTGCAGGCTTTACCCGTAAACTAAACAGAATGCCAATCTATCATGTGTGATCCATAACCTGTGCAGTAATCCTTTAAGCAATTTATCTTGAGCTTGTTTCTTGTTTGCTGTTCATTTTTTACTTTGATCATGTTTTCCCCATGAAACAAGTAGATTGTTGTTGTCAGGCACCAGGTCTGTTTTGCATAAGAAACATTTTTACAAGTGGGGCTATCACAGTGATTGCTACTTTCAGCATGTTACTTGATACTTTTATAAAGCTGAATATAAATTATAATTAGAACTGCAGTGCAAGGAGAAGTGGTTTTAATTGAGTGCTGTTTGTTTTTGTATACTGGATTTTGACTGACATTCCAGTAATGTATTTAAAAATTAATTTATTTTTTTCATGCCTCACAACTTTTTTGTTTCCATCTAGATATTAAATAAACTGCCATGTAGCCAGTGCATTGAAATATGTTTTTTTTTCTTCTACACTTCATTTTGTCTTGATTGGGCTCTCATAATGACAGTCTGGCATCCAGGGCAGCACATTTAATTAAAGTTCCAGTTTTTGTGGTTTTGAGCATAGCCCCACCCCTTTCTTGTTGACCACACCCCTTCCCATTGGCCCCACCCATTCAGCTGTCTCCTGCAGCCCCCTTTGATTTGAAGTCACTAGCCACCACTGGGGTCCCTTATTTTATTCATCCTGTTACTAATATTAGGTATGATTTTAAGTTTTATGTGGACTGTAGAAGTACAAACATGGTATATTTAATGATTTGGAGTTTGTTCCAGTTTTTATGTAGGGATGATAACTCGTAGTTTGAGAGAAAGGGTGTTGGAACATGTTAAAGATATCAGGAGGAATGCTTTATATAAGCATATTAATCTCCATTCTGGCCATAGTTTTCTCTTTAAAGTGCTTCGGTTAACTACTAAAACTACTAAAACTACTAAAAATACTAGAGGTGGGGACTTGCTTAATAAAACTGGGGCTAATGAGCTTAAGTGGGGCTAATGAACTTAAGTGAATGCTAACTTTGCAAGCAGATTGGAATTATGGTTTGAATGAAAACACATCATTAGGACCTTATTTAAAAGGACTCAAGATTAAGCATTGATTTGTTACCATAGTATTTAATAGGACTTAATGTCAGCTGTTTTATTCTGTATTCTGATTGGATATTTTTAATTTTCAGATTGTACTTAAGTTGCTTCTTGGCTTATCTGAATTTATTCTGAAGAAGTGCTTATGCATGAAAGTGCTTACTTTTGTAGTTAATAAACAAGACTTGTCATTTTAGCTGTGCTGGTCGTTCCTTCTTACTTTTGCTTTGTGTGTTTTTTACTGGAAGACCTTAGGTTATGGCGGAATTTATTGTCTTTATGGTAATGTAAATCTTAGCTTGCTCATAGGTTATGAACCAAGTGTTGTACAACACTGATAGACAGAAGAAGAGATTTAATTAAAAAGAAAACATCCTGTGGTCACTCAGTACACCACACTCTTCTTTCCTTTACACAGTCCTGGGCCAGAAAGTGACACAGGTCCCCTTTACTCCCACTAAAGTAAAAAGGCATTTCTAACTAAAGACTGTGAAATAGGTGAAAAGTGCAGACATTCAACATGGAAACACTTGATTAATGCAGTTATGACAAGAATAATTCAAAATAACAAGTGCAGAAACAGAGGAGAGTTGATAAAAGAAAACACACACACAGAGACAAACAAGGCCCTGTGGTCACTCAAAACACCACACTCTTCTTTCTTTTACACAGTCCCTATCCAGAAAATGACTCAGGTCACCTCTACATTCACTAAAGTGTAACCAAGACAACGCTAACCAAAGACTGTAAAAAACGTCAAAAAGTGCAAAAAGAAAAGTTAAAAAAGTGCAGATATTCTACATAGAAACACTCAGTTAATGCAGTCAAATATCACTAAATGCTTCAGGCACAGAGATTCAAATTTTAAACAAGCCAGCCCTCTAGCCAATCAAACAATGGCATAATAAGACTTACACCAGAAATTCCCACCTCAGAAGGTCATAGGCGATCCTCTTTTGCCACAATAGTGTAGTCCACAAATATTCCTAATGTAAAATAACTAGTTTGGAGCCAAACCCGAAAAAAGGCACTTACAATAACAGACACAATAAGCTTTCACCAGCATTTCTTAGCTCAGAAGGGTGAAGGCTACCCTCCCCTCTCACAAATCTTCCTAATGTAACTGGTTTGGAGTTCAAGTTCTTAAACCAGAACAAAGACTCTTAAAATAACAGACAAAGTAAGCCATCAACCAGTAGTTACAACTCAGAAGGTTGTAAGTTACCTCTCCTGCCAGAAGAGTGTAAACCACAAACCTTCAAAATGTAAGATAACTAGTTTGGGGCCCAAGTGCTTAAGTCAGAGCTAGGAGGCTTAGAATAACAGTTACAATGTAGTCAAGCTACTAACAAGCAATAATAAATGCAGCAGATTAAATGCCAATGAACACTTTAAGAACATGCAGAAGAAAACTAAATAAAGTAAAAATAAGCCCAGACACACTAAAAGCAGATGAATAAAATGCAATGTTTTTAGTAAGTGGGAAAGTAAAAAATAAAAGATAATTCAAGTTTAAGAGACTAAAGGGTGGGAGTGCTTAGATTTCTCAGTACTCAGTAGAATGATCTGATGACATGAGACTGGGAGGAGTGTCCAAAGTCAGATTTATAGTAGAGGTGAGCAACTCAAAAGCCACCAAGTTTAAAAGCACAACAGGAGTAGGGTACATGTGCAGGAAAAATCAAATGCTAAATAAAGATACCACTAAATACGTGTAGTTAAATGAGGAATGACATTTCTTATCTCCTCCCACTAATTAGATGGATTTTATTCACTGTCTGCAAGGTAGAATGGTACTTTGCTCTAATAATCATTGGCCAATTGATTAGAGAGATTAATAAATGTTTGACAAATAAGTAGTTATGTAATTCCATAATTCAATACATTTACATCAAACTATTTCTGCACTGGAACCTCGATCCACCTTCACAGTAAATATTAGATTAACTTTTCTCCCCTTGTGTAAAGAGAATTCCATCGCTATCATCACCACCACCACTGCAGCAGTCTACCCGGATGTTCACATCAAGTTGTATAATTCTGCCTTTCAGGAGATATTCTAATGACCTTACCTTACCAAGGGAGGCCTATACTATTTAAACTGTAATGAGGTATGTAACTCTACCCTTATTCACAAGCTAGAAAGGCTACTCAAATGACAATTGCATGTTTTGCTTAGTTTTAAAAATATCTATATAAGTACAAATCACTTTAACCATACTTTTCAAGAAATGAATAACACCTGTTCTGATTATTGCAGGGTTAGCTCCCCTCTTGCCATCACTGACACAGCCCTCAAACAAAAAATGACTGAGCCACAATGGTCCCATTATGAAGGCTACAAATACTATCTTAAATATTGTCCAGTGCATGCACTGCATACAGGGAACAATATGGACCCTGACCAATATAACTGGCCATTCTGATATAAACTACTTACTAACACAGCAGTGATAGCTGATGGACAGATGGACAGTATTACAAGGATATGAAGTAGGAAATATAACATAACGGGAAATTAGTGGCAGTGTACTTTGCTGCTCCTATTGTATCACAGCTCTAGATTCTATTAATATACACTCGACATTGTTCATGAGTGCCAAAGGACTTTAGATATGCAATGTATATTACTGGTCTTTTCTAAATATCATTACTGCGAGCTCACCATTAGATAATCTTAAGATACCCTTAGAACCCTTCATCCTCCTGCATGAGGCTATTTCATCATCGGAGATCCCCTGCAAACCATGAGCTACAATAACTCTTTCAATAGTTTCTGGTACTAGTGAAACACTGTAGCTGACCAAACATAAAGGCATGTCCTGGGTAGGTAAATTATCCTAGCTTTATATGTATGGGAGCCCTAAGTGTGCCTACATGTAAACAGTGAAGTCAGCACTAAAAGTGTAGCTTTAATAAATTAATCAAAATTAATCAAAGCAGTACTGGTTAAATAGCAATGAAATTAGTGGTCTGATTGCAAAAACATAAGCAGCTTATGTGTGAGTTCATATTCTCCCACAGAAGATCTCTTTTTACATGAAAGATACAGATAACCAGGCCAGGAATACATCTATATACATCCCGCACTATCCTCTCCGTCTTTTGCATCAACCAACTACTGTGGGGGACGTCCTTTAGAATTCCTTTCTCTGTTGGAAGTATTCATGTCCAAGACAAATTCTATGTCTTACTGCCCCTGTACCTTCAGTTTTCTAAACTCAAAGATCAGTGTGGTGCAGAGCGTCTGGTATTGACAATATTGGTCACCTGCAGAGAAGATCCACTACTACACCTGCTCATATTATTGTATCTAGTCCTCTTGACTCTTGCTCCACCTTCTTGGCTATTCATTGGATTTTGCTATGCTTGTCTTCTTGGATCTCCTCCAGTGTTTGGTTGACTCACCCCATTATATAAATATCCTCATTTTTTAAATCATTTTTCCTTCCTGATGCAGAAGAGTGGAAGAATGTTGGAGTCCTCAAGAATGTCACATGTTTACACTTCAATCCATTACAGAATATTGTAAACAGAAACTACAGAAAATAGAAGACTTGTGTGGACCCTGTGGGAATGTGTAGACACTATAAAGAAGGCCAATCAGCAGGAAGAACTTTGAGTTAGCATTACTAACGGTAATACCACTACCCTTGCCCTAAGCAGTTATTCTAAGTTCACTATACAGTTTTCGGCTCTGAAGGAATATACTTGGCAGATGTATGCTCTGAGTTACATGGCCATTACCCAGGAAACCAACTATTTTTCCTTTAGTGTCTTCTTTCTGACATTCCCCAATGTTAAGATCAGGTAAATTAGTTTGTACTTTCTTGGGCTAGTTCTGCTTCTCCCCTTACAGAATGGCTCCATTATGGCATGCATCCAGTTCTCTGGGACCTTGCTGCTACTTAGTGACGAGGTTGAGAGTTCTGTCAGTGGATTTGTAAGTACACCCACCAGATTATTTAGTATGGTTGGAGAACTCTGCTGTTTGCCATCTTTTTACTTTTTGCACTGCCTTTCTATGACTTCCTATGGCTTTTGACTGTTAGATATCCTCAAGCTTTCTAAATTCCCCATTCCAGTGGCATCATTGCTTAATTAATTGAAAATCGTATTTATCCCAGTTCTCACTGTATTCCTTCTCTCTTTCTGTCTATCTCTTCTTAACTAATCTCTGTAGCTGTCTTAATGTTACTTCTTTCCCCACATATATAACGATTCCTTTCATCCATGTTGTTATTTTTTCTGCTAGATCTTTCACTGGATTTGCTCTGACCTCTTTTAATACATTTGCAGCATTTTCTAGCTTCATTGTACTTCTGCCTAATCTGTACTCCTCTTAACTTTTTTTTTACTTAAGAAATGCTTCCTTTGTGCAGGCTGCCTCATTTATCTCTCAGTTGTGCCCCTCCCCCCACCCTTGTATTTCCTTGCAGCTGTTCTACATTTGTTTTCTCCTCTCCATTTTTATCTGCAGGCTCTTTCATCTCAATTCAGTTTCAGAATCTTATTTTGTCTTTATGCGAATGCCTTTCTACAGTCTAATATAATCTGGTTCAACATGGGTAAGGGAGATAACAGATAAGCAAATAAAACCTAACTTAAGTGTGGTCATTGCTGTTCAGACATTTTTATTTCTATCTTAATTCCCATTATCTTTCCTAACTAAAATGCACAACTTCATTTTCTTGTACTAAATTAATGAGTTTGGTATTTTAACAGGGCCAGTTGTGCAACAGGTAGCAAACTCATCTTTGGTGTAGAAGGCTGTGAGCTCTATTCCCACACCAGCAAAATCAGTTACTGACACTGCAGTGCAACATAAAAAGGGTGTTGCACTCCTGAGTATGTCTTCCTTTGGATAACACCTTAACTCATACAGCTCTTTTGAGTGTGGACATTTTGACAGTGGACATCCCTTTTCACAAAAAAGGGATAGTCAAGGGGCAGTTAATCAGAGCCTCCAGGATGTGTAGTGATGTGGTAAACTTTCAGAAAGAGATATAATTTATTAAAGACCTTTTTTACAAAGGAAGTACCCGTGTTGGTTTATAGACAATTTGACAGAAGAAGTGGTTAGAGACAGGGAGTTGAAATATAAGCCCCTTTTAGGTTTGGATTGTTTGCCATCTACAACCATGGAGCAGATTAATGGAGATTTTGGCTCAGCTTTTATCCACATGTATTCACCTACGTCCTCAGATATAGAGAACATTATTAAGAAATACTGGGGAGTGCTTACAATCAATGAAGATACCAATAAATTTATACCTAAGGGACCTAAATTTATCAGGAGAAGGGACATGAATCTGAAGGAGATGTTTGAGAGGGGAGATTGCATTGATTTGAGTTTGAACAACAGGAAACCTGATACATTTAGGTGTGGGTTTTGCAATCAATGCACTCTCTTATCCGACCAGGAGAACATTTATTTGGCAACAAGGGGCTTTTTATTTAAGCCCTTGGGACACTATAACTGTAATAGTACAGGAGTAGAGTATTTGGTTACCTATGAAGTATGTCCCAGTTTTTATATTAAGAAGACGGAGAGGTGCTTAATGAAGCAGGCATATTAACACTCGTATGATATAGTAAGAGAAAAGGAGACTAGTGCATTATTTAAACACATTAAAAACTGCAGGAATGCCAAATGTAGGTTCTTTGTTATAGAACAAGTTTTACATGACCCCAGGGGTGGTGCTTGAGAAGCCAGTTTAGAATTAAGGGAGTTATTCTAGCAGATTAAACTGGATGCTGGCAAATCCCCAGGGTTGAATGATTATATTAGTATTAACAGTGTCCTTAGACTAAGGACTGCTAAATTGTGAATGATTTTATTAATACAGCATTGTTGACGGATATATTTTAATCACTGCATTTAATACAGTGTTAATTTTATTCTGTTTGTCCTGAACATTAAAAGGTTAACACTGAAGTGCTGGGTTAGGAGGGGTTTTAGAATATGTGTTATTCAGTGATTGGCAGGTTTTGATTGCTGGTTACTTTTAAATAAGTGCACTTTGTAATGTAGAATTGTTCTGAAGAAGCCTGGAAGTGTTCCGGGTGAAAGCATTTAACCTTTTATTTACTGTTCATACAACTGTTATTAAAACTGCTTTCCCTTTCCACTTGGAGTTTCTCTTTTTGGATCTTTTGAGTGTGTACCTTTAATTCCTGGTGGGTGTGGCTTGAGCCTTTAAAAAAAAAGTTATCACCTTACAGTTCAAACAAATGTTCATATCTCTGGGACCATAAGTGTTACTAGAAATCTGCAACTGGAAAACTATTCAGGATAAATTCATCTTTACATTAGTGACATTCATTCAATTTGATGTTTTCAACTGGATTTTATAAGCCAAAATAAAGGCAATGACTATTAATTTTGTAATGCAGTGTAAACAGCTTATGGTATCTCAGTAAGCATTCACACAAGACACATACTGCCAGCAGGATTTTCTTCATACAGCTATGAGCTTTCATATGAGGCTATGCAGCTCTGTCCATGTTACCTGAATGTTGAGATATTTAGAGAAAAATGAAAAGTATTACAGTACAAATAAACGGTATACAAATAATATTCAATATCTCTTTAGCTGCATTAGACAAAGGTCAAATATCAATATAACTGTGTTTGCTATCATGTATTCTTTAAGATTAAATATTCTGATACATTATATGTAGCATGGTTTTGTAATTATTAATGCAAACATGAACAAGCCATATTTGATGTCTGGAGGTGTCAGTAGGAGGTAACTGCAGAAACATCCGGCGCCACATCCAGCTGCAATGAGTTAAACTGAGGTCACATCTGTTTGTGTTGATGGTAGCTCAGGGAGATATGAAAGATCCCATGGCACCTATCGAAAAGAGTAAGGGTCCTTTATTTATGCAAAACATTATTTACATATTTACAAAGTTATACATACATTATATATATATATATATATATATATATAGAGAGAGAGAGAGAGAGATACACACATACTTGTACACATACACAGTTTTATTCTTTTTCCTTATCATTTCCTTTACCATCTTTATTTCTCATACTTGACCCCCACTCCTTTTTCTATAACCATAATCTGATTTTATGCATTATTACTGCTAAAATCTATTTTTCATTAAACATATAATTCATTCTTTCCTTCCAAATGACCCATACTACATACAATAACTGTTTAGATATACTTTTCACATATTCTTTTGTTTACTGTAATATCAATACATAATCATATCCATATCTATCTTATTTATGTTTTTAATATTCTCAAGAACACTGTCTTCATATACCTTTTCCAGTAATTTCACCACCCATTTATTTTAAAAAAAACATGTTCTGCAGATTCTTCTTTTCATAAATTTAACCCACTCTTTCAGCTTTCTTTTTATATGGCCTGTTTCCTTTGAATGGTAATTTATTTTATTACCAGTCTCCATAAAAAATCTTGACAGTCTAGTATCTTGCTACACTACATTTTGTTATTAATTTTATAGCTTTAATTATTTCTTCTGATAAACATTCCCATGAATTTACATAATATTGCATCATTATATTTTGTACCATAATCTCTCCTCTGGATTTACTAATCTTCTGTGCAGGACTAGTAGTGTGCCCATAGCTTAGCCTATTCAAAACTGGAAAATCATGGAAAAGTGTGGAAAACTGGCTGTATTTAAACCCTACAGGTGGGAATACTACCCATAACTGGTTGCAGCTTCCTACTGCAGGTAGAATGGCTGGAGTGGGTGAAAGCACTCGATTAAGAGCACAGCACTGGAGCATCCAGGAGTCAAAAATCATGGTATGGCTCCTGGTAAAACACCATGAGGAGAGACTACTACAGGGCCAGTACCAGGGCTTGCAGTATAAAATGGAGGCCTGGGACAGTCTCACCCATGACCTCACCAGTGCCACAGGTATCCCCCGGACTGGTGAGCAGGTCAGGCACCACCATGCTGACCTGAAGCGGTGGAGGGGGGATATACTGGAACAGTGGATCCAGGAATCTCGTCAGATGCCTAATGCCCCAGTACTAAGTAAGTACTCATTCTACTAAGTAGGCAATAATTGCCTAGCTTGTGTATACTATGGATAGGTATGGCTAAATATCACTGCATTTCTTTGACAACTGCAGATGAGCGGGCTGCTAACCAGCAAGCCCATGATGCTAGGTTGCAAAGACTGTGTCATGAGGCAGGTTAGTAATTATTCTGCATGTACTGTCATAACAAATAAATATAAGAGCCTGAAAAAGTGTTGTATCAGTAGATTCTGTGAATAAAGGTATAACCCCTGGAGTGCTTCTGTTTACTCTTCATTCATATGTTGTTGAACTGTTGCATACTCTAAATAGTATTATTGTATTAAGCAGTGTTACCCACACTGTGGTATGCAGATAAAATGGGTATGAAGGTCTGTATAACTATGTTGGAAGTGCCAAGAGATCAGTCATATTGTACAAGTGAGGGAGACCTAGACAGAAAACATTAAAAAGCTTCACATCATTTCCCTGATAGCACAGTGTACTGTGATGTTAACTGTACATTTTTTGTCATACACAGCAGGGGTTTAAATCCCGGGAGTGCTAGTAAGTTGTATGCATAATCATACCCCACAACTGTACAGATTTTGTTACAATGTTCAGATAGAAAGCTGTATGCATAATTACACCCAACAACAGTAGAGAATTTGCTAGAATGTTCAAATAGAAAGTTGTATGCATATACATACCCCTCAACTGTTCCAATCTGTCCAGCATGTCCAGATAAATAGCCCACATTACCAGCCTGGTACCCTGTTCCCCTGAAAAATCACTGTGATTATCCAAGAAATGTAGGCAGCCATTAATGACATATAACTGATAGTCAGATGTGTACATAGTCAGAGAATGTATATAAAAACAAACCTGTCATTCCAGCATCTCACCCAAAGTGCATAAGAGCAATTCTCAACATATCTTGCATTAACACCTGCATGTTGTGATGCCTGTATGTAAGACACAGGTCACGTATATAATAATCTATAAACATGCCATTGTACAATATAAGGCCATTGGGTAGTGTAATAATACATGTAAGGGACAGATCACTGCAGTGACTATGAATGTAGTGAAAACTACAAGGATATATTAGTTGTTAATTGAACTCTCTCTCTCACCCCTGTCATATGTGCAAAAATAACCCAATGACACACCTCAATCGATATGTGTACACTCCAAACTTTTGTTGGGACATATATCCTATTGGTTTATACATATTCACATTTGTTGCTATGCATATGCCATGTTAAAATGCCCCCATATTGGTGGCCTGTTGACATCAATGAAACCTGTATGCTGTTGTAATGGCCACTGTTGTTCCATATATTCATATGTTCTGCTTGTTCTGCAACTGCGTTACATCTGGTGTGTTGGGTTAATGGGCATACCTATGTATGCTGTTATAACTAACCCTGAATGCTGTCAACTATTACTAACCCATATCTGTCTGTAAACTGCAACACCATAGCTTGTATGGGAAGGCCGGTCCCAGTGGAACCACCTGTCCCACCTCAGCTGGTCATGGCATTGGGCACCGGCACATCTGGGGCCCAGCCTGGGACCTCCTCCTCTGTAGACCCTGCACCACCTTTGGGTGAAACCACCACAGGGGATGGGGCTCGGCCCCACCGGGAATGGAAGCGGAGAGGAACCAGTCATCCGTCATCAGATCCAGGCCGTGGTGCATAGGGGGATCGATACGACTGTTCAAGATCAACTACACCAGCTTGAGGGCCGAGTGGCAAAATTAGAGGGTGAGCCTGCCCCTCCTACACAAGCTCCCAGCATAGCCAACTTTGGGGTCGTGAAGGTGCAGTGGTGACTTCCCATGGGTGGGGACCTCAGTCCCACTGTTTCCATTTGGGGGCTCATAGGCTTGCGACTTCCAAACACCCCTCCCCGTCCAAGGTGTTTAGCCTCCACATGTGTCATATACTGCCCCTATATGTCTTGTCTGTTAACCTACCCAACCTACCTCCCCAAAACATACCTACTACCCCTTCCCAACATCCCACTCTCACCTGAAAAAAAAGGGCAATCTGTTCCCACAAAAAAATCTCGTCCTATACATAACTGTCCATTTCACACACATATCCACTGGACACATGTAATCTGGTCTAATTGGCATCACAACAAATTTATGTTGTACTCACCCCTCTCCTAGGTGTTTGAGTGTCCAAATCTACCTCCAAATTCAGTGTATATGCACAGCTGTTGCAGTAGAAAAATGGGCAGCTATGGACCTTCCCTACACCCTTCCTGCACATCCCTGGCTATTTTTCCTACTGTCTTTCCCTCTTTGTGCTCCTTTTTCACCACTTTCCTATCAACCCTTTTTTCTTTTCTTTTAAAGAAATGAGCACAGGGCTAAGCAGCTGTACATACTTTTAAGCAGCAGTAAGCGGGTTTACGCCTGTTTGCGCAGGGGTAAGCACTGCCTACACAGGTTAAGCAATACTGCAGCTAACTGAGTGTAAGGCACTGTAACCGGAAGTTGGCAGTGCTTACCACTGCGCAAACCCACACAAACCCACTTATAACTGTTTTAAAGTGACTTAATCACTCAGTATCCAACCGCCAGTGTTCTGCGCCACCAACAAAATAAACAGCTCTTGCAAGGACCCTGCATACGATAGACAAAGGGATTTACCACTAAGCCACAACAGATACAAATAAATTAGATGTTTTCAGAAACATATCATCCAGTCCAGTCATGCAAGATGGACGTGTGTGTGCAAATATATTACTATCTAAATGGATACAACATATATATATATATATATATATATATATATATATATATATATATATATATATACACAAATGTATGAACAAATATCCATGCAGATGTTGACTACTACACATATATATGTAAACATCCATACATCCACATATACACAACAAGTTGCACATATGTACACAGATAAATGTCCCCATAGGTATATATGGACATAGTTATAAATATGTAAGCAAATATATACACCCACAGAGGTATATATGGTCAGACATCTGTAGACAGCAATGGTAGATTAACAGACACATATATGTCCACATGCACTGTGAAAGGCCTAGACAGGCCCTAAACAAAATATGTCACATACGGATTGGCATACCCCCCGCCCAGGCAAATGCATCTGCCCTGCAAAACACTACCAAGCTTAATGTAACGTACATGTGTCTTTGAAATAGGGATTTAAATTAGCCCTCGGTCATGTTCCACATGTTGACATCACATCCCCATCTCCCCCACCCACTAGGCGGCCCGAGCAGTACAGGCCTATCCAACCAAGGCCATCCCCGACCCATACATTCATTACCCACAGTTCCAATTCCCCCACCTGCTGCACACACGCAGCCACCATCTCAACCCTGGTTACCAGCCCATAGCTACCACAACCACCACACATTGCTTCCCCTCCACACCCCCCCTTGGGACCCATACCTTATGTTGTCCCGACCCATGTATCCTAGGTCTGGCACACGCCGTCGTCAATGCACATAGCCATGGGTATCTATGTAACTCTGGGTGTAGACAAAGGTTTTATACCCAATGTTCGAGCTGTCCTGCATAGGACGAATGATTACCTGGTACTAACAATAGATTTCGTGTGTGACTCTGTGTACATTAATGGAGTTAGTTGTAGGTATCGCAAAGCATGCATGGCACACAAGGTTGGCCAGTATGCACACGAAACAGTACCCAGCAATAAAAGGCAACATGACAGGATATGTAGCTAAATATGTAGAGGTATGTGTGTGTGTATATATACCCATAACTACATGGAGATATACCTCTCCCTCTCTGTAGTACAAATGTATACATACATTGACAGACATATATATAAATACCCACATATAGATATATACATATGCAGACACCCATACTTCCACATGTCATTTGATATACATACATATATATATATATATATATATATATATATATATATATATATATATATATATATTTACATACATATACAGGTATATATATGAAGGGGAAACCTCAAGCACATTTGGATCACCACCTGCTCACCACCTGGTGAAGTCCACCCCCCCAACTAACACTCCATACCCCTACACCAACTAGTGACACCGACACCTCCTGTCCTGCCTCGCATACAAATCCCAACATCCTGCAAGCCTGCACTACTGCTCCCCCACCAATCAGTCCAACAGCCTACTATACAGTTAAAATGTCCCCCCCTTCACCTACCTACCTATACTTTCACTATTCACATCTATCTACAACACAGGTATGGCATAACTAAACCTAACCCGAATACCTGAGTGTAACCTATCCAGAACTGCTAAACTGGAATCCCACTTCACCTTACACTGACCTTCGTCAACAGTCATACCTGACATGTACACCTGACTTAAGCATGTATAATACTGACATGTTAATGAAGTAGCATGGGGGTATGCAGCAGCAAGTGGGATTACACCTGTTTGGCCAGTGGTAAGCAATGCCCACACTGGCTAAGCAATGTGGAGACCAACCCAGTGCAAGATGCCATTTCCGGAGGTCAGCAAGTCTGAGCCACGAGCACACCAGCACATACCTGCCTACACATCCCCCACAATGCCTTAGGCACTCTGCAGCAAACAGCTCTCTTTGTGCCCAGTAACAAAATAATCAGTACTCCCAGATCCCCCCCACCCTGCACACTATAGTCCAAGTGATTTACCACGAAGGCATGGCAGATATACAATCAGCTGCTGTTATCACAAACATATCATCTGCCACAGTCAGTCAACAGTATAGAAAATATATGTAAGTATGTGGATTAATACCAGCAAACATGTGCACATTGCTCAATCACAGTATTCCAAGCAGTCTATGAGTATCAATAAACAGTGCCTGTCCACACATACTGTGAGAACAGTAGTCTTGTATAATACTGAAGAAAGGAATGGAAAATGGGGCACCCCGTGAAGGCGTGCTTCATCCGTGAAAGTGGGAGATGAGACTGGTCTGGTGTGTGAGCAAACCGCTGCTTCTCAAACCCCTGGCAGGATGCTACCAGTGGGAGAAACAGTGTAGACTAGAAAAGTCTACTTGTGACACAACAACAGGTCCATCCCTAGCAGGACAAATCAGACTTTGTGGGTCACAATGATGTTTCCACCAGTATCGGAGGAGGATCAAGAGACAGCTCGAACGTACATGGACTAAACGGATGAAGAGCCTGCAGAAGGTTGCTTCGAGACAGTAAAATGCAGAGAGGGAAATGTGTGGAGGTGTGGTATGGCAGGTCTAGCAACTGGAGAATGGATGGTTGCTGTGTACGTGGAGCTTGGGGGCCAGGGAAAGGAAGCATGGGTATGAAATTAAGGTAGAAATAGGCAAATTGAGCTGAACTGCAAGACTGTAGTAGACAGAGCATCCGCATAACGTGCACGCATTCCCAGTTCGAGTCCCACTGCAGCGCATTCTATTTTCCATGTGAAATCAATATAGCAACATTGTTTTGCTGTATAACCTACTAAATGACATTCATACTTGAATAGGAGTACTGCATTAAACATAGACCCACTCACTATTCAAAAGACATGAGATGTCACACAGGTATGTATACACAGACAACCTGTAATGGTGTATTTTACAATAATTTATGCCATTACTTACAGCACATAGATATGGACTTATTTAATCAGTGAGGAATGCAAGGCCCACACAAAACTGTAGATGCAGACAATGCTGATATATAACATACTATGCTTTCCAGCCCAAACCCATCAATTCGTACAACTGTAGACAAAAGATTTGCCATCAAGATAGGTAACAATAAACAATAACAGATGTAGTTCAGCAGCCTCCAGTTACACCCTGTAGTGAAGGCCTAGGGGGACATTTATTACATGTGCTACTGTCTATGTATCTATGACATGTATGGACCCAGACCAATAAATGTTGTGGGAGTCCACGATATGACTGGGATGATAGCAGGAATGTTAGCAGTAAATCATGATAGGCCAATACCGAACAGCCCCTAACCATATCACAGCAGGACAAAGCCAGCTATATATGTGGAGGAAAAAGGCAGGAACACAGGTCCATACACGTAATATTGCTGTTACACACCCTGCAAATTGCTGGTGTTACATGATTCAGTGCGACATACCCTTATGCAGGAATAACACATCAGGAACACAAATGGAAGTAGTCATTTACTGATAGCATGCAACGGACAAATTGCCGGGGATATATCTAGGACAAGACCTGTGTGGTGCACAGGCAAAAGCAAACAGACAATCCACTGGCCTTCATGTGGATAGGCCCACTGTTGAGAGCTATGCAGACAGGCTGCATTCCATCCTAAACTACTATGTACACGCAAACACTGCAAGACCAGCAATATACAATGCACATAACAACACTACTCACTCTGTCTGTAGTTCTGGAACTTCTTACAATTGTGTAGCTGTCCTGTGTCGGCAAGCCCCGCTGTAATAGGTACTGCAACCTGCTGCCTGTAATACTGCTGCCCACATACAGGAAGGATGTACTCCATACTAGAAAGGTGAAGGGACAACGCCCACATGAATAAGCAATTTATAGTTCTGGGTTGCCATGACAATGGTTAACTGAATCACTACACAGCAGGCTGCATGCAGTCAGCAACTGTTGCACACTGATTGGTGCAGAGCCCATCACCTGATCATGTGCATCACCTACAAAAGCCATGCTGCAATCCATTCAAACCAACTCAATCACTATACTGGAGAGGGAGAGAGACAGAGAGAGAGAGAGAGAGAGAGGAAAAAGATACAACAAACCTCACACACAGTGGGAAACAAAACCCTACAAGCCAAAACTAGGAAGGCATCACACCATCCAAAAAATAACAGGCATGTAAAGCATAACCGTAATTTATTGTAGTATGTGGTATAGATTAATAAGATATATGATGTTGAATGTTTGATATGTGTCATCTGTAGTTGTCCCTGTAATGATGTCCCGCTGAACAACTGCTCTGGACAATACTGTCTGTCCCTGTAAGCAGTGGGACATACCCACCAACTGTGCAGATCAGCAATGAATGACAAAGATGTCAGCCATAATATCTGTGTATGTTATGTTAGTGTGGACAATAGCTGGTGGTGGAAGTACAGCCGTCATGATAGACACATGGGTGTCAGAGCACACCACTTGCAGGACAGTCATGTTAATGTGTAATGTAGCATGCGCAAAAGCCATAGGTGTATAATAGGCATACCAGCAATCTCACACCATATTTACCACCCTACTGTTAGTCTGTGTTCACATGTGGCACCTGTCTGTGTTGCAGCAAGGCAGAACAGTGCAGCTGTGAATGAAAGACAGTTACAGAATGCAGACCAGATGTCTGTATGCACTCCACATATCTGTGTGATACAGAATGTGATGTGTTTGTGTGCAGATACACAGACACTCATATAGACATAGGTATATCAACAACGTACAACATATATCTACACATATATGTACATAGATGTATATTTATAAACACATATATATAGTGGCACTGACAATGGCATGCAGGTGAAATAGTCTGTAACAGGCCAGCAAAGTTAAGTGTCCCCACAGAGAGCATAGCTACAAACACATACCACAAAGCGTGGCACATACACATAGCACAAAGCTTGGTACAATGCAACATATGTCCCAATGGTAGGTAAGCAGCTGACATAACAATTGCAGTCTGTGAAAGGTTTGTTGTAGCTGATATGGTGGGGGGAGACAAATATGTGCATTAAGAACTATGGTAACCCTGCTGTATGGGTGGCTCAGACCTGTTTCCACTTTATGTCTACCAGGAAACATGTCACATAGTCGTCTTCCCGCATACAGCGCCACTGAAACAGAGATCATAATTGACCACCTGGTTCAGCACTATGAACTGCTGTTTGGGCAGACAGCCCATGACCAGCAGGAGAGGACCGCCCTGTGGAATGAGCTAGTCCACAGGGTCAATGATGTCAGACTGCATAACCACAGCTATGAGCAGGTCTGGCATCATTGCACTGACCGGCTTCACCATGTACGTCAGCATGCAGCTGCCATAAGGGGGGACCACCTCGCAACAGGGGGGGCAACTCACCCATCCACCCCTCACCTGTGTGGAGGATCTTCTCAGCAGCCTTGTAGCACCTGGCCACCTGCAGCATCAACACCTGGTAGGGCACATCTTGGAGGTAGGTGCCAATGACACACCAGCTGAGGAGCATACAAGTTAAGGCCCCAGGGTGCATCGGTACCCCACTCTTGTGTATGCATCTGCATCTGTACAGGTACATCATGCAAATCTGAGATTTCATATTCATAGTCTGCTGCTGTGTTGAGTATAAGCTGTAATATTGTGTAATTCTACTGTTGATGTAACGTAATGTTGCACTCACCTTTTATGAATGCCACACCTGTGGCCACTGACATCAGCTTTCTCACACTCCTATGTGGGTCCCTCATGGATACCACCATGGCAGCAGCCTGCAGCCGGTGAGTATGGTTCGTGTTCATGCATGATGATAAACTGGGCATGTAATAGCTATGGGATATCCCATGTTCACATCTAACACACCTACTCCTACTGCATGCTGTACACATTCACGTTTAGTTGCTGTGAAATGCATTGCATCACAGTAGAGACCATGCTGGGGTATCAGAAGGGTACAACAGACACATGCAAGATAACTAACATCCTGTCAATGTGCAATGTGTCCACAGAGATGTGAAGTGTGGCCGGACAACGGCCTACTGTAGGGACATGTGTGACTCAACACCACCATGGCTGCAGCTGCACATAATCAAGTTATGTAAAAGTTGCAGATGTAACCCTGACCCCACAGCACTCATGACAGCAGTGTGTGCACTCCAATGGATGTGCAGAGGTCTGGGACATGTGTAGGGCATCCCCCACAGCCATGGTAAGGTCCGCTGATTGTCAGTGTAATAGTCATGTACTGGTCATACATGCACTACTGATGTTGTGATCTGTAATGCAGACATCAAGCATCCACAACTGATAGCTGCTCTCATATCATCCCAGGTATGAGTTGCTATAACACATAGGGGCTGTGAGCATTGGAGCTGACATAACTGACACAGTACTACAGCTGCATCAATTGTTTCTACACCTGCGTGGTATGGTGCACAGTACAAGGCAGGATGCAGAACAGGTCCACAGTTACACTTTGTGCATGGGTGCAGTAACAGGTGGAAGGGCCATCACCTACCAACACAGCCCATGACTCACAGACATGTATACTGCCGCTTGCATGAAGTCACTATAGTTGCACTGTATGCTGTTGAGCACCATATGTAATGCATGTAGATAGAAGGGTAATGGGGGACTGCGTGTACACATGTGCAAATCCACATGTAGGAGTGTGGGGTGTGTTTGTGTCTTGATTGTGTTTGTAAGTGCAATCGAGTGGAGTGTGGATGATGCATGTCCAAACTGTGTGTACTTGTGTGTGTGTGTGTGTGTGTGTGTGTGTGTGTGTGTGTGTGTGTGTGTGTGTGTGTGTGTGTGTGTGTGTGGGTGTCCATGAATACACAGGCGATAGTGGGATTGACCACATGGCAGTATTTCCCCTTGGGATTGTGCTGTACATGGAGTGAGACATGGGGCACCAGGACAACCTGTCAGGTATGTGAACACAGGACAGCTGATAGCATAACAAGGTCTGTAGCATGGAGCATGCATTGGGAGGTGAAGTATATACCAGGTATACACATTATATTGCCAGCAGCAGCTTGGTAACCGGCTACCTACATATGTAGCACTACAAATGCAATGGGGAATTACCACAGCACATCAGTGAGTGTATCCAGGTAGTACTGTTGTCCCCATGATGGGTCGCTTGTGCAGCAGATGTGGCATGGACTGAGCAAGACGTAAGTATGAGGCTCTGGTGTGTGACATATGCAGTGAATGTAGCAGCCCCAACCATATAGGGGCCTCGTACACAATTACTGCCCATACACAGGGTGATACAGGGTGACAGCAGTGAGGCCATGTACAACCTACTCCACCCAAGTCAGGGAGGATATGGAATAACAGGTCAGGTGTTGTAACCACACTTGTAAGCATGGAGAGGATGATATGTTAATGGGCAGTAGTGATGCATGTATATTAGCAAGTTCCATGCAGGATGGGGAGCATATGTAACTGACTGTGGGACTGTCTGTAAACCCAGGAAAAGTGAGGTAGTAAGGTGGCTGTCAGTGTGAGTGTGTGTACTGTTATGCAATGCCATACAGGTATTAACATGTGTAGTTGTTTCCCCCACAGGTGGCAAGGTGGGTCAGGGTCCTTCCTGCATGCAAACTGAGGTAGGTGTCCCTACAAACACCGATGATGATAATGGTACAGGTGAGGCACAGGTGGGGTTGTCAGAGGCAGACACTGCACCAACATGTGTCATCACCCATCTAGCCACCCCAAGCCCACACACAGTTACAGTGCCCCTACAAACCCCATCACATGTGGCCATAGCAGAGGGACAGTTGGCGCTTGGTGGCAATGACCAGGAAAGTGTGGTGTCCATGCCAACTGTGTTGGGTCACAGTCGGCATAGCCCGATGTCCAGAAGGCCACCACATTGGCAGATGTACCATGGTGCTCATGGGAGAACCACAGGTCATCATGCCCCTGGCAGAGGCGCCACAACTGGTACCACCAGGTGCATGCTTCATGCCATAATGGAGGCACAGGCATGTATGGAAATGCACACTAGACAGGGTGTACAGTCAGGCTCCCATGGGTAATGTATTATGTGGAAGCCATCAATATTACCAGGCTACAGATACACAGGCACAGATATGCAGATGCAGGTATACATATCAGGTATACATATTTATATATATATATATATATATATATATATATATATATATATATATATATATATATATATATATATATATATATATATATATATATATGGGTGTGTACATATACATGTGACTACACATACACACACAGCTATATGTACAGTAAGATACTTAAGTGGAAGGTGCACACAATATGGAACAGCCACTATGCCTACAGTTGACCCCTGAATGACTGGGCAGTGTAAATGCCACCCATACAAATTACAATCATTGCCTGTAACATACACCCACAGAGAGGTCATAGGTAAATCAACACCCACAAGTTTGCAGACATGGAAACCTTTAATTGTGTACTATTACATTTCTACATGCCATGCCATATAGCTGTTCAGACACTGACAACTATATAAACGGAGTGATGCTACAGTGGACCAGTTACAGTCATACAGTAGTCTGGAAAGGTTCACAGCTGTTGCTGTACAGGCCAAGACATTCACATTGTACAATAGGAAAGACACACTGAGCCACAGGATACCTAACAATCAACAGTATGTAGTAGTCTGGAAAGGTTCACAGCTGTTGCTGTCCAGGCCAAGCCATTCACATTGTACAATAGGAAAGACACACTGGGCCACAAGATACCTAACAATCAACAGTATGTAATCCAGGTGTGTAGTTCAGCAGCCTCTATCTACACACTGTACAAACACAGTAGGTGGTATAGACATCATATGACCACATGGGTTGTAACTGCTACATAACATGGCATAACTGACACCATCACGAGCACACCAACAAACAGAACAGTTTGTATGGCAGGGGGAAGTAGCCCTGCATTACCCAGATCCATGTCAGTAATGTGTCTATAGGTGAAGTATATGGTACTGTACATCCAGATACCTTAAAGCAGCTCAGCCCTGATAACCCCTACATTTTGTAGCAGCCTAGGTCATTTCTGGTACTCCCCCCTAGACTCAATAATACAGGGCCATATACCACTGTTACAAACACTGGGCTCTGCAGTGCATGAGGCCACACATGTATTGTGTAGGTGGTGCCCCAGCTCCACCATATGTGTGGGGGTTAGAACAGCAGTGGACTGATGGCAGACATGGCAGTCTGTTATACTCCCAGCCCACTATAGATCAACCACCGACATCATAACATATGTGCAAAGCTTGGTATGTAGGTGATGGACAGAGGCTGGAATACAGGCACATATGTGGGCAACTGTTGCCATACACTATGCAAGGTGCAGGTGTTACAGGATAGTCTATAACATACCTTCAGTCAGGGAATTGATGGTAGAGATGGCTATGGATGTAACCATGTATCGGTAACATGCAACACATGCATTGCCAGTGTATTATCTGACACAAGACCTGTGTGGTGGACAGACAAGACATGATAGGCACAGCTCCAGCAGGCATGAGGATAGGCCCACAGTTGTGTGCTATGCAGATGGACTGCATTCCATGGCAAACTAGTATGTACACCCACACCCTGTAACACCAGTACTGTACAAAGCATAACACACTACTCACAGTCTGTCTGTACCTCCTGATCCTCCTACAAATACGTGGCTGCCCTGAGTGTGCCAGTTCTCCTGTAAGGGGTATGGCTACATGCTGTCGGTAGCACTGCTGCCCACCCACAGGACAGATGCCCATCACACAGGAGATGTAATGGGACCAAGCACACATGATGTGGGAATCTATTGTAGGTGGTTGCCATGACAGTGTTAATTGGGTGTAGTACACATGCGTAATTATGTATATCTGGCTATCTGGATAGGTTTATGTACATGTATTCCCATCATATGTCCTGAACATGAAGTGTAGGCCAACACCAGCACATATATTCCCAATGTCGTAGTTGCAGGGGATGTCAGGTGTGTATAGCAGGTATACTAGTAGACTATTGCTATTGTCATTGGGATTGTCTTTAGAGACATGGTGTGTGTGGGAGGTCACATCTGCTTATAGCACGTGTGCCATTGGTTACTAAAAGACATCCAAAGGACATCAGTGTACAGGACCGCTGCTAGCACGTAATGCCACTGTGTACTGCAGCAGAGATATTGGCCAATATATCTGAAGGGTCTGACACAGTCTGTACAGTCCAGAGGTATACACATAAGCCCTTAGTGTTACACATGTGTAGCATGCCTGACAATATGGATGTGGATGGCCATGTAGATGAGTATAACACATAACGACCGGTATATGATGTCCACCGTAGGTCATGCATTTACACACCCCTGACTGGCCTGTAACAGTATGACTGCTGGTACAGGGGTGCCATGGCCACATACTACACAATAGGTATTGACATACATCTGGACTGCATCCCATTACCCTGTCTGACATACATGACTGTTAGGGGTGGTCCGGTAGTGGGACATCTTGCTAGTATTTGCACGACATCTGACTGGGTAGATACACTCAGCTGCTAGGCATGTCACAATGCACTGTGCAGGCTGCAGGCAGAATGGTTCAACACTGGCCTACATCTCCCAAGGGGAATGCACATGTACCGGCATATAAAGCAGCCGCAACGGGCATGTCACTGCACAGGGTAAGATACACCTGTGTGCAGTGCATATCCACAACCATAACACAGCCACAGCCACATATGATTAGCTAGAATGGTATTACAGTATATAGACTATGTGTTCTACACCATCCTCATATGTGCCACTCATGGACTGCCCCTACATATACTGACCTGCTACACAGTTTGGTCTGGTGGCTGTCTGTGGTATGGGATATGTGTGTTTATGGCCCTAAAAACATGTACGCCACTACAGTACCATACAGTGGGGCAGTATGTAACATCTGATAGTAGGGGAACTAGAACAATGTCATCTGCCGCAGTCTGTACACAGGCTAAGGTACATATCAACACTACACACACTGTTGACATTCACCATAGGTACACAGACCTCAGTACTGTACGAACATCCACAGAATGTGCAGGTAATGTCATGTAATGTAACCCCTACTGTACGTAACATGTGTAGCAGTCAGATATATCAGTGGCTTGTTCTCAGATATGATGCCACAAAGTATGGTGTACAGCACATATGCACCATTTCATGCATGACATATGTACAAAGGTTGACAGAGGTGTAGCTGGGAGCACATATTGACATGTTGCTGTGATAACCACATACATTTACTGTTGTTACAGGGTTGTTGCAACATATGTCCTTTGAAGGATATAACGTCTGTGACTACCACAGCTTTCTTCATCTACTGACTGCAATTTTCACTTTACCTTCAGCAGTCCACAGCTAGATGTGCCATGGTTGACACATGCAACTACAGACACAACACTGCCCAGGCTTCAGATGACACTGCAAATGGAGATTCCCCAAAAACATGGAACTGACATGGTAGGTATTGAGATGTACAACAGCCATATCCACACAGGCACTGTTAAAGCAACATTACTCCAAATGCAGTATAGCGACACTTACAGTCTGTAGTCAGGGCAGGCACATCCACCTTCTGTTTTTTGCACTGTTTCCATGGTGCATGTTGTTAGAGGTACACTACAATCCATCTGAGACGTTGTTTGCCACACGACAGATCTAGCTCCTGCTCACACTGGGTGAAAAGGGCCAGCATCACCATGATGTTCCTAGGTATTGGAGTATGTTTCCATACAATTGGCTATGGGAATGTTACCACAGCTGTTTCACATGTAATCAGCTAGGGGAGGGCTGTGATTCATGCAGAGGCCATCAGCTGATCATGAGCATTACTTACATTACACATGCTGATACCTAAGCAAAGCAGGTGTAGATCTGCCCATCCACTTGAGAGGGGGTGGGGGATGCAGACAGAGGCAAATACTTGTCAGAGAGGGCTGGGAGGGTAAAACTGAAGCATGTTTGTGTCACACACCTAGCAGCACAGGGTATCAAACCCCTGACAACTATTTAGTGCTAGCACATTTCGCTGCAGTTATTGGATGCGCCAGATGGGTTACTGTTGTGGAGCACTCAGAACATATATGTGATGGTGAGTGACATCTGCAACAGGGATACAGCTGTATGGTAGGTGACATATACGTGCCTGTCGGCATAGACAGGTACCAGCGTCAACACAGCCACACTCTCACAAGGACACACACACATTGACACACGTACCATTACCAGGTGTACAACTCATCAGTTGTGGGATTGCCACATCACATCACTGTGCAGGTATCTGATGCACCACACAGGTTATACAGGGACTGTACGGGCGAAGGGTATGGGAAGGTTTCTGACATCAGATAGCATGCTGCAGTATGCCCATGGGGGTTGTAGGGAGTGTGGATATGAACATCTGCAGAATGCAACATACACACAAACACACAGGGTGCCAGAACTGACATGCATGGGTGCATGTCTGCACAGGTGTTTGCTGTTTGACTGCACCAGACAGCTGTCCAGGGCTAGGCAATGGGTGTACCTTGGCATCAGGCCACATGACGATGGTCTGCATTGTGGCTCAGGGATGTAGTGTCTGCATTTGCCCACAGAGGTGGGTATTCTATCACCCATCCAGTCACCTGGGTGACTATTGTGTGTGGGCAATGCTGTGCATCACTTGCCATGTCTGTGTTCCTTCATCCATGACATGGATGGCACTGGGATGTGCACACCTCCCACATGCATGGACAGTGACATGTGGAACTGTACCTGGGGTGTCCGGCCCATGTTGTGAACACATATTATCAACAGATGTGCCAGTCCTGTCCACCTATGGCGAGAGCTGGTAATGGCCAGCAGCTTTACCCTGCACCTACATGAAGTGCATGTTATCATCATTCCTTGGTGTCAGTGGCATATGTCCATATGGGCATGTTGTCAGGCATAGCATGTCCATTGTGGGTCACATGTGATGGCACCACAGGTGGTGCAGGTGTCCACTGGGGAACATGGGAGAGGTGCACTGTCTGCACGTATGTGCATATTGGACAGATGGACTGGGTGTCATACTCTCTGTGTCCCACCGCTGTCACTCCATGGTTACTATCAGTGGCCAATATGCAGTGTACTGTCCACATATTGGCTGTTACCTAGGCATGTGAGTGTGTATGACACATGGGGTGAGAGTGTGATCTGGGTAATACTGGGGTTACTAACTGTGATTGTCTGGCCTTGATGTTACATGTCTGGGTATGGCTCTGCACCCCGGCCTCTCAGCCATATCACATGTGTTATCCCTGTACGGTGCACATTATGATATATATAGTATTGCCACCATATAAGAAATATGCAAGCCCCACTCCACATTGGCCACAACCATTCTACACAGGATACGGGTTACACACACCCACCTGTCATGTTTGGGAGTAGAACCCCTACCTAAATGGTGTATTACACTACAGCACTACACAGTTATAGTACACACCACAGATATTACTTGAGTAGTCTTTGCCCAAAAGTGCATTTCACAATGACTGACACACAAACACACCTGTCATGTTTGGGAGTAGAACCCCTACCTAATTAGTGTATTACACTACAGCACTACACAGTTATAGTATGCACCACAGATATTACTTGAGTAGTCCTTGCTCAAATGTGTATTTCACAATGACTGACATCAGCAGGAATGCCAAAGTAGGGCATTTGAAATGACTGTGACAGACTAGCCAAAAATGCATTACTCCCTACACAGACAGTGACACACACAATGCATCCATTACCGCCATGTGTGAGGATGGAACCCAACTACACTTCTAATTCATAATACAGCAGTATGCAGTTACAGGACATGCTACAGTGATTATTGGTCTACAACCTTCCCAGGGGTGTATTTCTAGGAGGGTGACATCAGCAGCCTTGCCAAAGTTGGGTATGTGAAATGTAAGGGGTGTGAGTACCCTAAAAGCATTGCTCTCTACACAGTGAGACATGCACACATAGTTTGCAAGTCGGGGGTTAGAGCTCCCAACTAACTCCTTAATCACACTATGGCCATACAATGTTATGGGATGTTCTATGGAGATTACTGGGCTGCAATTGTCCCAGAGGTGTATTTCAAGGTGCGTGACATCAGCAGCCTTGACAAAGATGGGTATGTGACTTGTAAGGGGTGTGAGTAGCCTAAAAAGCATTGCTCTCTACACAGTCAGACATGCACACAAATACACAGTTGCCAGGTTTGGAGTTGGAACTCCTATCAAACTAGGTTATCACACTACAGTGGTATGCAGTTACAGGATGCACTACAGAGTTTACTAGGCTACAGCCTTCCCAGGAGTGTATTTCTAGGTGAATGAGATCAGCAGCCTTTGCCAAAGTTGGGCATGTGAAACGTAAGGGGTGTGAGTACCCTAAACGCATTGCTCTCTACACAGTCAGACATGCAGGCATACACATACAGTTGGCAGGTTGGGGGTTAGAACTCCCCACTAACTGCTTAATCACAATATGGCCATACAATGTTATGAGACATGCTATGGAGATTACTGGGCTATGATCATCCCAGAGGTGCATTTCAAGGTGTGTGACATCAGCAGCCTTGCCAAAGGTGGGTATTTGACTTGTAAGGGGTGTGAGTAGCCTAAAAAAGCATTGCTTTCTACACAGTCAGGCATGCACACAAACACAGACACACACTCACATATGCAGTTGCCAGATCTGAGGTTGGAACTCCAACCTAACTAGTTTATCACACTACAGTGGTACACAGTTACAGGATGCACTACAGAGTTTACTGGGCTACAGCCTTCCCAGGGGTGTATTTCTAGGTGGGTGACATCAGCAGCCTTGCCAAAGTTGGCTATGTGAAATGTAAGGGGTGTGAGTACCCTAAAAGCATTGCTCTCTACACAGTCAGACATGCACACATACTTGGCAGGTCGGGGGTTAGAACTCCCCACTAACTCCTTAGTCACACTATGGCCATATGATGTTGCAGGACATGCTACTGTGATTACTGGGCTATGATTGTCACAGAGGTGTATTTCAAGGTGCGTGACATCAGCAGCCTTGCCAAAGGTGGGTATTTGACTTATGAGGGGTGTGAGTAGCCTAAAAAGCATTGCTCTCTACACAGTCAGTGAAAGACAGACACACACATGAACAGTGACACACACTCACACACACACTTGCCATGTTGGGGTTAGAACTCCTACCTAGTCTATCACACTACAGCAGTATGCAGTTATGGGATGCGCAGTGGAGATTACTGGCCTACAACACTCCCAAAGGTGTATTTCACATTGGATAACCTCAGCAGGCTTATCAGGGTACCCCTATGGGGTGGCCAGTGTGTGCATGGCCTACACACCATTCATGTAGGTGTGACATGCCACAAGAGGCCACACATGGGTTCATATGTCACAGGTACATGTATAGGGCAACTAGCTGACTGCATCCTTGTACAGCCATGTTGCACATCTGCCACATGGACCACATAGTCTGTGGTGCTGACAGATACTGGTTGTTAGTAACTTCAGTGTGTGACATCTGCACCTGAAGTGTTTGGGGCCCTTTGGCTGTGTGCTCGGTGAGACAGGCGTGGATGGCTCCTTGTCATGGTCACCCTCTTCCACACATCTATATCCATCTACCTTTGGCTTATTATGGTGTATTGTCCTTACATATATGTCTGTATTCCTATCCCCTGTGTGTGCAAGGCAAGAGTGGTGCATACTGACATGTGTCTGCACTAACAGTTGTAACCACTGTATGTATCTGGTCCACTGGTGTTTGCATACTTGGCCTTCATGTGTGTGTGTGAGCATGCCCAGTATGACCTTTCAGTATGTTGATGACTGACATTGCCTTCATTTCTCTAAGTGTGTGAGCATGCCCAGTAAAGCCATCTGTTTTGCATGTGGGGATCATGTCCGGTGGTTTGTTCTGCACAGTTGACCTTTCTGTTGTACACCGATAGGTAGCATGCTGTGTCTGCAGGGTATCCAGTGATTATTTGGCACTGACTGTTACAACGTGTCTGCATAGCGGGGGAAATCACCTGACTATTTCTATGTTTCTACACAGGATTGGGGGGGGCTCACCTGACTTTTACTGTACTTCTATGTGGGGTGGGGGGCACACCTGACAGTTGTACACATTTGCTAGGACTGTACTGGTATGTCCTGTAGTCCATTTCAGTCAGTAGTCTTACCTATCGTGCTGGCTAAGCTATACCGGTGTACTACCGTTCTTATCTTTTGATTGCATACACATTAGTTTCTGACTTCCTAGCCATCACAACTGACATCCCACTACCTGGCCTGCTGTAGTCTGTCCCTGTAGGCCTGGGTGAGGGTTACCCATACCCCTCATTCAGAGGCCATAGTACAGAATTTGTTTGTGTTTGTCTACACCTGTCCTGCTGGCTGTGACTGTTGTTGGGTATGTGACCCCCCCCTCCTGACTGGCATGTGTGAGTCCCTTATCTTGTGGGTGTCCCAATATTGAGGGTGGTGCTGCAGGGCTGCCTCTGTCAAATGCATGTATTACACTGTCTACACATGGTTAGGCACAGGTAGTGTAATGTTTGGCATCCCTTTTACTGTACATGAGAGTCAGAGAGAGGTGCTATTCCCTGGGTCCCTCCCGTGTCAGTGTATGTGCTATGCATTGCCTCTTTGCCAGGACCAGGGCATACTGGGCATGCCTCCTTCTGCCTACTGGGGCAGGCTCCAGTTGTTCCTCCTCTGAGTCACTCTGTGCCTGTGCAGGCCGTGGCATTGGTGGGGTCTATGTGGTCCTGTCCCTTGCTGCTCTTGCTGCAGCTGTTTCTGCAGGATCATATTGTGTAGCATGGCACATACAAGGATGATTTGGATACATGTAGTTGGTGAGTACTGCAAGGCTCCACCGGATGTGTCCAGGCACTGGAACTGTGACTTGAGCATCCCAAACACATGCTCCATTATGATTCGTTTTTGTGCATGTGCCTCATTATGGAGTTCTATTTTGGGTGTGTGTGCATTTCTGATGTGTCATCAGCCATGGCTCCAGTGTGTATCCAGCATCCCCCACTAGGTGACCATGTGGGATGTCCCCATTGGCAAATTTCTGGTACAGCTGCATCAGATGCCAGATGTGGGAATTGTGATAACTTTCAGGGTAGCCAGCACACACGTTCAGTATTATGCCCCAGGCATTGCACACGACCTGGCAGTTGATGGAGGGGAAGCCCTTGCAGTTGATGTAGACCCTAACCTGCTCAACAGGTTGTGCTTTGATGCATATGTACATGCAGTCTATTGCACCCACTAGCTCAGGGTATTTTGCTATTTGCTGGAAGAGAAGTATACTGCTGGCCAACACCTCACGGGTGAGGGGGAAATATACATACTCACCGACATGTGCTGCCATGGTATCCAGGAACTGGTGGAGTACCCTGGATGCTGCTGCCTGTGTGATCCCCATCATATCCCCAGTTGGCCTTTGGAAGGTACCTATAGCTAGTATTCTTAGGCCTACACACTACACATACCTTTGTTTCCACTGGGATGGGTTTCCCTCTGTTAGTTCTATGTGTCAGGCATGGCCTGCACAGCTCAACAATCTGCTGTAGGAGGTCCCTGTCCACCATATAGCAATCCACTATCTCCAGCTCATGTAGTCCTTGGTAGGTACCCTGGGTCTGTACACTCTTCTCCAGCTCCTCACTGTGGGTTGTTCGGCAGCATTCCCATCCTCACCACCCTCAGCCTCTTCCACAAGTTGTATGATAGCTATTGCAGCCCCTAACATTTTGCTGTTGTGAGTGTCAAAAGTTCCCCGCTTGTTTACACTGGTGGTGTAGGGTGTGGGAAAAACTGGAGAGGTATGTGTTTGTATAGTTTATAGTGGCATTCTGGGCTGGGCTGGTCTGTTGCCTGTGTAATTGACTGGTTCAGATACGTTTCACCTGGCAGCGAACCTGGTACCCCTTGATTAACTTCCTACTGCTGCTTTCCTTCCTAATGCCCTTCTGTTTCATCCCGGGGGTGTGCAGTGCAATCGATGTACTCCAATGTGCACACTGCTGCTATTTCCTGGGTTCACTTCCTTTATCTTCTTGAAGCTCTCGTTGCGCTGCATGCACACCCGCTTACACTTTATCATACGTGCTGGCAGGTTTAGATACACCCCCTGGCTTTGCTGTCCTAAGCTGGATACAACCCCGAGCCACAGGGCTCCAATTCACTGAGAGTCTGCCTGACACTCCCACACATGATGTCACCTACCTCCTACTCTTGCACTCAGCTATTCATACTCTTACACTGTTGGGACCTGCCTCACATGCTGGGAAAAAACGGGATTCACTATCCTTCCACTCATTTACATAAGATTGCCTGCTAATGCATAGTTACATGTGTCACACTTTGCCTCACCCCCTTAGCAACAACTATTCACTGGCCAGGTTGTCTTTTGCCTGCCATTGACTTGCATGGCAGAATACTGGTTTTAGTTAGACTGCTTTTTTTAGTTTTATTTTCTTATTTCCCCATTGATTCAGTTTGTGTGCCGCTGCCCTATGTTTCAACGGCCGTGTTTGGCAGACATATCATAAAAGTTGTTTTTTGTACATTTTGCATTGTTTGCAATGCCAATGGCCTTCTACTTGGCCATTGGCATGTTTCCTCAATGATATGCAGCCTTTATTTGGTGTTGTCATAGCTCCATTTTGGAGTTTGCAGTACCGTACTCAGTTACATTTCTGCATATTACGCTAGTCCTGCATTCCCTAATTCCTGCTTCCTGGATTGCAGATTTACCTCATTTACATGGTTTTCACTTGCAAATGGGGTAATTTGCATACGGGGCTGGGAACGTGCAGCACTAGTGCTGGAGCACTCGCGCACATCAAACGTGCATGTACATCAATCACTCGGCAGCCATATTGGCAACATTTTCTCTTACACTAATCATGCACGCAGTGCAAGCGTTTGAGAATCCAGGGATTGCAGGTGAAATCCATGCAAGTGAGGTGATTTTGCAATCCAGGAAGCTTGCAACAGTCCGTGCAAGACTAGTGCTATCTGCAGAAATGCACTCGGTTAGTAACTGAGTACATTTCTGGAAAATCCAAAATGGAGCTATGACAGCACCAAATAAATGCTGCATAGTATTGAGGAAGCATCCCTGTGGCCAAGTATAAGGCCATTGGCATTGCAAACAATATAAAAAATAAAAAAATCAACTTTTATTTTTTTTTCGCCGATCTCGGCTGTTTAAGCATATGGCAGCGGAGCACAAACGGGATCAGGGGAAAATAAGAAAATAAACCTAAAATAAGCATTCTAACTAAAATCAGTATTCTGCCATGCAAGTCAATGGCAGGCAGAATACAACCTGGCCAGTTAGTAGTGTCTGCTAAGGGGGGAGGCTCAGTGTGTCACATGTAACTATGCATTAGCAGGCAATCCTATGCAAATGAGGGGAAGGATAGTGAATCCCAGTTTTTCCCAGCATGTGAGGCAGTTCCCAACAGTGTAAGAGTATTAATAGCTGGGTGCAAGACTAGGAGGAAGGTGACATCATGGGTGGGTGTGTCAGTTAATCAAGAAGAACTAGCTTAGCTGGCAGGTGAAATGTATCAGAATCAGCCATTTACACAGGCAGCAGACCAGCTCAGCCCAGCACACCACTATAAACTATGTAAACAACTTTCCCCCTTGTTTTTATCCAAAAACTCTGCACCACCAGTGTATACAAATGGGGAAATTTTACAAAATGAAAGCAAGAGAAAAAATGTTAGGGGCTGCTTTTACTATCATAAACCAGCATGTGCAAGAGGCCGAGGGTGGTGAGGATGTGAATGCTGATGACCAACCCACAGTGAGGAGGAGGAAAATACTGTACAGACCCAGGGTAACCTACCAGGGACTACATGAGCTGGAGATAATGGAGTGCTATAGGGTGGACAGGGACCTCCTACAGCATATCGTTGAGTTGTGCCGGCCACACCTCAGACACAGAACCAACAGAGGGGAACCCATCCCAGTGGAAACCAAAGTATGGTGTAGGCTTAAGAATACTAGCCATAGGTAACTTCCAAAGTCCAACTAGAGATATCATGGGGATCTTACAGGCATCAGCATCCAGGGTACTCCACCAGTTCCTGGATGCCATATCAGCATATGCTGGTGAACACATATATTTCCTCAGCACCCGTGAGGCGTTGGCCAGCAATATGCATCCCTTCCAACAAATTGCAGAATACCCTGAAGTAGTAGGTGCTATAGACTGCATGCACATACACATAGAAGCACCACCCCATGAGCAGGGCAGGGTCTACATAAACCGCAAGGACTTCCCCTCCATCAACTGGCAGGTCATGTGCGATGCCTAGGGCATTATAATGAATTTGTGTGCTTGAATCCCTGGGAGCTATCACAATTCCCACATCTGACATCTGACGCAGCTGTACCAGAGATTTGCCAGTGAGGATATCCCAAATGGCCACCTAGTGGGGGATGCTATTTACACACTGGAGCTTTGGCTGATGACAGCCATCAGAAATGAACACACACCTGAACAAGAGCTTACATGTACCCAAATTTTCATGGTATGTGCTATGCTACACAACATGATCCTGCAAATGTGGCCCAGAACCGCACAGAGTAACTCAGAAGAGGAACATGGCTTGGGAGAGGGCCAATAGCACACACACACACTGACACAGTAGGAACCCAGAGATGGACTCTCTCTCTGACTGCATACAGTAAAAGGGATGCCAAAAAGTACTATACTGTGCATCTGACATAGTCAGCCCTCCAGCACCATCTGGTCTGCTAGTTGTATCAGTGATATGGATGTGAACATGCAAGGAAAGGAATTGGGTGGCGGAATGGGATGGCAGCAGATAGTGGACAGCTATATGGGAAGCATGAAACCATTACAAATACTGGCGTCAACAAAGTAAGCAGTAACAGACAAGGTGAAAAAGCCCATTGCAGGATATGTGCTGGCCCAAATGTGTGTCCATAGGGCACCCACATGCATGTCATGGAGGTTCACATGCTGTTGTTAAACAGTCCCACCCAGCCAGCAGGACAGGTGTAGATGAACACAAGGAAAGGCTGTGCTAAGGTCCTCAAGGTATGGCAATGGAGATCAACCTCCCTCCAGATCTACACAGAGTTTAACAGGTCGGAAGTGGGATGTCATTCATGAAGGGTAGGAAGTCTGAAATGGCAATGTAGGTCAATAAAACCTGTAAACTGTGCTACACTGACATGCCTGTAGTCTGCAGGATAGGTCGGAATACAGATTTAAAAAGAAGCCAAAAGACTACCAGAAATACCAGTGCGTTCAAAGCAAATGTCCACAGTTGGAAGTTGTGCCCCTCCCAAACTCTATGTAGAAATGTATTAGCATCCATATGTTGGAGTAATAATAGTGACCACAGAGTACCTGTGCTGCCAAAGTAGAAGGATGGATTGTGTCATGTGTACAATATGCAGAGCTCTGAGTGTCAGGATGATGTGTGGAGGCCAACAGGGTACCTGAAATATCAGGTGGGTATAGCAGAAATGTCTACAATTATCAGGTGTGCCCCCCAATCCTATGTAGTATACAATGTATCTCTGCTACCTTTAAACTACAACAAAAAGAAAAAAAAATCTTGCTTTTTTCCCACTTTCTGAAAGTTAAGAAAGTTTAGTTACAGATTTGCTGCTCTGAACTGTTTGGAAGTTTCTAGAAGGCCAGTGCTTGCTTGGGCTAAAGGGAAGTCTCTGTGTTCACCAGTGGGAGTGGTTAACACTGAACAGCCTGCCTGTCCCTGGAGGAGTGGTCACTACCTAGAAGCTGTAGTTTTATTGGCCATTTTGGGTCAATTCTAAACTCCTTGATCTGTCTCTCTTAAAACCCAGCTGCCTCGTGGTTTTGGCATCTTTTCAGGCTTGCTAGTTGTTGCTGAAGCACCTACCAAGGGGAGAAAACACTGAGAAAAGAAAAGGAGCCACTTTTGTGATTTTAAGTATTTTCTTCTGATTTTTTGTTAAGTTTTACTGCTTTGCCACCTATTTTTTGGCATTTTCCGGCTTGCTAAAGTTTATATCTGTAACAGTAACAGTACTTGGAACACATCTAGAGTCTGTTTACTGCATTTCCTGTGTTGCACTTAATTTAAAATTGTTTTTTTCTCTAAAAAGTGCATTTTACCTGATTATGGCCTAGCACTCAAGTGTGAGGTCATTTATTGCACTGTTGTGATTATTTTGCTGCTTGTGTATCTCTGCTACCTTTAAACTACAAAAAAAAAAAAAAAAAAAAATCTTGCTTTTTTCCCACTTTCTGAAAGTTAAAGTTCAGTTACAGATTTGCTGCTCTGAACTGTTTGGAAGTTTCTAGAAGGCCAGTGATTGCTTGGGCTAAAGGGAAGTCACTGTGTTCACCAGTGGGAGTGGTTAACACTGAACAGCCTGCCTGTCCCTGGAGGAGTGGTTACTACCTAGAAGCTGTAGTTTTATTGGCCATTTTGGGTCAATTCTAAACTCCTTGATCTCTCTCTCTTAAAACCCTACAACTCTCTTTTTGCGTGGTTTTGCGCACTGAGCAGCGTCGCCTAAACAAGTTTAAACTATTCCAGGCTCCACAAAGTCTGCTCCTTAGAACTGTTCAAACTCTCAAAGTAATCACTCTATTCTCTTTCTAAAGCCCTGCACTTGCTCAGCTCTTATAAGGAAACACTAACTAACTAAAGCACTACACCCTCCTTGACTTCTCATAAGTATTAGGCACCCGATTGGTCCTTCCTGAACAAGTGAAAAATCAGTTCCCTTCCCTAATCTGATTAGTAAAAAAACAGTTCCCTATACTAATCTGGTATGTCCAAGGGTCAGTTTCAAGGTTACTCCCCAGTCCAGCTGGTGAATCTGGAAATGTTGAGGCAATGTTATAATTGCCTTATGTACACAGACAACCCTCTCCTCCTTCCAACAAACTCTAATACATGTGAGAGATGCAGTTACATAGCCAAACTGGAGGCAGAGCTCTCTCAACCCAAGACTGGCACAGTCAGTCAGGAGGAAAATGTAATCACCCACACCACAAATCCAGTCTCACACAGACCTATTGCATCTGCATACCCAACACATAAACACACAAAAACATACTCGGAGACTCTAAATAAAAATCTGCCTAAACAGCAAAGACCTCCTAAGCAGATATTCAAGCAACAGCCACCCCTCAACAATACCCATGAATCACATATCTCACAAAATCAGTGTGCCTCACAGTCACAGCCCTTAAGGCCAAACAACACACCAAATACACTTGTTATAGGGGACTCTATTGTCCGGCACACTGACTCATCAGACTGGCACACTGGCTCACCAGGCTGAACAAGGAGAAGGTCACTGTAAGCTGCCTGTCGGGTGCCAGGATCTGCCACATAACGCAAGCACTCAGGTCACTCCAAAGCAAGTACAAGTATGACTATGTCATTGCCCATGCTGGTGTGAATGGCCTGAGACGTACTTCCCTGGACTACATGAAAAGAGACATAGAGGAGCTCTCTGACCATGTACCCCAGGCTGTTATGACCCTGACCTTGAGTAGCATCTTGCCCTCACCAAGAATGATGCCACAGTATAAAGACAAAATGATCAGTTTCAACAATTGGCTAAAGTATTGGTGTCATTCAAAGGGGATCCAGTGTCTGTCAGCCTGGGATGACATGCTCGACAAGCCACGTGGCTTTGCTAGGGACGGCTTGCACCTGTCACCCTTAGGCTTTCGTATACTGTCCAAGGCTCTTGCCACCCCCATAGTGCCTTTTTTAGGCAAGGTTCAAAGGACAAACCCACCTCCCTAGACAACCCAAGGATAAAAAAACTAAAGGTAATGCTACTCAATGCCAGAAGTCTAAACCTCAAGATGCATGCACTCGAGGCTCTCCTCAGTATGGAGAAAATCGATGTCTGTGCAGTAACAGAAACCTGGGTCAAGGCTCCTGAGAGCACCCCAGCACTACCAGGTTATAACTCATACCATGGGTTTCGGCCCCAAAACTCGGACCGAAGCACAAAAGGAGGGGGAGTATCTATATTCATCAAAAATACCTACACCTCCAGGTTAGTGGCACTGCACGAAGCATCGGAAACCATCCATGTGTAACTAACAGCGGGCAAAACTGCCTTTCAGTTTGTAGCCTGCTACAGAACACCCTCCCTATTACAGGAACCCCACTTGGCATTCCTGAAAACAATGGAGAATATGAAGGTCTCGCCAAACACTATGTTATTGGGTGACTTCAACTACCCAAGCATTGACTGGGAAAACTACTCAAGCCCAAACACCCTCGCCCAATGGTTCCTTGAATTTATAAACACAGTGGAGCAACTGGTCACCACTCCCACAAGAGGGAACAGCATATTGGACCTGGTCATCACCAACATGGGGACTCTATGTTCCACACCAGAGGTAAACCCCTCATTGGTAAGATCAGACCATAAACAAATTTCCCTGGACATCCATATCCCGTCCTCACCCCCAGCCAAGGAAATCACTGTAAAGAATTCCTCAAAAGCCAACTTTGCACTTCTCAAGACTGAGGTGGAATCCTTCAAAGCCCCTGGGCCAGAGGATTATAAAGCCCAATCCGCAGAATCCTTTACAAATGCATTCTATGAGCACCTGCAGGAATGCATGGATCGTGCTATCCCAAATAAAACCAAGACTCACTCCTCCAAAAACAGGAGACCAGTCTGGTGGACGCCGGCCATAAATAAGCTATACAACAGAAGGAGGAAGCTACTACATGACAGAGCAAAATCCCAAAATGGGAAGGCATCTCTGATCAGTATTAGCAAGAAACTTCGATCCCTCATAAAATCATCAAAGGCCAGCTTCAAAAGAAAAATTGCCCTAGACACTAAAGATAATCACAAGGCCTTCTTTAGTTATGTCAGGAAACTCCCAGATATGCTCTGAATTGTTGCATAATGGTACAAAATATACCAAACCTACAGACATAGCCAACATCCTGGCAGACAGATCCAGCGCAAACTTCTCCCCCCCTTCCCCCCAAAGGAGCAAATGCCTATCCCAACTGAATGTAACCTCCCTGACATCACAGATGCACAGGTGAAAGCTGCCCTCTCCCAAGCAAAAAACACAGCATCTATGCGACTGGACGGTGTCCCAGGCTGTGTCTTACATGAGCTCCAAGAAGAACTGAACCCTCACATTAAGTCACTGTTCAAACTTAGCCTCACTACAGGATATGTACCTAAAGAATGGCATACAGCTACAGTGGTCCCACTCCACAAAGGTGGTGCCACAACAGACTCCGGAAACTATCGCCCCATAAGCCTGACTAGTCTGGTCTGTAAAGCTATGGAGCGTATTATCATGGAACTCATAAACAAAGACATTGGGAGCCTCCAGACACTGGACCCTACCCAATTCGGCTTTGTTAAGGGCAGATCTTGCCTCTTAAACCTAGTTGATTTCTTTGAAACAGTTACCAAAGCCATAGATGAGGGCAAGGTAGTCCACACAGCCTACCTGGACCTCGCAAAAGCCTTCGACACAATACCCCACTTGGGCATCATAAATAAGCTTACCAGCTTGAATATCAACCCCTATATCACAAGATGGGTTGCAAACTGGCTCAGAGATAGAACCCACATGGTCAGAATTGCAGGTGCCATGTCCGAATCCAAACCAGTTACAAGTGGCGTCCCACAGGGCTCAGTTCTGGGACCTCTCTTGTTCAGTATATACTTCTCTGAGGTTCAGGCTAACACGGGGGGATTATGGCTGACAAAGTTCACAGATGACTGCAAACTGGGGGCCATAATCGAATCTCCAGCTGACACAAGCATCCTCCAAAAGGGTCTCACAGAGACGGATGCTTGGTGCCAGAGCCACGGCCTCAAGCTAAATGCTAAAAAGTACATAGTCATCCCCTTTGGGAAAAACAAGGTGCCCACAAATTACTACATAGGTGGTAATCCATTAAGTACGGAAGAAGTAATTAGAGATTTAGGGACCAACGTAGATAGTAATCTCTCCTTTGATAATCATGTTGCCAAAGTGGTTAGAAAGACCTTCTATATAGCCCACCTTATCACGAAAGGGTTCGTATCTAGATCAAGAGAGGTCATTGTGCCCCTCTACTCGTCACTCATCAGGTCCATAATTGAATACAATGCCCCTTTTGGGATGTACCTGACCCGACACCTGCAGCAACTGGAGAGAACCCAAAAGTACCTTGCCAAGAGGATCATGGGATACAAACAGATGTCCTATACAGCTCAACTAAAGAAACTCCAGCTCTACTCAGTTGCTTACTGCCTACTCAGAGGCGATCTATGCCTGACGTACAAAGCCATGTCAAACCCAGAATTAATGGACATGCTCCACCTCAAAAAATCCAAGTCCCTTAGAGCTACATGCTCCAGGGACCTAAACCTCAGCACAAAAATAAATAGGACATGCTGGAGGGACAGATTCATTTCCCAGAGGCTCCCCTCACTCTGGAATAGAATCCCAATTCATGTTAGACATAGCCCCTCGCTGACCCTCTTCAAGCGAAATCTGGACGCATGGATGGGAAATCGCAAATTCACCCCTGGGATCTCTTCTGTGTCCCTGCTAGACAGAGGCACAGTAAACTAATCTTAAAAGAGTACCTTCTGTGACCTACTTTACAGAGGCACGGTAGGCTAATCTAATAGGGAGGCGGAAGCCAAATACATTCTGGCTAGGCTTATAAATGCCCTAGGGCAGATAGCCTAGTATCTACATATGAACCTATGAACCTATAGTATAGCAGTAGCATCTATGTGTGGGTATCACAGCAGCAGAACACAGAGTACCTGAGCTGCCCCAGTTATAATGATGGAATGTTGCATGTGTACAATATTCAGAGATCTGTGTCAGGTTGTTGTGTGGAAGCCAATGGAATACCTGTCATATCAGGTGGTTGTAGGACACGTCCACAGTTGTGATGTGTGCCCCCACCAACTCTGTCTAGAAATGTATTACCAGCCATGTGTGGAAGTAATAACAGTGAGCACCGAGTTTCTGAGCTGGTCAAATCAGCAAGATGGATAGTTCCATGTCTACAATAGGCAGAGCTCTGTGTGTTAGGTAGTTCTGAGTGGTATGCTGTGTGAAAGTGTTCAGCAAATAGCCATGGATGGTTTGTCCTGGTGTCCACTGGTCAGTATTGCTGATGACCAGGCCAAGTCCACACAACTGCAGTGCCAAACAGACCGGTATCCCAGCAAGACATGTTGTAGCAGTAGACCATATGATTTGTACAGATGTCATAACAGTCACCATCTGGAAGATGGACATGGCATGAGTGTTGGCCCAGATGTACACACAGTACACAAGTGGAAGTACCGTAGAAAGAGACTGTTTAAAATCTCACAGTGAAATGGAGACACCCTCCGTTTGTACATACAGGTTCACAGCACATCAGTTTGTTGTGTAGTATGGGAAGCTAAGATGAACTGTGGGCAAACACTGGCAGACCACAAAAGGCAGAGGCATGATATGTGTAGAAGCTGCTGATGTCCACCCACTAGCCAACAGCAGGGGAAATGGCCACATATACCTGTGAGGCAGTTGCAAGCCGCTACCCTAGCACACATGCAGCCAATCTGGCCTAACATCAGCCTCAGGTAACACACAGGCCACCTCCCTGCTGCTGTGAATGAGTACAATATGATCATCACATTACTATGTGAATACTCACAGAATGCAGCAGGCTGAAGAGGTGTCCCATGCAGGTGTGTCCATAGCCATAGGATGCACCCTGCCAGTATCCACACCAATTGCTTGATAAGGACAGAAACAATTGCCATCACCACCTTGCACACCTATCCTGTCAACCCAGGGGAATACATTGCCTTGCAGCCTGGGTCTGTATGACTGACAGAATGCAGTGGCCTGCTACAGATAGCCTGCATCAGTACCCAATGCCCCACTGTCCTCTGTCACAGGTCTGTGTCATGCCCATACCACCACTGTATGTTACCCCATGGACTCCCACATAATGACAAAACACAGTCCACAGAACACAAATGCAAGGACATGTTGACAAATCCAAGTAGTATGTCCATCATGTTCCAATGCATGAACTGTGGACCAACCTGTACATACTGCTGGGATGGAGTGGCAACTATAGGCATACCTATCAGATATTGTGTGCATAATGGTAGGAGGAGGACAGATTAATGGGGGGGGGTAGCATCACTACCATGGAGTGTGTGAAGGGTGAAACCCTGATGTGTGCACATACATATCATGGCTGCAAACACTGGGATGGGTGGCCACAAACCTGCTTGCAGACCAAATTGTGAATGGTTAATGAATCAGAATAATGAGCCCTGCCTCTGGATAACCTCAATGAGTCTGAATACCTGGGAGGTATGGCCACAGCACGATATGGCCAACCTGTCATGGTGATAATTGTGCAGGCATGGGACCCACAGCCACAACAGCACCAAGGTGCTGGACCATATACACAGATCCATCAGCAAGTGTCTGCAATTTCCCCACCAGAATGACATGAGTATGTAAGAATATGTAGGTTGCACACCACATTACTGGACAAAGCTGCATTCAACTTATAAACCCCAGGAACCTACTGCCAGCAAAGATGTATACCTGTTAGTAGTTGATGATATAAAAATCAGAGGGTAAAACAACACATATCAGTGAGTATCCCTACCAACACCAAAACCATGTAGCAGAAGCACCGCAGACACAATTAGCAACAATCTCACTACCCTTTGTCCAGTGGTGACCCACATTGTCAACCAATCTACACATATCCTGCAGAAGCAGGTTACTAGCTGTAGGTGTAAAGCACAAAAACCTGCACTGGAGTACAACCTACCTGGAATAGAGTCACGCATGCAATACAGACACTCATACTGGGCATGTTCACACATGTAGAGAAGTGTAGACCATGTCAGAAAACAAATTACAGAAGGGTCATACTGGGCATGCTCACACACACTTAAGAAATGAAGCCCATGTCTGGAAACAACTGTGGACTATACACAGCAGTCAGTCACAGATGTCTCTGCAAACACTCCACATTACACACCAGTCATGCTCTGCACACACAACGGATGAGAATATGCACATATATCCAAGGATGTTACACTATAACAGCTCAGACATACACATAATAGATGTGGGAAGAGAGTGACAGACAGTGACAGACAGCTCACCTCTCATGAGGCTTGTCCCACACAGCACACTCCCATTTTGCAAAAACATATGATGTGCAAATGTCCATCACTGTACACAATTGCCCCTAGTAGCCTTCCAGTCAGTACACCTTTCATTGCCTTTCTTTGACAAGCCTGCTGATGTCATTCCCTGTGAAATACACCTTTGGTGAAGGAGTATCCCAGTAATCTCTATGGTGAGTTATGTAACCGCATAATGCTTTAATGTGCTGTAGTTGTTAGGTAAGCATTCTAATTCTGTTCATGGCAAATGTGAGTGTGTTTGTGTGTAAGTGTAGGGCCCAATGCTTTTGAGGACAGTCAGTATACCTGTCATGGCCTTACTTTGACAAGCCTGCTGATGTCATTCCCTGTGCAATACACCTTTGGTGAAGGAGTATCCCAGCAATCTCCATGGCGCATGCTGTAACTGCGTAATGCTGTAGTAGTTAGGTAGGTGTTCTAATCCCAGGCATGGCAACTGTGAGACTTTTGGTGTGTGTGTGTGTGTGTGTGTGTGTGTGTGTGTGTGTGTGTGTGTGTGTGTGTGTGTGTGTGTGTGTGTGTGTGTGTGTGTGTGTGTGTATTTGTCATACATATCCTGTGTGAAGCATGAAGCAATGTGGAGTAGGTTTTGCACTTTTCCTATATGTTGGGCCTATTAAATGTCATAATGTCCACCTTACAAGCATAACAGATGTCAAACATCACAGTGGCTGGAGTAAACAATCTATACCCCCACATGTGACATCATGGCATGGGGAACAATATAAGCAACACCTGTATTATCCAGGGAACACTCTCCACCCATGTCCCTGACACAAACACACTTGACCAGGCAACAACCAATAAGTTAGTGGTCCCCTGCATATTTCCCACAGATGGTAACCATGGTGTGATGGCAGTGGACTACAGAGGGCATGGTACCCTGTCACATCCCTACAATAGGCAATGCATTGCATATAGTGCTCCATCGCTATGTGCCCCAATGGACACCTGCTACAACTAGCAAGCCAGCAAATCTTACCCACAAAGGCCATGCCATGCCGTATACACATGCCCTGTATAGACAGATGCCACTGACACCAGTGAATACTGAGGCAGTAACAGGGGTAAGCTGCCTGAAGGTATCTGGGTGTACATTACCATTCAATTCACCTTGGGTAAATGCAGGCCTACTGCTTCCTGCCATGCAGACTGTTCTGCTTGCCAGTGGGATCGTGATGGTTTCAGTCATGCCTTTTTATATCACAGATACATCCCATTGTGTCTACTTCGATATGTACAACCTAGGGACTGTGTACAGACTGTAGATGGAGGCTGCCAGACTGCACATCTGCATTATTGACAGTTGATTGCTTGTTATCCTGTGGCCCAGTCTGTATCTACTGTTGTACTACGTGAAGGCCTTGGCCTGGACAGCAACATATGTACTCCTTTCCAGAATACTGTATACCTTTATCTGTTAGACAGTTGCATTACTCTGTCTAAACATATTTCAGAGTCAACACAGCCATATGACATGGCATACATTACTGCAGTAGTACACATATAAAGCTTCCCCATGTATGCAAACCTGTGTGTGGTGTTATATCCTGTGACCTGTCTGTTGGTATATGTTGCAGGCAACAGGTGCCACTTGTATGATTGGAGCATACAGTGTCCATGTAGTATGCTGGTGTGGTGACTGTAGCCATAGTGGCTGTGCCATATTGTGTGCACCCTCTACATATGTATCTCCATGTACATATGTCTGTGTGTGTATGTGTAGTTACATATATATCTATCTATATATATATATATATATATATATATATATATATATATATATATATATATATATATATATATATATATATATATATATATATATATATATATATATATATATATATATATATATATATATATATATATATGTGTGTGTGTATCTACATATATGTGTCTGTGTATATGAATCCTAGAAATGTTGAGTGGTCATTGTACATCCTCTATGGTAGCCACACTGTACTGCATGATAAGTTACTGATACCAGCCTGACAGCATACAGGTGGGATGGAGTACTGTTAACATCCTGTGCCCATGTTGTGTCAGGTCCTGGGTTTGGGATTTGTGTTCCTTTGTCAGTGTAGGGAGCAATGCTTTTGAGGCCATTCACAGGCACTATAACCTCCATTGCCCTACTTTGGCAAGTCTGCTGACATCATCAACTGTGAAATACACCTTTGGGGAATAAATATCCCAGTCATCTCTGTGTCGCTTGCTATAACAGCATAATGCTGTAGTGTGGTCAATTAGTTAGGTAGGAGTTCTAATCCCAGCCATGACAAGTGTGTGTGTTTGTAATTTGTAACCTGTGTGGAGGTGAATGTGTGACACCTGAACCCATTGAGAAGCTGGTTTTATAATTTTCATATATGGTGGCCATATTATATGTCACAATGCCCACCTTACAAGGATGGCAAATGTCAATCAGCTGAGATGTTGGGGTATCAATCCACACCCCTACATGTGATACAAGGCCTGGTGAACAAAGTAATCAACTAGTATTACAAGAGTACACTATGAACCTGTGTCTCATACCCAAACACACTTGCCTAGACAACTGCCGCTTTGTTGGTAGTACCCTGCATATTGTTCACATATAGCAAGCGTGGTGTGATTGCAGTGGGCTACAGAGGCCATGGCACCCTGTCCATCAGTACAATAGGCACATAACTGAAGACAGTGCACCTTCACTATGATCCCCAATGGATGCCTACAACATCTGTGGGGCCATCAAATGTGATCCTCTAAGGACTGCCCATGAGCACACCCTGCCACAAGAGGTCAAGAGTGGCACATGTGATGATAACAATCTGTGTACATAACATGGGCCAGACCCCCCCCAGGTACGGTTCCACATGTTACTGTACATACATGTGGGAGGTGTGCACATCCCAGGCACTGTCCATGTCATGGACTAAGGAACACATACATGGCAAGCAATGCACAGCATTACCCACATGCAATAGTTACCCAGGTGACTGGATGGTGAATACAATACCCAGCTGTGTGGGGAAACCAGGCACTACACCCCTGAGCCACACTGCAGACCATTGTCATGTCACCTGATGCCAAGGTATACCCATCACCTAGCCTTGTATATCCATCTGGCACTGTCGACCACTACACACCCATGAAGCAATGCACCCATGCATGGCAGTACTGGCACCCTGTGTGTGTGTGTGTGTGTATGTGTGTGTGTGTGTGTGTGTGTGTGTGTGTGTGTGTGTGTGTGTGTATGTATCGTATGTTGCCTATGACCACATTCACACTCACTACAACCCCCACTGGCATACTGAAGCATGCTGTCTGATGTCAGACACCTCCACATACCCTTTGTCCATATAACCTCTGTATAACCCCTGCGGTGCATGTGATACCTGCACAGTACTGTGTTGTGGCAATCTAACTAGTGATGATTTGTATCCCTGGCCCTGACAAGTGTGTCAATGTGTGTGCATCCCTGTGAGAGTGTGGCTGTGTTGATGCTGACACCTGTTCATGTGGACAGGCACATGTACTAGACCTACCGTGTAGCTACCATATCACTTTTGCAGATGTCACTTATCATCACATATGTGTTTGGAGGACTCCTCAACATGTAACGTATGTGGAGCATCCAATGACTACTTAGACATGTGATAGCAGTACATAGTCAGTCAGGGGTTTGATACCCTTGACTGGTAGGTGTGTGACACAAATATGCTTACATTTTAATCTCTCAACCCTCCCTGACTTATCTTTGCCTCTGTCTGCCTCTCTCACTCCCTCTCTGGTGGATGTGGAGACATGCACCTGCTTTGCTTAGGCAGCATGTGTATTGTCAGTGATGCTCATGATCAGCTGATGGCCTTTGCATGAATTGCAGCCCTCCACTAGCTGATTGCATGTGGAACAGCTGTGGTAACATTCCCATAGCCAATTGCATGGAAACACATTCCAATATCTAGGAACATCATGTTGGTGTTGGGCCTTTTCATTCACTGTGAGCAGGAACTAGATCTGTTGTTTGGCAAACAACATCACAGATGGATTGGGGACTTACCTCTGACAACATACACTATGGAAACAGGCCAACACACAGGAGGGGCATGTGCCTGTCTTGACTACAGACTGTAAGTGCTGCTATACTGCAGTTGGGCTAAAGTTAGTTTAACAGGGTGTGTGTGGATATGGCTGTCCTACATGTTTTAATACTTGTCATGTCAGTGCTATGTTTATGAGGAAACCCCATCTGTAGGGTCATCTGCAGACTGGGCAGAATGAGGTGCCTTGTGTTTCTTGTGTTGCCCACAGAGCACCCATCTGCCATCTGTAGGAGGTAGTGTGAGGATTACAGTCAGTAGATGGTGACAGCTGGGAGAGTTACTGATTTCATATCCATCATAGGACATATGTTGCAACAAACCCTGTTACGACAGTAAACGTATGAGGTTATCACAGCAACATGTCAATATTGGCCCTGTGTTTGTGCCTCCAGCCACAACTCTGTCAATCTTTGTACCATATGTCATGCAGTAGGGGGTGCATATGTTCTGTACACCATATTCATTGATAGCATATCTGATAACAAGCCAGTGAGATATCAGACTGCTACACATGTTATGTATAGTAGGGGTTATATTTTGGGCATAGCCTGGGCATTCTGTGGTTGTGTGTACAGTGCTGAGGTATGTGTAAGTCTGGTAATTGTCGTCAGTGTGTGTATAGTGAATATGTACCTTAGCCTGTGTACAGACTGTGGTAGATGTCATTGTTCGTGGTCCAGTTCTATCTGATGTTACATGCTGCTCCACTGTACGTCACCCTATCAGCTTACATGTTTGCAGGGGCAAGCACACATGTCCCATACCACAGACAGGCATCGGACCACACTATGTAGCAGCCTAGTATATGTAGGGTTGGTGTGTGAGTGGCACATATGAGGATGGTGTTGATCAGATAGTCCATATACTGTAATATTATACTAGCTAACCATATGTGTCTGTGGCTGTGTTCACGTAGGTTGTGGTTATGCACTTTCCCACAGGTGTCTGTTACTCTGTGATGTGACATGCCTGTAGAACCTGCTATCTATGCAGATACATGTGTATTCCCACATAGGAGATGTAGGCCAGTGTTGAGTCAGTCTGCCTGTAGCCTGCACTGTGCTTTGTTACAAGCCTAGCAGCTTACTGTACTTACCCAGTGAGATGTCATGTCCAGATACTTGCCAAATGTACTGCTGCTGGGCCACCATAACAGTCATGTTTGTCAGACAAAGCAGTGGGATGCTGTACAGATGCCTGTCACTAACTAGTGGGTAGTATGTGGCCATGGCACCTCTGTACCAGCAGTTATGTGTCAGGACAGACAGGGGGTGCATGAATGCATTACCTATGGGACCAAATGTATACCAGTATTTATGTAATACACCCATCTACATGGCTGTTAACATCCACATTGTCAGGCTTGGTCTACATGTCTTGCATGAACGGGTTATGTGTATACTTCTGGACTAACAAGAGTGTGTCGGACTGTCCACATATATTGGCCATATCTCAGCTGTAGTCAACAGGGGCATTACTGGGCTAGCAGTGGTACTGTAATATGATGTCCTTAGGATGTCTGTCAGCAGCCAATGGTGCACATGTTAACAGCAGATGTGGCCTCCCACACACACCATTTCTGTGAAGACAATCCCTATTGCAGTAGCAATAGTCTACAAATATACCTGCAATACATACCTAACATCCCCTTGCACTGATAGGTTGGGTCCATTGGGGCTGAGGTAGGGCTCCACTCCATGTTCAGGACATAGGGTGAACATATATTATATATAATTATACATATATCCATACAGATATATACACATATTCATATCTTGCTTAGTGTATGCCAACTGTTTTATACATATGTGCCTGTGTTCCAGCCTCTGTCCTCCACCTACATACCAGGCTTTGCACATATGATATACTGTCAGGGGTTGCTATGTAGTGGGCTGTGTGTATGTCATGCTGTCATTCCTGCCATCACTCCACTACTGTTGTGACCCCCACACATACTGGAGGGTTGGGACCATATATGTGTGGGCTTCACCTACACAATACATGTGTGCCCTAATGAACTCCAGGGGCCAGTGTATGTAACAGTGGTATATGGCCCAGTATTATTGAGTCTAGGGGGGTGCACCATAACTAACATAAGCTGTAACAGCATGTGTGGGTATCAGGGGTAAGCTGCCTTAAGGTAGCTAGATGTACATTACCATACAATCTACCTTGGGTAAATGCAGGCCTACTGCCTCCTGCCATACAGAATGTTCTGTTTGTCATTGTGATTGTGATGGTGTCAGTTATGCCTTGTTATGTAACAGATACATCCCATTGTGTCAACTGGGGTCTATACCCCCCTAGGGATTGTGTACAGAGTGTAGATAAAGGCTGCTGAACTATACATCTGTATTACATATTGCTGATTGTTTGGTATGCTGTGACCCAGTCTGTCTTTACTATTGTACTACTTGAAGGCCTCGGCCTGGACAGCAACATATGTCAACCTTTCCAGACTACTGTATTAGTATAACTGTTTCACAGTTGCATTAATCTGTTCATATGGATGTCGGTGTCTAAACAGCTATATGACATGGCATATAGAACTGTCATAGTACACAAATAAAGCTTTCCCAATTATGCGCACCTGTGTTTTGTGTTATATCCGTTGATATCTCTGTGGGTATATGTTGCAGGCAATGAATTTCATTTGTATGAGTGGCTCATACAGTCCCCAGTTGGTAAGGTGGTAACTGTAGGAATACTGGCTGCTCCATATTATGTAAAAAAAACACACACTTTTGGATCAAAATCCAAACGAAATCCCCACAAAAAACAAAAAGAAAGAAGCAGCATAAACTGGATAAGAAAACTTTTTTCTTTACTGAATTCGGATTCTGGTACCTCGGCCTTCGCCTTCAAATGGAACAATGTTACAAAATGCAAACCAGTTTAAATACACCTTGCACAACCAATTAAACAATTAATCAATCAGAATAAATACTTCATAATTAAAGAAATATACATACATATATATATATATATATATATATAAATAAATATGTAATAAATAATAAATAATTACATTCCACAGAATAAATATTATTTCATATATTATAATTCTAAGTTCATACCATTGGGAAATAATGTTCCAAAATTTACAATAAACCTTGATTCCATACTCAATAATTTGTTCTGAAAATTGAAATTATTTTCACCCATTCCCCAGTTTAGCCAAAATACTAAATTTGAAACCAGAGTGGTCCCCCTCATGGAACTGACAGAAATGGCAAGCAACTGGACTATCCAGTCTGTTATTCCTAATATCCCCAAGATGTTCCAATATTCTTAATTTAACCTTACGTTTTGTTTGTCCTATGTACCATTTTGGTTCCAAGCAGCTGCAACCAATAATATAAATCACCCCTGAAGAATTGCAATCAAAATGATCTAATGCATGGTAAATAACCCCATTAATACTCTGACCATCTAAGTTGATAATTTTATCACAAATTTTACATTTCTTGCAAGCAAAAGAGCCTGCATTGAATACTCTCTCCTTCCTACCCTTGCTTCTTAATAATTCTTTCAGATTTTTACATCTTGTGTAAGAGAAAACAATGTTATGTGGAACGATGTTCCCTAAAAATTCATCACTAGTTATAATGGGCCACAAATTCAAAACTATTTTCTTCAAAACTGAAGAAAAAGGAGAGAATTTATTTACAAAAAATATTTTATCCATCTCCTCAAAAACTTTCCCCTTAGACAAAAATGAATTGTTCACAGATTTCCTCCTGTTCATAACTATATTTTCATGTTCATTCAAATTTAACATTTTTTCTACTTTAGTTCTGTTAGAATAAACAATATTACTAGTGTAACCTCTGTTCATTAATTTTTTACAAATGATGTCAAACTCCCTTTGTATATTTATATTTTCAGACGTATTGGAAGCAATACGTCTGAATTCACCGAAAGGCAAAGATTTGATTAAAGAATAATTATGCATGCTGTTTGCATGCAAAAAATTATTAACAGCTGTCTTTTTATGAAATGGTTTATGTTCAATTGTGCCCTTAGTGCTAACGTAAAAATGTACATCCAAGAAATCCATATTTTCAACATTAATCTGATAAGTAAAATCTAGTCCACATGGATTTGATTTTAAACCCATGATGAATTCATCAAAATCTCCTGGATCACCCCTGCACAAGAACAAAAGATCATCTATGAACCTCTTGTAAATCAAAACTTTGTCTCGAAAAAACCTTGTGGTATAAATAAATAAATTTTCAAAGTAACCCATAAAAAGAATGGCATAAGATGGTGCAAAACTGGCACCCATTGCCGTTCCCTCCTTCTGTAAGTAATATTTTTTGTTAAATTCAAATACATTATGAGTGAGACAAAATTCCACCAATGAAATGATAAAGTGGGTTTTTGGTCCTTCCCCCATAAAGGAAAAAATAGCCTCTAAACCCCATTTCGTAGAAATGGATGTGTATAATGAAACCACATCCACACTGGCCCAATAATAACTCTCATGCCATGTTTTTCCTCTGAAGTTATCACACACTTCCTTAGTATTTTTTACATGGGAGGGAATTCTCACTAAGTATTCTTTAAGTATAGAATCCAAAAATATACCCACATTTTGTAAAAAAGCCCCTTTTCCTGAGACTATTGGACGACCGGGTGGATTGATTAAATCTTTGTGTATTTTTGGCAAAATGAAAAATCTGGCATCATTAGGATTTTTAATATAAAGTTTTTTGACATCACTTGGTGAAAAGAAACCAAGTCTTTCACCTTTTTCTAATAATTCCAAAAGTTTAATGTTAAACTCAACAATAGGATTTATAGATAAAGACATATAGACCCCATTATTTGAAAGTAACTCAAGGGCTATGGAATTGTATTTATTCCTGTTGAAAACAACCCAATTGCCACCTTTATCCGATTCCAAAAATACATATTTGTCACTTATTTCTCTAAGTTTGCACAAAGCTTGCCATTCTTCCATATTTAAATTGTAACATTTTCTTTCTTTCTTAAACAAAAAATATTCATCCTTAACTTGCTTAAACAAAGCCTTCTCAAAAAAACTTATGCAGGAATTATTTTTAACAGGGTTAAAATTGCTGACATATGGAACCTTAGGGATAGTAAGTTTACCATATCCTGTGTTATATTCAAAACCCCTGTTAGTAATGTCAACATTCTGTTCATTACATTCGACATCATCATAAATATCAAACAATTCATTTTCATGGATGGAAATATCCATTAAAGAACTATCAGAAAGTGAATCATTAGAAACATCAAGAATATCGTCACCATTAGTGTTACGTTCGTTTTCTAATGCCCGTTTGTGAAAATGAACTTTCAAATATAATTTTCTACAGAAGGCCCTAACCTCCAATAGAACCTCCGCTAGTGAAGGAATGTGTGTAGGGACAAACTTAGTGCCCATATATAAAACATTAGTCATATTATCAGTTAACACACAATCCGAGAGGTTAATTATATTTAAACGGTCACAACTGGAAATAGAACCAACATCATTACAAAACTCATTATATACAAATGAAATATTCGGTCTCAGAAAAACAGACCTGGTTGTTATTAGTCCATTAGTATCTTTTGTTCCCCTTCTGCTGGAAAAGCTGATTCCGACCTTTTCTTTGGACTGACCCCTCGTTAGAAGAAGCACCAGAGTTTATTGTTTCATTGGAAAGACCCTCTGTGTTTTGAAGAAAATAGTTTTGAATTTGTGGCCCATTATAACTAGTGATGAATTTTTAGGGAACATCGTTCCACATAACATTGTTTTCTCTTACACAAGATGTAAAAATCTGAAAGAATTATTAAGAAGCAAGGGTAGGAAGGAGAGAGTATTCAGTGCAGGCTCTTTTGCTTGCAAGAAATGTAAAATTTGTGATAAAATTATCAACTTAGATGGTCAGAGTATTAATGGGGTTATTTACCATGCATTAGATCATTTTGATTGCAATTCTTCAGGGGTGATTTATATTATTGGTTGCAGCTGCTTGGAACCAAAATGGTACATAGGACAAACAAAACGTAAGGTTAAATTAAGAATATTGGAACATCTTGGGGATATTAGGAATAACAGACTGGATAGTCCAGTTGCTTGCCATTTCTGTCAGTTCCATGAGGGGGACCACTCTGGTTTCAAATTTAGTATTTTGGCTAAACCGTGGGGAATGGGTGAAAATAATTTCAATTTTCAGAACAAATTATTGAGTATGGAATCAAGGTTTATTGTAAATTTTGGAACATTATTTCCCAATGGTATGAACTTAGAATTATAATATATGAAATAATATTTATTCTGTGGAATGTAATTATTTATTATTTATTACATATTTATATATATATATATATATATATATATATATATATATATGTATGTATATTTCTTTAATTATGAAGTATTTATTCTGATTGATTAATTGTTTAATTGGTTGTGCAAGGTGTATTTAAACTGGTTTGCATTTTGTAACATTGTTCCATTTGAAGGCGAAGGCCGAGGTACCAGAATCCGAATTCAGTAAAGAAAAAAGTTTTCTTATCCAGTTTATGCTGCTTCTTTCTTTTTGTTTTTTGCTCCATATTATGTGCATGTACTACATATGTATCCTACTGTACATATCTCTGTGTACGTATGTGTAATTACATATCTATCTATCTATCTACATATATATATATATATATATATATATATATATATATATATGTATAACTGTACCTGCATATATGTGTCTGTGTATATGTACCCAAGGGATGGCCAGGTCCTGTCTGGTCCTGGTCATGGGATCTGCAACACTTGGTAGTGTATTGTAGAGGGGATGTGTTTGTCTGTGGGGAGGGTATACCTATTCGTACAAGACGTATATTGTTTGGGGCCTGTCAACCCCATTAACGTTGCATGCAGACATATTTCCCCACCTATATATATATATATATATATATATATATATATATATATATATATATATATATATATATATATATTTTATATATATATATATATATATATATATATATATATATATATATATATATATATATCTGCTGACATATATATAACCTGCTGAATATATGTAGATATGTAGATGTAGACATATATATCTATAGCTGTAGGCATTTGCATGTATATATGTTTATATATATTTATATATGTATATATTTCTACACACACACACACACACACACATATATATATATATATACACATACATATATCAATATGTTGTATCTGTTTAGACATTAATATATTTACTCACACACATACATTTACATGTTGGAATACATTCTCTGTACTGTTGAATGACTGGGCTGATTGATATGTTTTGAATACATCAGGGTTATTTATTTCTGACGTGGCTTAGTGGTAAATCACTTTGGCTATGATGTACAGGGTCCTTGGTTTGAGCCTAACAGAGGCTGTTTATTTTGTTGCTAGGCAGAACAAGGGCTGTTGGATACAGAGTAGTTAAGGCACTTATGGTTAGCATTGCTAACTTCAGGTTACTGTTTCTCATACTCAGTTAGCTCCTGAATTGCTTAACCTGTGTAGATATTGCTTACCCCCATGCAAACAGGCTAAAGCCTGCTTACTGCAGCTTAAAAGTGCTTTCTCCCACTTACCCCCCATGCTAGTTTTTTTTAAAAGAAAAGAAAAAGGAGTTGATAGGATAGTGGTGAAAAAAGGGGCACAAAGAGGGAAAGACAGTAGGGAAGATACCCAGGATGTGCAGGAAGGGTGTAGGGAAGGTCCATAGCTGCCTATTTCTTCTACAGCACCAGCTGTGCATATGCACTGAATTTGGAGGTAGATTCAGGGAGTGGGTGAGGACAACAATAATTTGTTGTGATGCCAATTAGATTAAGATTCCATGTGTCCAGTGGACACGTGTGTGAAATGGACAGCTATGTATGGGGTGAGATTTTTTTGTGGGAACAGATTGCCCTTTTTTTTCAGGTGAGAGTGGGATGTTGGGGAGAGGTAGTAAGTATATTTGGGGAGGTAGGTTGGGTAGGTTAACAGGCAAAATAAACAAGATGCATACAGGGGTGGTATATGACACGTGTGGGGGTAAACATCATGGATGGGTGGGATGTTTGGAAGTCGCAAGCCCATGTGCCCTCAAATGGAAACAGTGGGACTGAAGTCCCCACCCATGGGCAGTCACCACTGCATCTTCACGGCCCCAAAGGTGGCCGTGCTGGGGGCTGGGTAGGAGGGGCAGGCTCACCTTCTAATTGCACCACTTGACCCTCAAGCTGGCGCAGCTGGTCTTGAAATGCCCTATCAATCTCTCGATGCACCATGGCCTGGACCTGACGACGGGTGACAGGTTCATCTCTGCCCCTGCTCCCAGAGGGCCTGTGCCCCATCCCCTGCAGCAGTTCCAACCGAAGGTGGTGTAGGACATACAGAGGAGGAGGTCCCAGGCTGGGCCCCAGATGTGCTGTTTCCCAGTGCCATGGCCAGCTGAGGTGGGACAGGTAGGTCAGCTGAGACTGGCCTTCCCATTCGAGCTGTGGTGTTGCAGTTTAAGGACAGATATGGGTTAGTAATAGTCAACAGCATTCAGGATTAGGTATAACAGCATGCATAGGTATACCCATTAACCCAAGACACCAAATTTAAACCAGTTGCATAGTGAGCAGAACACATGCATATATGGAACAGCAGTAGCCATTACAACAGCATGCAGATTTTATTGATGGCAACAGGCCACCAGTATGGGTGTATTTCAACATTGCACATGCTTAAAACCAAATGTGGAAATTTATGAACCAATAGGCCATATGTCCCAACATAAATTTGGAGAGTAAACATACCCATTGTGGTGTATAATTGGGTTAATGTTGCACATATGATGGGGGCAAGAGAGAGTTCAATTAACAACTGATATATCCCTGTAGTTTTCACAACTTTCTTAGTCGCTGCAGTGATCTGTCCCTTACATGTATTATTACACTACCCATTGGCCTTACTTTGTACAATGGTATGTTTATAGATTAGTATATTTTGTTAACACTACCTGACAATTTCTACACATACTCTCAGATTCCATGTTGATGTTATACACATACCCCTCAATCCGTTATTGCACACACTCTGGTTGAGGCTTGACAGGATGCAGGTGTTACTGTGACATATTATGTGAATTGCTCTCATACACCTTGGGTGTGTTGCTAGAATGACAGGTTTGTTTTGATATACATTCTCTGACTATGTACAGGTTTGACTATCGGTTTTATGTCATCACAGGCTGCCTACATTTCTTGGATCATCACACTGATTTCTCAGAGGAACAAGGTACCAGGCAGCAGATCTGGGCCATTTATATGCACATACTGGGCAGATCAGAACAGTTGAGGGGTATGACTATGCATTCAGCTTGTCTGTACAGTTGATGGTTTTGATTATGCTTTCAACTTACTATCTGAACATTCTAGCAAAATCTGTACAGTTGTTGGGTCTAATTATGCATACAGCTGTCTATCTGGACGTTCTCACAAATTCTGTACAGCTGTGGGGTATGATTATGCATACAACTTACTACCACTCCTGGGATTCAAACCCCTGCTGTGTGTGGTAAAAATATTGCAGTTAACATCACAGTACACTGTGGTATCAGGGAATTGGTGTAAAGCTTTCCAATGTTGTCTCTCTAAGTCTCCCTCAGTTGTAAAATGTAACTAACCTCTTGTTATACAGAACTTCCTACACATTTTACTGCACACCACAGTGTGGGTAACACTGTTTAATACAACAGTATTATTTACAGCATGCAACACTACAGCATATTAAATCAGAGTATACAAACACACTCCAGGGATTATACCTTTATTCACAGGATATGACAGTTTATGCAGGAATATTACTAACCTGCCTCATGAAGCAGCCTTTGTAGCCTAGCAGCATGGGCTTGCTGGTTCACTGCCAGCTCATCTGCAGCTGTCAGAGAAATACAGTGACATTTAGCCATACCTATCCATGGTATACACAAGCTAGGCAATTATTATATACTTAGTAGAATGGATACTTAGTACTGGGGCATCAGCCATCTGCCTGGACTCCTGGATCCACTGTTCCAATAGCTCCCCCTTATGCCGCTTCAGGTCAGCATGGTGATGCCTGACCTGCTTACCAGTCCATGGGATACCTGTGGTACTACTGAGGTCACGGGCGAGACTGTCCCAGGCCTACACTTTATACTGGGAGCCCTGGTTTTGGCCCTGCAGGAGTCTCTGCTCATGGTGTTTGACCAGGAGCCACACCATGTATTTAGACTCATTAATGCCCCAGCGCTGTGCTCTAAATTGAGTGCCTTCTCCAACTCCGGCCATTCTGACTACAGTAGGAAGCTGTAACCAGTTATGGGATGTATTCCCACCTGTGGGGTTTATATATGCCTGATTTCCCACACTTTTCTGTGATTGGATGGTTTTGAAAAGGCTAAGCTATGGGCACACCTGCTTACCTAAGGTTGGCATTGCTTAAAGGGGCATACCACTGGGCAGATTGAGTTAGCCAGCCTACACATTGCTTACACCATGTAAGCTGACCAATGCAATGCTTAGCATTGCTTAATATCTAATTGGCATTATGCTTTCCTTTTGACATTGATTTATTATTTGTTACATGTTATATCTGTGTCTGGTATCTGTGATTCATGTGTAGTACACTGTATGGGTCCTGGGCAATTCAACACTTTATTACAATACCACCCTTACATCTGGCCTTACTGCAGTATGCCAATTCACATATTTATGTTATATATCAGGTTATACAGCATCACACTGTACATTGTTTCATTTTCACATATTCAGTTTGATTTTCCTATGGTGAGAATTTGTTTGTTGAAACATCACTCTTATGTATTGCAATAATGACATAGTGGTTAACTGTTGTGACTGTAGTATACAGGGTCCTAGGTTTGAGCCTTGCAGAGGCTGTTTATTTTGTTGCTGGGCAGAACACGGGCCATTGGGTACAGAGTGATTAAGGCACTCTAAAGCAGTTCTAAGTGGGTGTGCGCGGGTTTGTGCGATGGGCTAACTTCCGGTTACAGTTTCTAACATGCAGTTAGCTTCTACTTTGCTTAATCTGTGTAGGCAATGCTTACCCCCATGCAAACACACTTAAACACACTTACTAGTGCTTATATATGCTTACTACTGCTTATTTGTGCTTAAACCAGCTTACTAGTGCATTATTCATTATGACACTGACACTTCACGTGTGAATTTAATGCAGAACTCCAGTTCACATTTAAATGTTATTTCATAGGATACACAGCAATAAAATGCTCATATACAGATTTCACATGGAAAATGGTAGGTGCTGCAGTGGGACTTGAACTGGGAATGCCTGCTCGTTAGGCAAATGCTCTGCCCACTACACTATTGCTGTGCTGCTTCATTTGCATATATCTTCCTTGTTATCCTCTTCAGCCTTTTAAGCTGCTTTAACTGTAGCTAAGCACTGGGACTCCCGCGCACCTATGGTTAGCTGTACTTGGATTCTTAATAAATATAAAGGGGTTTCATCAGTTTATTTATATCTACTGTCGCTGTTCTACACATGGGGAACTGTTGGTGGGGATATGCGGACACCTATGAGCGGTCTCGCTCATTTATTTCCACTTTCTGCTGTTCTACATTGCAGGTGCATGTTTATTCTGAGAGCTCTGCTCTCAGACATGCTCCTGGTACTCGTACATGCTCTGTGTATGCCTGGGAGGTCGGGCAGCGCACCTTCATTAATATGCATAGCGTGCTGCCATCCTTCTCTTACACGGGTGCATCTGTAGTCCTGCACAGAAGATTAGTAAATCCAGGGGACTGTCTTTGCCAGTCCAACAAATTCTTATACATTTCATATCCTATTCCATTTAGACCTGAAACTGAATCTACATTCACCATTCTATGTACCTTATCTATCTCACAGATAGTAATTTCCTTTTAAAATTCTTCCTTAACTTGTTCTGATTTTTTTTACTGCTCATATTTTATTTCATTTCTTTTACTCTTATATATATTTTTCACATACTGTACTTCTATACTCATAATTTGTTCTTATATATTTTTTTTACTTCTCCTTTTATATTCTTCATTTCCAAAATATGTAGATGCCTCTTCTTTTTTCCTTGTAAATAATATATATTTCTTAAAAACATCTTAATTTTGTCTTGATTTATTTTGTATATTTCTTTATCATAATATTTTCTTGCTAGTACCAACCCTTAGACCTCATCTCCTTTTTCAAGGAGCAATAGGCCAGTCATATCAGGGTGAATTGATGAATGCCCAATCCAGTTGCCTAATTCCTTCACATTGCTTGATCTGTAGAGGAAGTTTATTTCAAATGAGTGGCAGTCACTGCATGACAAAGCTCTCTCTCCACTGCTATTTATTTGTTGAAGCAGTTTTAGATCTTTGGTTGTAGTGTTTGTTGATGGTTTGATTTGTTGTGAAATAAGAGGTCTTAGATTGCTGGAACCCTAATAGTCCAGACTGAAAGGTACAAATCACCCATAAGGAGTCTGTAGGACTAGGCCTCCAACCTCTCTATGTAGTTCAGGTATGTCAGGCCCATGATCCTTTTTGTAAAACCTCTGAGGACTCTCTAACTGCTTGATACATCCTAAGGGGTGCATCATATTGAATGATGGGCCTGACGAGTGCAGAATATAGGAAGATAAGGACTTCTAAGGATCTAGAGGAAATGCCCCATTTGATCAGCTGTGCCAGACAGAAGGATTTCATGACCACTGTTGCTGCATGATGATCAAAGGAGGAGTTAACTTCCCTATTCCAAGGGCTCTCACAGCATTTTAATTTTGGAGGATTTTCTATACTATAAAATAAGTGGAGGAGTTGTCCACCAAATGCAATAAAATTGCATTTTTTTAGAATTTAGTTTTAGTCCACTTTCAGAGCACTAGCTATTAACATGTGTTAACATTCATAAATGTGCTTTGTAGTTTCTGCATATTAGAAAGGGATGAGAGAGTAATACCCAGTTTACCAACTGGCTTTAAAATTAAATAAAATAAAGCAAACATGACATGAAACAGAAAATAGTTACATATGCCTTGCAGTTGTTTTCTGTTCCTCACTTCTATATACTGTAGAAGGCAACATCCTGATATCAATACATCTGTTCTGAAATGTTAGTGGGAAAGTCTTTTTTATTTTCTCTTACTTTTCACTGATGAAGAAACCCAACCAAGATGTTTCACTGATCCATTTGGTTGCCATGTTAACCCTGGTCCCTAAGAGGCCATATCAATGTTTTTTTCTTGAAGGAAAGCAAAGTAATTTGCTTAAAAAGTATTTTTTTTTCAATGAAGCTGCTTCTCCCTTATTTTCTATCAAAATTTGTACTATTTTGCTTTACAGAACTTTATATTAGAAATCAGCTGGTTTTGTTTCATACTCTGGACTTGTCTGTTAGCTCATTTGTGATGCTCCCAGTCAAATATCTAATCACAGGTTAAGATATGCTCCAAAGTCATCCAAGTTTCCTTACACCTTGTCAAGTTTCAAATGGATGAGGTTCTATCTGTTTGAGTTGAAATCCCCAACTTCCAACTATGTGATATCTGTTTTCCATACAAATCACTGCTGAAACTCAGTTTGGGTATCTTTGTGTTTCAGCACAGATTCCTTTTCTTTGGTGAATTTCTATTTTTTTGTTTGCTTGACTGCAGATATTTTAGGGGGGGGGGGCACGAGCCCCACACATAAAATGCAGGATGGCTTGAACCCTGTCAAAAATAATTAATTGCAAATTTATCAGGATGAGTTCTCAGCTGGTTGAACTTTTGTCAGCATCCAGTTGAAAATTTAGAATACATAGGTGAAAGTGTCAGCCAACAGTCTTCAAACAGAATGGTAGTAGAATGGAATAGTTAAAGTTAATCAGCTAAAATGGGAAAAGCACAGACAGGATAGGTCACAGTGTTCTTTTTTTTAAACATGAAACATCTTTATTAAATTATCATGTATGACATAGGCAATCATACATTTATATAAATTAAAACAAACTATTTTGACATATTTTTAGTTGCAAACATTATACATCACTTATAATCTATCCAGTCATTGTCAGTCAAATATTACATAGCTCATTCAAATCTTGCCTTCTTTTAAACCGCATTCCTCCTCTGCATGTATTGTTCTCACAATTCCCATTTTTTCTATTAATTTGCTCCTACCCTTTTCTAAAGATCCCAATTCCAGTTGTTCTATCTCTGTTACTGTATTCACTACTTCTATTACAGTTGGTTTAGACTTTGATTTCCATTTTCTAGGAATTCCTTTTTTTGGCAGCCACCATAATTAGACTTAACAAGGCCTTACTATGTTTAGGCAGATCTGATTCTGTAGTATAGCTCAAAAAAATCATTTCCTTATTTATACTAATTTGCTCACCCTGTATCTCTGACAGAGCAGTCTGCAGGGAATCTTAAAAGTCTGACAACTCATTACACTCCCAGAAAATATGTTCCCAATTATTTCTTTCTTCTCCATCATAACTCCAATATATGCTGTTTACTTGAGGAAAAATTCTTTGGAGGCTACTTGAGGTATAAAATACCTATGTAAACACTCTGAAGCAAAGATTCAACATCTTCTAGACTCTGTTGCATATTTGAAAGATGTGCATATATCCTCCATTGTTTCTTTGTGAATTGCTTATCCATTTCATTTCTCAATGCTATACAACCTCCTTTGATTGATTCTTATAGTTATCATGCAATGTTTTATATGCTGAAATATTATTCATTTTTATCAGAAGCTTCTTTTCTAGATTCTACTAAAAACTCTATAGTGCTGGTCTTTTGCTTAGAATCTCCGTATTTCTTTTCTTTGCATACATTCTGATTTCAATCCTTGATAAGAAAGGCAATCTCTAGCCTGTAGTCCAAATACATTTTTGGCCTCTTCCCATTCAATTACCTTTCCCTGTCTAATTATTTGTTCCCAATATCTTGGTTCTTTTGCAGTTTTCTCCAATAAATTCCAGCTCCCCCTTGCTTACTATCTGTATCACATATTGCAGTCAACCCTATTGGCAGCATATCCTTTCTCTTTTCCCATGTTGGCTTAGTTTTCAGAATACTTTCTGCTATTTAGGAATATACTATTTTGTATGGTTATTGTTATTCTTCTTAATGATCTGCACATAAAATCACAGACTCTCCTTGTTAGATGAGCTTCCCCCTGTTATATCACCATCCTTTTCCACTTTGAATTATAGGTTTATGCTTGTGCTATGTATAGGAGCCTTAACTTTGTAGCTCTGAAATACCCCTTCAAATTAAGTAATCTAAAACCACTTCGTTCTACTGGCAGAATCAGGTTATCCCACTTGGCTCTTGCTGTCTTCCCATCACAGATCAAATCCTTCAGCTCTTTATTAATTGATATCTAAAATGTCTCCTCTAGTTGATAGGATAGGTTATACTGTTATTGTTGGAAGTCACAAGGAATAGTTGTAAATCTACATCCCTTACACAGAACAGTTGGGTCAAATTGGCAGCAGAGAGGGGAAACAAAAAATGCAATATATTCACCTGCATATCAACTAATTGTGAGTTTTTTCTGCATGGTATGAATGTTGAAAAGGCTATGCTCTATTCATAGAATGAGACAGCTTCTGGGCATGCCATACAGAGCTAATGCCAAATGTCTGTATCAATGAAAATAGTTCTATTTGTTATATTCATTATAGGCTGTGTAACTTACAACACTGAATTGAAAATGACACTTTAGACCACCTAATACAATGTTAAATGTTTTAAAATTTCATACACATTCTGAAACATATTCTCGTAAGTAAAGATACAAGGATGGGACATGATTCTGATTTACAAGATATGATGCATGCTAGGGTTATGGACAGTTTGGCAACATTTGCTTATAAATGACACATTTACCACTATCTGGTGTAGATTTCACTTAATGGCAGCTTGTATGAAATAAGTTGTCCAAAGCCCATTTAAAAACATGTTCATTATTATTATTGCAGAATGTACTGAAATATTTGATGAGCATGAGGTACTATGCATAAAAAGTCTCCACACTTGGTTGCCAAGAGAATTTTTTCGAGCCCTGTATATCAAATCTTTATCTCACCTGGATCCTGTAGCATCCTTACCTGTTTGTAAATTGATCCCCCTTAGTATCATGGGAAATGCATATTGATTAAGCAGCATGTGGAAGTACTGTGGTCGCTGGCTTAAACACAGAAATTCTGTATGTGCAGAAACAGAGGTGATCTGAATGTAATGCAGGTTTTTATCTGATGTGACTGCATGAGATACATAAACAATATGTTTACTGCAAGCTTACATTAATTACAAACTACTGTACTTTAAGTGGCAAATTCATTGTGAAATATAATTGAAAGTAACATTTTGTGCCTTAGAATACCAGTGATTTGTAAACAACAGCATTCGTCTCTTCTTCTGTATTGTTATTAACACAAAACCTCCCTACATGTGTAAGCTGAGAAAGTAGTTTCAAACACTGCATAACTTGTGTATAGAATTTTAGGTGCTCAAATTACTGCCCTTAGAAAATGTCACTGACGACCAACCTTGATGTGAAATCAATATAAATATCTCAAGTATCTCTGTATTTCAAACATTTCTAATCTGCTGCATATTGGCAGCATGCTGAGTAAATACTGATGCAACAGGGAGCTAAAGACAGATTTCTGCAATAAGACCTCTTCGAATAGGAATCCTTGCACTGAACACTTTGCACTGAATGAATTATGCCTTTACTTGTGAATCAAACAGACCACAAGCCTCAAGAAGATGAATATTTCAAAGAAATAAATGAGACCATGTGTGGTTTTAGACACTTTTTGTTCACTGTTTACATATATACACTTTGCCCTTAATCTGTATTGTCTTTTATTTCTGTTATCATGTATCACAGTGAACACAGCATGCTTAATACTCTGTTACAGCTCTCAGCAACAAATACAATCCAAGAAAAAGTATTGATTAAAAAAAGCACTGACTAATGAGGTGCAAATACTACTGATGAAAGCAGTTAATTGCTTATTGTACCTTCCTTTAGTTTGTTCCCTGGTGATTTTTCCTACAAATGAATAATTCATCGCTCATGGGCACATAAATAATGGCCTACTATTTGCATTAAGGAATCATTTCTTAGCAGAAAAAAACGTAATAAGTTGAAAGCTGATAGCTAGGCTATTAATAACATATAGGCTTTCAACTTCCTGAAGGGTTCTGTATATAAAAGGGAGGAGGCTGCAAAATGCTACATTAGTGACAGGTTCTGAAACATTATAACACTAAATTGTCTATGTACTGAAGTAGCTCTCACCCTACATGGAGCAATTTTCTAAGACATTTCCCAGTGCAACTTGTCAGGCAGTCATACTGTTATTAAATGACTCATTACCCTGCATGTCACGCCCATGAAATAGGTGAAGGACAGGATTTTCCCTAAGAGTAAAACAAAATTTTTATTGCTCATTTTTTCTATGTTCAAAACTGAAATACAGTCACAAAAGAACAGGCAATATTTGGACAAATCTTCTATTTTGGAAGGTATCTGAACTGACACAAGCATAAAACACAGAGCTTAAACTCTATAGTTTTACTGTCCATTTATAAAGCATAGAAAACTAGCTTTGGGGGATTTTTTTAAGTATTTCTGTTTTAAATTCCTGTTTGACTTTGGTTGCCAAAAGTTGTGAATCGTCATTTGTCTGTTTATTCATTTATGACTTTAATTTCAGAGAAGCACGGCATTTAGCTTCAGATCACAGTTCATATTTCTACTTGGCATATTCATTTGGCTTTTGGGACGGGGAAACTGCTTGAGTAATAATATTCTTGTGACAGATATCGCAACTGTCTCTAGTTTGGTGGAACATTCCTGTTTTCATCCCTGATTTGCTCCTGTTCATGATGTCCCCATTTATGGAGGTATGTCCCTGTTTTCAGAGTTTATTTAGCCCTTCACATAATTTTCTGAATCCCCTCATCACACATAATTTTTTATGCTGCCTAGTACAGAGGACCACTCTGCATGACCAACATAAAAAGTTCTACTAATAATTAAAAGAAGAAGGAAACACATCTTACATCTCCCTTTTTCAAAAGCACAAAAAAATTTACCTTGTGTGCTAAAATTTTGCAAAAGAGTTAAAATTTACAGATTTTACACTGGCTCTTTGATAACATATATTCCCATCATTTTGTCACTCTGTTTTTAAGCACATGTTTCTTAGTAGTGTCTCACATTCCTGCTGGAAGTGGGAAGAGTTATGTGCTATTTGGTATTCAAATTTTATGGTAATTAGCTGCCCCAATTTTTACCTGGCTATACCTAGTTTTCAGAAGGCTTTACACCTATTTTCAGTGTCTGCAGGTTGAGAGGTATGGTTAATGGCACTTCCCTGCTAATCATTTTAACAGTTCAGTAGTTGTTTATTCATTTTAATTTTAATTTCTCTTTGAATGGACTTTTAGGAAGATCTGAGCCTCTTTTTTAAGCAATATTTCTGTCGTTAAACATTTTATTTAGTAATAGTCTTAGTATTCTTATTATTTTGTAACTAGGTGCTGGCATATGCAACTATTTCCATAATCAGGACTGTATGAGTATACATTAACATTTTGCGGTTAACATGATAACTATCACCATACTCATGAATTCATAAAAAGGCCATGAGCTCCATCTAGTAGCCCTGTGTTTGAATCTTGTTATTGTGTAACATAGTTATGAGAAACATGAACTGAAACTGCAATCTGAAAACTGAAGCAGAATACAAAGTCAAGTTTTGCAGAGAAGGCAAAGCAATCCCTCCATACAGGAGGATTCATTCAGTTTATCTCCTTGCTTAAAATAATCAAGAATGGTTTGATGAACATTGAAGAAAATGGAAATTTCCTTTTGATGAAGGCTGGCTTGAGATAGTTTTGCACTCAACACTATTTTCAATCTTCCAATTTCCTTAATCGCAACTTTTCCATCTGTGTGATGAAGCGAGTAATTTCGATAGGCATTCCTCCTAGATATCCTTCTAAAGATGTACTTCTGACATGTGAGCTTACTTATCTAACAAAAAGGTAAAGAAAATAAAAATATCAAAACAGAGACTTGAGCATGGATGTATATCCAGCAATGAAGTAAAGCAGTTTGCAATATATTGTTGTGCTGATGTGTCAGTGCAAATTTCTATGATTAATAGACATTCATGTCTCAAAAAGGACAACATTTCATTATTGGGGAATTTCTATGTCTAAGATCGACATTGCTTAGTCAAGTGCCATAAGAATTAATGCAGAAACACACAGGCCTAGCCTCCTCCCCCTGCAATCTCATATGTGCATACACACAGACAGAATCAAACACACACACACACACACACACACACACACACACACACACACACACACACACACACACACACACACACACACACATTTACAGTCTCCCAGGCATGCCATATGTGCACACCACTTGCAGATATATGTACACAATTCACACAAATGCATTCACACACATGCACAAAGTCTCCCAATCATGACATATGCACACACCAGAAACAGCTATATACATACAACTCACACCCATAAACACAATCACCCAGTCATGTCATATGCACATACCACTTACAGCTGTATACATAACAATTCTCACCCATAAACACAATCACCTAGTCATGTCATATGCACATACCTCATACAGCTATATACACACAGTTCAAACACTGTCAAAGAAACTGACATAAGCCACTGTTCACTACCCACTTTGCCAGCTGTCAAACTACAGATCAAAGCATGGGAATTGGGGTGGCCATATCCAGGACTGTAGAAATACTACTGAAAGGCAATATTGCAGCATCTACACGTAGGAGATAAAAGTAGATTCTGATAACTTTTAAAATGCTCCCATAAGTGCTACACTGATACAGCATTTTGTTAGTACCATCTTAGAAACAGTGATTCATCAGTCTGAAGATGTAAAGTGGTAGTTAGCAATGCAAAATGGAGAAGAAATAAAGGGATGGCAGGGAAAATGACAACTGTCAGTGCCATAACTGGCCAGCTGTGCTATTCCTTTATTGAAAAATATACTTGTCTACTTACTGTATTCTGAGAGAAGACATGTCTTAGAGTGTAGTGGTGACCATCATAGTATGGGGGTACACACATGCACAGCCCTCACATACACATAAGTAATGGGATTCCTGTAGCAGCTCTCCCATACTCAGTTCCACACTGCCCCTATACTCCCTGGACACATTTGCAAACAGCCACATACCCCTGTACACAGAGTCAATACTATTTACCTTGTTCAGCAATATGAAGATGGTAAAGCTGTTTCAGTTTGCCTACAGGGATTCTCCCTACTGGCATGCAGAAGTGCATGCGGCTAGATTTACTACAGTACTTTTTAGAGTATCTTGCGTCGCACCCAATGTAGGATTTCTGTACTAAGGTATCATAATAAAGCAACACAACCACTCCTTATGAGACCTCATTAGCATAGCAACCGCTCCTTATGAGACCTCATTAGCATGGCTTCCCTCTGACTACTAAACGTGTATGCAATACTACTAGCTGCAGACCTTAGCAGGGCTGTAAATCAAAAAAGGGTTGCTTAGCATGCAAGTCAGCTATGCTAAAGTGAAGGTGCTACAATGAGGGCATGACAGCCCTGTTTATGGTAACATCCCATTTTTAATGAGTGAGAATTATATGTCAGATGGTAGGGAAAGCTCTTGAGTGCTGGACAGCAGGATTTGTAGTGCTAGTCCTCTCTGTAAAGTGGGCGTGTTTTAATTTACTTTTAACATTTGTTAACCAGATAAGGGGGCTGTTTGTAAGTCCATTGTAGTCATGACATAGCCACAAAGATAAGGATACACATAATATATACATCCGTTTTTAAGTATAGCCAATCAATATGTTTTTATTGGAAAAGAGAGGAAAACAGTGTCTTCAATAAACTTGTATGGACATGGGCAGAACATGCAAACTCACACAAACCAGAACAGTAATCATAAGTTACCATGCACAGATTCTACCTATTGCTGATTGCTGTTACATTTGCTACACTACAGAATACATTTAATAATCTGAAGATCTGGGCAAACCAATATGCAGTCAAGTTATATTTTCATATCAGGCAATCCAGTTGCAGATGTTAATAAGATAATTAGTATGAAAAGTTTTGTCTGATTATAAGACCATTTGTTGCTTTGGCCTGCCTTTCTAATAGGAATTGATTGTTCTACACAGAGAATGAATTAAGTACATCTGCCTTGTTAACACCTCCAGATGTTGTTTGAAGAAAGTGTTGTTGAAATTCTAGGTCAGAATAATATACATATTAAAAATATTATGGATCATTCTGGTAATACTCTTAGTGCAGATCTTAATCAGATAAGCATCCAACAAAAATATGTGAAGAGAAGAGACAGTTAAGGGGAAGAACAGCTAGTAACAATAAAAAAAATCACAACAGTATAATGGGTAGGAGCCTGTCTGTATTCAGTTGCATGGGATTAAGCAAAGTTTTGCAAAAGATTAAGGATAATCAGATTTGGGTCAGAGTAAATCATCCTAGCATATAAAAGCAAGGGTGGTCCTTCCCAGATGCAGACGTCTGCAAAAAAAAATATATATATATATATATATATATATAGAGAGAGAGAGAGAGAGAGAGATTTTTACTAAGAAATTAACTTTGTGACAATAACAGCATTCAAAAAATAGTAAATCACACCAACAACTCTTGTATTACTTTAGCGCTTTCGTCTTATTTATTATCAAGACTTCTTCAGAAAGACATAAATGAAGCATGTCTTTCTGAAGAAGTCTTGATAATAAATAAGATGAAAGCGCTAAAGTACTACAAGAGTTGTTGGTGAGATTTACTATGTAGTGTGTACTTAAACTCGAACGATTATTTAGAGATGGAAAGGTATGTCTGCTTGAGTATGAATGGTCAGGCTCATGGTATATATATATATATATATATATATATATATATATATATATATATATATATATATATATATATATGTATATATGGGTCTACTTTACATCACCTAAAACCCATTTGACTGACTTTGACTTTCACTGAGACCAAATCACCTAATTTCAAAATACTGAAAACTCATTTGACTGAATCTCATTTCACTGAAAGCTTACAATGCAAAATTTCAAAAGACTAAACATTAAACCATAGACAAACACACAAACAACACTAATAACAACCACTTTCCAGAACTTAGGAATTACTTACCCTTGTAACAGAAACTGGACAATATAAAACCAAACTAAGTGGTGGACTACACCCTCCATTCCCCCAACAGCCTCCCATCCCCCCAGCTATACATACTAATGCCAGGATCGCACTACAACGGGTAAAAGGGCATATACCTATTACTTGCCTTACAGTACTCCTGGGAACGCACAAAACATCCGCCATGTTACTTTAGACACTTACCATAAAAATGTAAATAGATATGCCCACATTTAAAAACACTACAACATTACTTTCTATGTGACTATCGGTATTCTGGCAGTCAGCACTGTAAGTTACAGAAATTCTTTTTATCACAAACAAGACACAGGTGAATGGAAACCCACATCATGTCTATGGTTTGCAATTCAGTGAAATGAGATTCAGTCAAATGAGTTTTCAGTATTTTGAAAATTAGGTGATTTGGTCTCAGAGAAATAAAAGTCAGTCAAATGGATTTTAGGTGAAGTGAATTAGATCCATTTGTGTGTATATAAATATATATATATATATATATATATATATATATATATATATATATCTATATATATGTACATATACATGTAGATAGATATTGAACTATAGATATATAGATAGATATCTGTCTGTATATGTATAGATATATGTAGATATAGATATACATATACATATGACTTGCCTGATTTTCACAAGTCCTTTAGTGAACAGTTGCTAATAGTATTGCTTGATACTTCAAATGAATCGGTCACTGTTGCCCATACCCCAGCAGTTAATTGCTCTCATAGTCTATTTATTCACCTGACATTAATGCAATCATAACATTAATGTATTCATGTCACCAATGCCACTCATATATTTACTCCTGATTGCACTTGTTGGCATGAAGGTTCTGTCCAGACAGGTTTGGTTTGTTTAGAAGCAGGCATGGGACAGATACTGTTTATTATGATATGCCTTGCAGTAGCACTGCTTGGTGATGGCAATCACACTGTTTATGTTGAGCCTGGATGAATGTGTCACCTTTGGTAAGATTTAGCTATCTTATCCAAGCAAGATGATCCATTCACTTCACCTTGTTAAAGACTTGGCAGTCATGTTGACTATGATATATAGGAGCCAATATGTGTAGGGTCACTACAGGAATATCAGTCTGTGTTCCAATTCAATGCAGAAATTTTAGGTTGGGGTTCTGTCCCTTTATTGGTATCTCCTTCTGACTGAAATTATTGTGTGTGTCTGTCTGTGTGTGTGTGTGTGTGCGTGTGTGTGTGTGTGTGTGTGTGTGTGTGTGTGTGTGTGTGTGTGTGTGTGTGTGTGTGTGTGTGTGTGGAGGGCATCCAGTGGATATTGTTGAATTTGTGGGAATACAACAAAACAAATAGCTGAAGCTCTCCTGACCGGCTAAAAAGTAGGAGGTAGGAGGTGGGATCCACAGAACATTCTGTCAATGAGCTTCAAACTGAGGATTTGCATTTTAACATTTCCAAATCAAAGCTCCTGAAAGCCATTGTATATTTAGGGACCAAATTATTTCTGCACCACAAATCATTATTTTGAGTAACTGGGAGGAGGTTTTAGAGAAGAAGAGACTAATACTCAAGATTAGGTGTCATATTTAAGAGACGCTACTTAATTATCAGCTGATGCTACTGGCATTTGTTATCATGAATTATTTAAAAGTTTGAATGAGCACTGCAAGAAAATGACTGTTTTTGAGAACTTAAATTTCTTGAACTCTCCCTGTATGCATTGCTTGTGTGTTTGTGTGCATGTGTGGTGGTAATTTTGGCCAATTATGCTGAGGAATCTCAGTGGGAACTTTAGCCAGAAATGAAATGTTTGCCTCTCTAAACAGATTTCAAAGGAGGCTTCTATAGTTTTGGGAGATTTGCGAGATCCAAGCTTTCAGGGACAGTAGAGCTCATATAGTGAACATTGAAATTAGAAAATTAATTTGTAGGAATTTCAACTATTTCCACTTTATATTCTGTTTGACAAAGAATAGAGGACACCTGATACATTCTGTGGCAATGCACCAAGAGAATGATTAGTGTAGTTGGCCATTTCATCTCTACCCTTTAGGGAGGCCAGTGTCCCGTTAAGATATAATCAAGTTTAGCAGCAGGCATGATGATGGGAAGCTCAGTTGGTGAACATTTAACATCGTAATACTTGAGCATTTATCCTTAGTACTCTCTCATACTATGGTTAATGGGTGGGCTGCATATTTTTAATATTTTTAGGGCCCCTAGCTTGTCACTGATTTCATTGTTTTATTCCCAGTAAACTTTTTGTGCTTTCATAAAGAGGTCAGTGATATCTTTTGTTAGGATCCCTTTGCTTTGAGGGACAGCCTTTAAGTGCATCTTAATGAGGTTACTGACCCCTCCCCCCTTGAAGGATCAGAAGGGAAGACATCAAACACATAGGTTCATAGGTTCATAGGTAGGTACTAGGCTAGTAGCCCTAGGGCCTATATAAGCCTAGCCAAAAAGGTACCCTGGCTTTTGCCACCCAAGAAAATTATTTTCCTGTGCCTCTGTCGAGCAGAGCCACAGAAGTGATCCCCGGCATGAATTTCCTATCTCCCATCCAATCATGAAAATTTTTCTTGAAGAGTGCTAATGAGTTGCTTTGTTTGATATAGGTAGGTAGTTTGTTCCAAGAATATGGGAAGTCTCTGGGACAGGAATCTATCCCTCCAGCATGTTCTGTTTATTGTGGTGACAATGTTTAGGTCCCTAGAGCATGTAGCTCGGAAGGATTGGGATTTCTTTAAGTGGAGCATGTCCAACAGCTCTGGGTTTGACATAGCTTTGTATGTTAGGCAGAGATCGCCTCTGAGTAGGCAATATGAAATGGAGTAAAGCTAGAGTTTTTTGAGACGGTCTGCATAGGGCATCTATTTGAGGCTGGTAATCCACTTTGTGAGTTATTTCTGTGGCCTTTCCAGTTGTTGTAGATGTCTTGTGATTTACATACCAAAAGGGGCACTGTACTGTATAATGGGTCTAATGAGAGTAGAGGGGAACAATGACCTCTTTTTTCCTGGATGAGAAACCTTTTGTGATGAGCTGTGCCATGTGGAAGGATTTCCTGACTACTGTGGTGATGTGATTATCAAAGGAGAGACTACTGTTCACCTGTGTCCCAAGGTCTCTTATCACATTTTCTGTGTTAAGTAGACTAGTGCCTATGTGGTAGTTCATGGATACAGAGTTTTTACCAAAAGGGATGACAATGCACTTTTTAGCATTGAGCTTGAGGCCATGGCTTTGACACCAGGCATATGCCTCAGTGAGGCCCTTTTGTAGGATGTCCACATCATTAGGAGTTTCAATTATGGCTCCTAGTTTGCAGTCATCTGTGACCTTCATTAGCCTAAGACCTTCTGTGTTAGCCTGTACTTCAGAGAAGTAGATAAAAACAGGAGAGGACCCAAGACTGAACCTTGTGGTACTCCATTTGTTACTGGTCTGAAATTGGATTTGGAGTCTGCTACTTTCACAGTGTGGATTCTGTCAGTGAGTCAGTTGGCAACCTGTCTTGTGACATAGGGATTTATACCTAGTTTAGTGAGTTTATCTATAATTCCAGACTGGGGGAAAGTGTCGAAAGCCTTGGCAAGATCTAGATAGGCTGTGTGAGCCACCTTACCCTCATCTACAGCTTTGGTGACCGCTTCAAAGAAGTCAATCAGGTTTAGGAGACATGATCTGCCTTTTACAAAGCCAAACTGTGTGGGGTCCAGAGTTTGGAAATTACCAATGTCATTGTTTATAAGTTTCATGATGATACATTCCAGAGCCTTGCAGACCAGGCTCGTCAGGCTAATGGGGCTGTAGTTCCCGGGGTCTGTGGTGGCTCCCACTTTGTGGAGTGGGATGACCATCGCTGTGTGCCATTCAGTGGGCACAAAGCCTGAGGTAAGGCTATGATGGAACATGGTACTTAGGTATGGTGCCAGTTTGTTCTGTAGTTCATGTAGAACACAGCCTGGGATGTTGTCAGGTCCCATGGATGCTGTGTTCTTGGCTTTGGAGAGTGTGTTTTTTACCTGTGCAGCCGTGATTACAGGAACTTTGCATTCTTCCAGTATAGAGATGGGCCCTTTAGGGGGTGAGTGGGGGGTAAAGTTAGCACTGAACCTATCTGCCAGGATGTTGGCAATATCAGTTGGTATTGTATATTTAGTGCCATTGTGCTGTAACTCAGAGCAGATGTGAGTGTTTCCATTGAGATTCTTGACATAGCTATAGAATGCTTTGTGGTCGTTTTTAGAATCAGTGGTGATTTTGATTTCATAACTAACTTTGGAGGATTTTATGAGGGATCTCAGCTTCTTACTGAGGCTGACCACAGAGTTCCTCCAATCATGGGATTTTACTCTTTTTTGCATCAATTTCTTTCCTCTGTTGTAGAGTTTGTTTATGGCAGGGGACCACCAGATTGGCTTCCTTTTTTTGGAGGATAGCATCTTGGTTCTGTTAGGGATTGCACAATCCATGCACTCATGTAAGTGCTTATAAAGTGCATTTGTGTAGGATTCAGCAGTCATACCTCTATTGTCCATCTGCATGGGTGTTGTGAAGTTTGCCACTTCTGTCTTAAGAAGTGTGAATTTGGCTTTGGAGACATTTTTTTACTATGGTTTCCCTAATCGGTGGGTGGGGGGCAGGATGTAAATGTCTAGAGTGATTAGCTTGTGGTCGGATCTGACCAATGAGGAATTGACCTCTTGTGTGGAACACCAGTTGTCCATGTTAGTAATGACCAGGTCTAGGATATTGCTGCCCCTGGTGGGGGTGTGGATAAGTTGATCCAAGGCTTTGGAATTTATGAATTCCAGAAAACATTGAGCAAAAGAGTTGGTATATGAGTAGTTTTCCCAGTTAATGGTGGGGTAGTTGAAATCACCCATTATTAGGGTGTTAGGTTGTACCTTAATATTTTCCAGTGTATCAAGAAATGATGAGAGGGAATGCTGGGGCATGGTGGGGGATCTGTACCAAGCTACAGTTTGGATTGCGGTCTTGCCCAGAGTTAGTTGCACTTGGATAATCTCGGATGCATTATGCTGAGAAACTAGCCTGGAGGTGTGGATATCCTTAATGAATATGAACACGCCTCCGCCTTTAGTGTTTTGGTCCAGGTTAGATGGCCGAAAGGTGTGGTATGAATTATAGCCTGGTAATGCAGGGGTGCTCTCTGGAGCCTTGAACCAGATCTCTGTCACTACACAGATGTCGATGTTCTCCACTTTAAGGAGTGCCTCCAGAGAGTCCATTTTGAGGTTTAGACTTCTAATATCGAGTAGCATTACCCTCATATTTTGTTTGCTTGTACCTGTTATGGTGGTGAATTTGTCATTTGAACCTTGCCTAAAAAGGCACTATAGGGGTGGCAAGAGCATTAGCCAGTGTCCAGAATCCCAAGGGCGACAGGTGCAGGCCACCTCTGGCAAAGCATCATGGTCTGTCAATCATGTCATTCCAGGCAGACAGATACTGGATCCCCTTAGAATGACACCAGAAGCTTAGCCAATTGTTGAAGTCAATCATTTTGTCCTTGTACTGTGGTATCATTCTGGGTGATGGCAGGATGCTACTTAGGGCTAGGGTCATACCTGCCTGGGCTACAAGATCGGAAAGCTCCTCCATGTCTCTTTTCATGTAGTCCAGGGAGGTACATCTCAGGTCATTCACACCAACATAGACAATGACAGAGTCATATCTGTACTTCTTGTGGAGTGACCTGAGTGCGTGCATTATGTGGTGGATCCTGGCACCCGACAGGCAGCTGACAGTAACTTTCTCCTTGTTTAGCCTGGTGAGTGGAACATCAGTGTGCCTGACTATAGAGTCACCTATGACTAGAGTGTTGGGTATGCTATTATGCCTTATCAGCTGTGGTTGAGTGGCACACTGAGTTTGTGGGCTATGTGTCTTGAGTTGCTTCGGGGGTGGGGTGGAGGTTGCTTGCATTTCTGCTTTGGAGATAGGATTTTTGTAATACTATGAAATGTAATACTATGAAATGCGAAATCTAACTGCAACAGAGGAAATAAGAATATGAACTTCATGTGACATCAGCTCCACAGCACCATTGCATAGCAGCAAACAGCTGGCTTGTAGACAAATAAACACTTACAAGTCTCGACTAGGGTGTGTTGGGACTGTAATCAAACCCCTCCCATGGGAAGTTAACTGATGTTGGTCATTCAGTCCTCTGTTCCCCCTCACCTGGATCCTGTGGTAATGACTATGCTTTCAAATGGACAACTGATATCCTGACTATCTAGTGGGAAGTGCATAAAAATGCATGCACACATGAACAGTGAGATATCAGGGCTTAAATCAATGGTCACAATAGGGTGATAATGCAAAGCAGAGAAAGCTGTCCAAATCTAGTTTTGCGAAGGAACCACACAAATTCCTTATGCGTGTAGATAAGTCTTCTTGATGGTGAACAGCTTTACAGAATGTGTGTTATTTTACTGTGTTTTGTGCACCCAAAAGCAAAGATTGGTCAATTGGGCTGTTATCATGACTTTGTAGTAAAAAATGTTGTTATACTTCACATTATAGCCTTCTGAGTTCAAATTCTATTGCCAGACTATTCTCCTAAATTTGCAGGATGTTCTTGGCAAGTGATAATACTTTTTATCCGAAATGTTTGACAGTTATTGTTTGGGTTGTTGAGCAGTATATTAGTAACCATTACATTTGACTTGCTTGAAGGCAGGGGGACACAATGAGACTGTGTATTCTGTCCTTACAGAGTGCTCATAGTTCTTCCCCTCCACCTTCAACCCAGCCTTTCCCCTCACTTGTAGTTGAGCAATAAATGCAGCCTATTTCTCATTCTCTCAGAGTGCTATTTTGAGATTTTGGAACTCAGAGTTGTTTCCCTTCAAAAATGATCTAGGAATATAAGAATGAAATTTACATAGATCAAAGTGTGTTAGTGCCGTGTTCAGGGAAGGAATTCCCAATCTGAAAATTTTTGAATATGCTGGGTTCTGTAAAATGGGTTAAGCAAACTGGCTGAGGACATAGGAGATGATAGCATAAAGTAAGATTACCTGTTCAGAGTCAGGGGTGCCATCTCTAGTGCTGGTGTTCACTCATTGCTTAAAGGAGATTTCGTGGAAAAGAGGTATGGAGTTTACATATTTTTTTTATCAGTTAAAAGTTAACCTGAATCTCAAATTCTTAATAAGAGTGTTACATTTTAATCCCGGATAGCAAACCCAGAGAGTTGTAGACTGTAATAAGACTGTTTAATCTAAGTCTGCATTGATATATGCTAAAGTTAGTGAATGCTAGAAAGGGAAGAAACTAATAAAATCACAATGTGTGCTATATTACACATTAGACTTAATAACAAAATATTGAAGGGCAGATCCATGGCACAGATTTATAAAGCCCAAAATATGGCCCATGTGTCCCAGGTTTTCTTAGCATCCCTAACACTGGAAGAGCTTGCAGAGGAGGGATGATGTCTACTCACCTCTATTAGGGAAGAAGGTTGGGTATGCATACCAGGAAGGGACAGTCTATTACTAAATCCTCACTGGATACTAATGATTATATGTATGAGCTTTCTGTAAGAGAGAATAGTCTCCTGCCATTTATGTCACTCAAGACAGGTGAATGACATTCATTGTAAAAGCCATTGCATATCCTCCATTGACATCTGTGAGCATATATATAGCATGGCATCAAGTCTTAAGTGGATTCCCAGATGCTCATGCAGATGATAGCACTACTCCAACAATTCAGCTCTCACACTGTGGGAAAAGAGTGGTCCATAGGGCTCTTGGCACTGCGGAATCAGTGGGTCAGTTGAGCAACTTAAGGGTGGGACTTGATTAGGAATAGAAGGCAAAATAAAACAAAATAGATTAAAAAAAACAACAACTTTATGTTCACTGATCTTTTTTACACTACTAGGCCTTTAACACCTGTGTCAACCTGCAGTAGTAAAGAGATTTCTCTACTATATCCAATCACTATAACTTTCAGTTACAAGCCAGCCTTTTATATTTAGATTCTTAAACAATTAAAGATTTTGTCACCAGGAATGCTAGTCACTCCCTTTAAATGTTGCTGCACTGTATTAAAACTATTTATGAATGTAAATAAAGATAGACAGATAATAAGTAAACTCACCCTTTCTAGAAATATATCAATGTGCACAAATTCATATTTACATTTATTCTTGAAAACGTATATAGTAAAAAATGACAGAATTGTGGCATTTTCTCACATGCTGAAGTGTACTGACACCTTCTCTAAGTCCTTGCTGAGCAATTTCTACTATAATAAAACATATTAAGTGCACTATGTGAATTAGAAAATTGTGAATAATACCACTGGCATTTATCCTACGTAGATTGTGAATTTACTTCTCAGCCTAACCCACTTGTTGTGCAAACCTGTAGTGAAAGATATTTATGTGACTAGAAAAACATACCAGATACTTTGGAATGTAGCTTCTATATCATTCTGGATTTTGGTACCCCAACTTAATCATCTCTCTGTCAGCAGATGATATCATGAAAATATAGTGTCTGTATCAGGAAACAAACCATTTCTTGTTAGCCATCGTTGAATGCATTTCTGTATTAGATAAATTAGCCGCGACTGGTGGGTTAACATGTTCTGAATCACTGGGCTGAAATTGCAGATATCTTTTTAGCAAGAAATGACATCAGGTGGATTAAGGAGGCCTGTCCTTTTCTATAAAAATGCATTTAAAAATTAATTGGCTCGATTTGATGCCCAATTTATACTAAGCATGGTCTCTAGAGAGTAAGACCCTATTCTGGCAAGCAATGGACACAAGGCTGAGAACTCATCCTGGACAAAACAGCAGTTCATTGCAGGATGCATGCTCATAGTCAGAGATTTTGCATGCAGACACTATCAGCAGAAAAAGAAAAGTGAGATGATAGTGACAAATTGTCCTAAAAGACTCAGATGTGATAAAATATGTGAATGCGTTCTGTGAAACATTATGCAGAAGTCCCTGCACTGTGTGTTCCAGAGAATCACAAATAACCTCAAGGCTGTGATACTTTGCAGCAAACTGCCTTAGAGCAAATCCATAAAAGAAATGCTTGTATGCCATTTTTATGCTATAATGTTACTGATGATGCATATTTGTTTCTTGATATAATACACCCTTTAAAATCATGGGTGGTATAATGACCTATATTCAAAGCTCCACATTGCTCTGTTGCTTAAAGGGATATATTACTATCTGCATATTTTAGTGAAAACATCACAAGCAGCAAACATCACCCTGACAACACCTTTTATTCTCTTATTCTATCTCTTCTGCCTTATATGCAAGCAGTTGTGCACATACTGTTATGAATATTTATATTACTAAGTAAGAACACATACTTATTTGTGAAATGTTAATTTATTGATCAAAGCAGACTAGTTCAGACAAAAAAAAGTTTATTTGCTTAAAATTATTCTGAGTGAGACAAGATGAAGACAAATGACTATTTGAAACCATGGCAATCTAATGACAACACCCCCCCCCCCCATCTGTGAGGAATCTCGAGGATTTCTGCTTTTGGAAGCTGTGGATTGGAATATAGCAAGCCAAGGGATTCAGTAGTAAGGTGACATGCTAAATAGATGCAGTGTATGAGACAGTTGCCTATTCTTCTTGTGTGTGTTTTTCTCTCTTCACAGAATTATGGTTATCACCACAAAGCTCATGAATATTTCTCCCCTGACATTTCTGATACTACTCAAACCAAAAAGTAATGCCTCTTTGTGTATGGATGTCTTTTATCTGTTCTTTACACAATGCACAGCTGAATCATTTTAAACATTATTACTAACATCACTCTGCTTTATTGGACATTCATGATTATTTATTAAACCCGTTAGTTACACATGCTGCAGAAATTTGCTTAGGGAGTGTTTAAACGTATAATATAGAGATGTTTAGAATGTTCATTATAACAGCTGAGGTGCATGTCTTTTCAGCAAAGTAATGGTTAGCGTTCGATATCTACATGCTTAGACATTTCAGAAACACCTAGCTGTATTCATTGTACTGCTGCTTATGAAATGTAAACTTTGGACTTAATTTTCTCAGTGCATGAATCACTAAGTGACCTCAGCAGCCCTCTCTGAGACTAAGGATACAAGGTCACCAATAAAGTTATTGTAGTTACCTTCCATTCTGTTTATCTTGCAGAAACAGTAATTGGTAGCTTCTGCATATCAGAAATGTTGCAAACACTAAGTGAGCATGTATCTGTTTGAACTACTTCTACAGTACACCTGTATAAGTTTATAGCTGAAAAGTAAAGCATAGAAATGTGGTACCTACGCTACATGCACTGTCTCAAGTATATAAACAAATTGTATGCAGTCTTTTGCTGTATGTAAGAAGTAAGTGCAGAACAACACAGCTTTTTAAAAAGGTCCTGCATTCCTGGTGACCATCATTTTTAATAGTGTATTGATCATAGACCCAATGTGATTGATTATATTATATTTAAGGCTTTTAGTTTATTTGCAGTGCAAGCAAAGAGGAGATAGATAGATACACACACACACACACACACACACACACACACACACACACACACACACACACACACACACACACACACACACACACACACACACACACACTGGCATTGTAAATAAACTAAGAATCATAAATGTGAGATGGATTACAAACTTAATGAAAGACAGATTCCACATTCTTAAGGTGATAGGTGCATCCTCAGAAGGAAACTAACGGGTTTAATAAATAACCATGAAAGTCCAATAAAGCAGAGCGATGTTAGTAATAATGTTTAAAATGATTCAGCTGTGCATTGTGTAAAGAACAGATAAAAGACATCCATACACAAAAAGGGATTACTTTTCTGTTTGAGTAGTACCAGAAATGCCAGGGGAGAAATATTTGTGACCTGTGAGGTGGTGACCATAATTCTGTGATTAAGGATTAGTGCTGGGACCTCTACTTTTCAGAATGCTTTACCTTCAAATTGTAGACCCAAACCTATGGTTAATTAAGTGTGCCAATGACAGTAAATTATCAAACAACCCTCTGATACCGAATCATTAATAAAAAGAACAAGCCCTCATTATCCAATAGTGTATGGAAAAAAGGTTTAAACTAACTACAAAAAAGTGCAGTATTGCCAGATCGTGCAACTCACTCTCTTCCTCTGTGTGCAGTATAGCTGGTACCCCACTCCAAAATGACAAAGTAGTCTAGAATCTTGGTACTGTGGTCAATAACACCCTCTCCTTTGACCGTCATGTACTCTCAAGTAGTCAGAAAATCCTTATATCTAAATCAACTAAAATCTAAAGGAATGTCATCCAGGTCAAAGGAAATTTTCATTATTCCATACACATATCTGGTAAGTGCAATTATAAAGTAAACAGAAGGCAAATAGAAGTTATGGGAATCAAACCTTCGACTGCAGGAACTAGCTGTGTAATAACTCAGTCTTACTCATTTGCATTGCCAACAAAACCTAGAACAATATACACTGAAAAAATGAAAAATTAGTAAGAGGATAACAGACTTTATTATATCTTACCTTGACATCTTTGTGACGTCTTAGATTAAATTTATTAAGCAGGGGGCATTTTGTAGCTGGTTAAAACTGTTACAAGTTATTAGATCGGTGTGGTAGTGAAACAAAGTGAAGGTCTGAGTGCAATGACAGGGTATTTATAGGTTCATAGGTAGGTACTAGGCTATCGGTCCAAGGGCCTAAGTAAGCCTAGCCAAAAATGTTCCCCTTCTTACACCACCCAAGAAAGTTAATTTATTTTGCCCCTGTCGAGCAGAGCCACAGAAGTTATCCCTGGGGTGTATTTCCAATTTCCCATCTACTCATCAAGATTTTTCCTGAAGAGTGCTAATAAGGAACTTTGCTTGACTTAGTAGGGTAGCTTGTTCCAGAGTATAGGAAGTCTCTGGGACAGGAATCTATCCCTCCAGCATGTCCTGCTTATTGTAGTGACAAGGTTTAGGTCCCTAGAGCATGTAGCTCAGAGGGATTGGGATTTCTTTAGGTGTAGCATGTCCAACTGCTTTGGGTTTAACATAGCTTTATATGTTAGGCAGAGATCTCCTAGGAGTAGGTGATATGCTACAGAGTAAAGTTGGAGTTTTTTGAGAATATCAGTGTAGGGCATCTGTTTGAGGCCAGTAATCCTCTTTGTGAGGTACTTCTGTGGCCTTTCCAGCTGCTGCAGATGTCTTGTGAGGTATATTCCAAAAGGGACGTACTCTATAATGGGTCTAATGAGTGCCTAGTAGAGGGGAACAATGACCTCTTTTTTCCTGGATGAGAACCCTTTTGTGATGAGGTGTGCCACATAGAAGAATTTCCTGACTACTGTGGTGATGTGATTATCAAAAGAGAGACTATTGACCACTTGGGTCCCAAGGTCTCTTATCACACATTTGGCATTACGTAGACTGTCGTTTATGTGGTAGTTCATGGGTACAGAGTTTTTACCAAAGGGGATGACAAAGCACTTTTTGGCATTAAGCTTGAAGCCATGCCTCTGACACCAGGCATCTGTCTCAGTGAGAAAAAGAAAAACTCAAAACTTGTAACAAAACCAGATCCGTTGGCAAAAATGAACATCAGCTTTATTAAAACAATCAAACTGACTAAGGGCTTTCACCCACAGTTGGGCTTCATCAGAGTCAGTGTAAAACGACCCTAATAGCATTTATATATCAATTAGTACAAATTAATTAAACAAATTAAACTCTAAATTGTTAAACACATTTAACCCCCTAGCATCCAGTTCCCTTCAACACAGAAAGTAACCACCTAGTATACAAGAACTTGTTGTCTATACTAAAGCTACAGCAATGTTAAGAATTAACAAACTCACTAATTCTATACAATAAAAAGACAAAAAAAAAAAAACCTAGCCATAAATATAATGCTGAATGTTGTTGTTTGTCTTTCAGCTTTTCCCGGTTAGAGGTCGCCACAGCGGAACTCCGGTCCGCTAATGATTGGCAGTAAACTTTCACAAACGCCGAGGTGCCAGCTCGACGTCCAACCTTCAACTAAGGCACGCCCATTTACGCATGTCTTTCAAACACCCACCCAACCGCGGGGAGGACATGCAGACTCCACACAGAAGGCACTTCCCGCACTCCAGCCGAGAATCAAACGGGAGAGCCTCTTGCTGTGAGCCAACAATGCTACTGCTAAATATAATGCTGAATAAACATTTAAAATGTACATACATTATAAAAACTGAGATTTGTATTTTAATACACATGCTGTTGAAATATTGTCATTAATGCCTGGTGCTTTAGATGCATCCAGGCATAGCTGCCATAAACATTCCTTAACTTCCAATAAAGTTTTAAGATCTCTTCTTAAAATCACATTTTGGTAATCTATCAATGACAAAAAGTAAAAATCTTTTAAAATTACTACAATTCTTTCTATGATTAAATAGGTCATTAGTAGACTTTTTGTTTTTAATGTCCCTATTATGCTCAAGTATTTGTAATCTCAATTTTCTTGTGGTCATGCCCACATAGAATGCAGTACAGGATAGACATGTAGCCACATACATAACCATACTTGTGTTACAGTTACAGTACCCAGGACATTTTAGTGTCTTCTTGTAACTGCATATCTGTACATATGGTCCATTGTTAATAAATTTACAAGTGCTACATGTATCACATTTCCCCATTCTAGCAGGTCTCTGACTAGTTGTCCCAGATGTTTTTTTCAAAAAGATATTTCAAATTCAAACTTCTACTGTTAATAAACCTTGGAACACACCCAATTATATATTTTAATTCCTGAGTAAACACACTATCCCATACAGAGTGTATATTATTCTTAACCTTTGTTCCCATCAGGTTATACTCAATAACCATACCATAATGGTAATTCTGATCGGGGTTGTTGTTGTTATTTATTGTGCCAAGATTTCTATTGGTGTCCATCAAAATAGGCCTAAAGTCATCACTTCACCTTTTCTCAATTTCTTTATTAACATTAGTTAGTAGATCAGAAGGGTACCCTCTCTTTTTAAACACATCTATCAACTTGTCAAGTTCTACCCTAAAATAAATGTCTTGAATTACTACTCTGGACAAACATATCATCTGCCCCATGACAACATTTAAATCACTGCAAATGGACAATGCCTTCCTGGAACACTCTCCAGCCAGCACAAACACCATTAACTGTTTCAACAAATTTAAACTCACCCTAAAAAACTATCTGCTAAACACTCATGTATGTCTCTGCATCTATCCAAATAGATAAACCATCCCTCTTCCTCTCTGAGGGTTTCCCACTAGTTAAGCTCAATTTTTACCCCTCAAAACCAACAGGAAACTCTTCTAATTTAAAAATTACTTTAAACGACTCTTCTTTACTATTGATTTTCTAATCTTAACTATCATAATATTCCCTAAACCTAACTTCTCCTAAGCTTAAAGATCATAAAAACCCAAAATAACCCCCAAACCTGCCTTCTTCTTTTAACTATCCTTTAACAATTAACCCGTCTTCACAACTTATCTTAATATCTGCAAAAAAAGTCTTAAAATTTACTCTCTCTCTCTCTCTATTTGTAATCCCACATTTTATAATTCTTTTATTGTAATGTAATTGTAGTGTACATCCTTGTAAAATATTTATTACTCTGTGTACACATAACGTCTTGGGGAGCCTTTCTCCCCGGGCCTCCTCTGAAAATGGGTTTGTGACCCAGTCGGACTTTCCTGGTCAACAAATGTCAATAAATAAGTGGATCAAACTATCACCAGACAACAGTGACTTCATCAATTAAACAAAAGGTGGTAACTGGAAGACGAATGTCTAACATGTACTGAACTGACTGGGCTATCAATGTACAGATACTATGTTGTTTGCTTTTGCTAGCTTGTGTTTTTGAAAGGACAATTCTTAGTTCACTTTAGTAGGTACGAGAAGATGATGCAAATGGCAAAACATTACAAAATAAAAAGGTATGATGCATGTTAAAATGCGGACCCGACATAACACTGGTAATGCAAACTATCAAAAGCAAAGCACGTGAGCTGTAAAGTGAGAGGGTAATATCTTTTTTGACAGGAGGACCCCCCCCCCCTCCTCAAATAAATAAAGTAAAACTAATGGCCCAACAAAAACTGACAAGATTATCATTAAAATTGTTTTACGTTCGGAGAACTATGTTTGTAAGAATTTATATATAATGGCATTCCTTCCTAGACAAACCAAGTAACCAGCATCCAAGCCCTGCCCACTCAGGCTGAAGACAAACCATAGAAGACGTAGAGTAGCATGTAGTTCATTAACACCAGAACAGATGTATTCACAGGGACTACAATGTAAACACTTTGCGCACACCTGACCAAAACAAGAAAAATAGTATACAAAATGCTGACTTAGCCCCACACACCACTTCAAGGTCTACAATAATAAAGAAAAAAAAAACATAAAACACCTTAACCAGGTTTGCTTCTTCCATACCTATATAAGAAAACACAGCCCTTTTTGGCACACTGCAACTATTAATAATCTGCGCCAAAAAAGAAAAACACTTTGACAGAACATTCCAAATTATTCATAGCCACTGCCACACACAGTCTTATACTGGTAATATTGTCTGTAACTATCAAGAGGATTTACTGCATATATAAATAGCACCTATATCACCACACAATTATAACCACAATGGCGACATCTTCATTCATGAAAGCAACAATCCAAGATAAACATTTCAAACTTTAGGTAACGCAAGACTGCACTACTTTAACAAGTGTCACTAAAATCGTCCAGACACCAAATATATAGGCAACATATACAGAAAGCACTTTCTTAATAGAGAACCAGGATGATAGTTTTATTTGTGTTTCTGGTTTGTGGGCAAATAACTGTAGAGAGTCTGCAGTTTGTGAACTCTTCCTGCCTCAACACCCCCCCCCCCCAACAAACTCTAATGTAAAATAATAAATTGAATGCTGCTCCAAGCCCACAAACAGTGTTTTATTCAGTCCATGGTAAGCGCTAACTATTAGAAATTAAAGCACTTACCACATATTAAATAAAACACTGTTTGTGAACTCAGAGCAGCTTATGTCAACACAAAACATCAGCATACCCCCCAGCAACTCTTACCTGGAAGCAGCAAAAACATTTAGGCAATCGGACGGCAATGGCATATGTAAACTCTTCATGAAAGCTGTACTGTTCTTTATTTTAAAATTGCGCGGGCAGCAGGAACACACTCACACATAGAATTACTGGACTGTACTATGGTTTTGCAGCTGTAAAAGTGGGGGGAGGACACTCGTCCCCCCTCACTCTATGTGGTTCCGGCCGCCGGCACCTATGTGGCAGTGGCACAAAACCCGGACTTCATGTGTCCAGTTTTGAATGAAATTTGTAACCGGACATTTTGTCAGAAAATTGGACAGTTTGGTCAAAAACTGGACAGCTGGCAACCCTACTTAGAAATGGTTTAGAAATGCTGGCTAGCTCTCTAAATCCATGCTGATTTATAGAGTTAAATCTGAATTTGAATTAGTCTAAAGTTTGCTTATATATTTTTTATAGTCGGATATTTCTCTAGAAGAAAAACATCTATCATTGGACAAAAGTGTTCTTAAAATTGAAGATTTTTACTAGTGAGGAAAGAAATTATTATTATTATTATTATTGTTGATTTTTATTCCTGTGGAATGATTACATTGTAAAGGCAGAATCTGTCAAATCATGGGCATTGTAGAAACAGACGTTTGTTAAAGTATATGTATACAGACAGCTAAGGAAGATCATATTATTAGTTTGCACTTTTTAGGAGAAGGTTGTGAGAAAAATATGTGGAGATTAAAGTGAAGGTTTGGAATAAAGAAGAAGCGAGAGATAGAAGATGGTGCTGATGGAGATAGAAGATGGTGCTGATGATTTGTGAAGTTAGGGATAGTAAAATAGGTTGATGCAATTTCCTAAAAAACTGATAGAAACAAAAGGAAATGAGGCTGGCAAATAGTAGATAATTCTGTTGTGAATGTAAGTAACCTAGCATTTCTTGTTTGTGTAATATGACTTTGAAGTTTTGACTAAAGAACATTGCAGAGATTTGGAATAACTTATTTAATGGCTAATCAGGTTTCTTTTCTCAATGTTGTCATTCTAGTAGTTTCCTGTCAATGGTGTGAATAGAAGGGCCATTACACATGCAAAGAAAATAGGTTTTTGTTAGTGGTTTAATGTCTGGTTTAGCAGATTTAGCTAAAAAACAGTACATAGTTGAGGACATCCTAAGAGGTGACCTAAAATCAGGCTATTCAACTAATGAACATGTACGCATTGGCATAACTTACACCACCCAAATACCAACATAAAATCAGAGAACCCAGAGCACAATGGAGAATAATACCAAAGATACTGTCCTGTTTTATGTCCAGGGTATAAGCAACACAAAAGGATATCATTATGGACTTTATTCATCAAATATTAAAATATGCATCTCTAAATAGTGTGTGCCTGTGCTATGTATGTTTATGTATGTGACTGTGTGTGTGTGTGTGTGTGTGTGTGTGTGTGTGTGTGTGTGTGTGTGTGTGTGTGTGTGTGTGTGTGTGTGTGTGTGTGTGTGTGTGTGTGTGTCTGTGTGTGTGGCTGTGTGTACATAATTGCTCTTGTCTATGACACATATATATTTGTACAGTCATTCAGTGGAAACAGTGTCCAAGAAGACCTTTAACCATATTTCCATTTTTTGACTGCCACTGTTAACATCCATTAGCCCAATTAGTGTTCTGCCATTTATATGACTACATGTGCCAGTAGATGTTTTTGGCTGTGGTTTAAGTAATTAGAATTTTTTTGGTCAACATATTGCCTGCAATCCATCATCCCCCTGCTGTCCATTGACTAATTAGTTCCTCAAATGGTGAGAACCATTCCTGGTCCACTTATTCTTATTATTATTGAGGTGAGGGTCAGTCATAGCCCTATTATTCTGGCAGCCTTTAGGTCATTCTTTTTATGGAGCCCTAACCTCACTCTTTGGTCATGATTAGAGCATATACATCAGTGTGGAGGAATCATCTAGGTCTCTGATGTGGAATCACACCCACTCCTTGCAATGCCTCCATGAAGCTACCATTACTGACTTGCCTTCCATGTCCTTTTCCCTTATAGTCTGTTCTCATGGAGACAGGCCTACTACACTTCCCTGGAGTTCTAGGTCATTACAGGGGAGATGATCCTTCAGTTCCCCCCCCCAGGCAAATACATCAGTCTTAGCCAATATCTCTTACCCACCCCACTAGTGTTAAGCAATCTCATATCACATGATTCATGGTGAGGACATCATCTCTGTGTGGCATAGCACTGGAGAATGAATTAGAGCTTCCAATCATTGGGCTAATTGAAATGTTGCCAAAAGAGAAATGTGTTAGGATAATGATGTTTGGAAACATAATCTGGAGGGCTAATGCTATTATTTGGAGCTTTTCTTTATATAGTCTTGGGTCTTTAAACCTCCCTCTTTACTTCCATTCTGTATGACACTGATTAAGTTACTAATTTAGCATTGCATTTTATTAACAGGTTGATCCAGTTGGATAGAAGCCCTTTTCGATAGAAATCTAAGAAGGCCATGTCCAAAACAAAAACGAGTAGTAAACAGTTATAAATATCTTATCATTTAACAGTTTAACATTGCTTAACATGTTAATAAATAAGGAAGCATCCTTTCAGCATGGGACGCATGCAGCATCCTGACATTTAGTGATAACAGGTGCTTCTTAGTACTACATTACTATGTCAGGTGCTTCTTAGTACTGCAATAGTATGACAGGTGCTTCTTAGTACTACACTACTATGACAGGCACTTCTTAGTACTACACTAGTATGATAGGTGCTTTTTAGTACTACACTACCATGCCAGGTGCTTCTTAGTACTACAATAGTATGACAGGTGCTTCTTAGTACTACATTACTATGACAGGTGCTTCTTAGTGCTACACTACCATGCCAGGTGCTTCTTAGTACTACAATAGTATGACAGGTGCTTCTTAGTACTACACTACCATGCCAGGTGCTTTTTAGTACTACAATAGCATGATAGGTGCTTCTTAGTACTACACTACTATGACAGGCACTTTTTAGTACTACACTAGTATGACAGGTGCTTCTTAGTACTACACTACCATGCCAGGTGCTTCTTAGTACTACAATAGTATGACAGGTGCTTCTTAGTACTACATTACTATGACAGGTGCTTCTTAGTACTACACTAGTATGACAGGTGCTTCTTAGTACTACACTACCATGCCAGGTGCTTCTTAGTACTACAATAGTATGACAGGTGCTTCTTAGTACTACACTACCATGCCAGGTGCTTTTTAGTACTACAATAGCATGATAGGTGCTTCTTAGTACTACATTACTATGACAGCTGCTTCTTAGTACTACACTAGTATGACAGGTGCTTCTTAGTACTACACTACTATGACAGGTACTTCTTACTACTACACTAGTATGACAGGTGCTTCTTAGTACTACACTACTATGACAGGTGCTTCTTAGTACTACACTACTATAGTTCACCTACACAGCACATGTTGGCAGCTTCAGACTGGCATGGATATAATCTGTCCAGAATCTCTCTATGACTACACCATAGCTGTATATTATATTGTGATTTATTCTTCAGGACATTTTTGAATAAGTGAGGGAGGCAGACTCAGTGACTTCATACTGTACACAGTGTTTTGATTTGTCAGAGTAAAATATGGAAAAAGTAACTAAAATAGAGTGTATATGAAGACACTTATTAGGCTCTAACAATTAATTCAACTACATGTCTCAAAACAGCTGTCCCCCAGTATAACTCCTGTACACATTACACAGAGATGAAGTCCCTTTCTGGATGCCAGATTCATAAAACTTGAGCACAATATGTGTTTTCAAGCTAGCATATGCTTAATTTGTATAACAGTTTGGATATTAGGGTGAACACATTGAATGCTCTACTTTTATCCAATTGAAGTTCAGTGTATTTAGCATTTGTAAACCAAGGGAAACTTGTGTAGCATGGCGTGACAACTTCATATACACATTGTGAGGAAAGGTCTGCCAAAGAGCTAGTACAAAATGTTTGTCCTCACCATGGCTCTAAAAGGTAATTACTAGAAAATGGAAATCAAAATCTAAGCCCTCTATAAATGAAATACTGAATTTTTTTCAAGGAGATAAAATAACTGGAAGTAGGATGTCTTGAAAAGGAAATGAGGAAATTACATGTAAATAAATGGGATTTGTGGGAGCGATGAGTGTAGAATAGTGTTCAGGAGGAGTAAAATTTAAGGAAAGGAAGGCAATGAGAAAATTATGTAACGTGTAATGTTAGAGTGAATGAAAACTGTTACCATACAAACTGAATGAAAATCTTCTACTTCTCTTTTTGGCTGCTCCTCAGTAGAGTTTTATGGTGTTGAGTTGCCAACCATCCTCAGAATTTCACACGCACACTTAGGGCAAATTTAGAATGTACAAACCACCTGCAGCATGTCTTGCGAATGTGGAAGGAAACTAGAGCACCCAGAGGAAACCCACGCAAACACATGGAGGATATGCAGACTCCACACAAAAGGCACCCCAGCCGAGAATTGAACTGGAGAACCTCTTACTTTGTGGTGACAATGCTAACTGCTGCACCACTGTGCCACCCATAAACTGAATGAAAATAACAAAGAAAATATTAGTATGGTTTGTTTATTTTCTACTACTGTATATGTACCTATGTTACTTTTTTTAAAAATGCCATGTTTAATAAAGATGCTTAAAACAAATCAGTTTGTAGGACAGAGATATTTTTCAACAACACCTGCCTATGGACTGATGAGCCTAGAATGCATTGAACAGGAGTAGAAAATGTTGTGTAGTTTGTGAAGTGGAAGTCTAGGACTAGTAAGGGAGGCCAGTGAGTTGAAGTAAGGTATACAGTTGGGCAGAAGAAGGCATTAGGTATAGAAGGAAAATATGGGGACTATCAGCCTCTTTGGTGCTGATATTAGTAGATCGTGCTACAGCTATTGTTAGTGGCTATAATGAACAGGTGGAGTGTTTTCAGACTGGTACCAGATTTTGGAGTCTAAAGGTAGGTATGGTAAATTTTAGTTAAAGGATAGGTATTTAAGGTTTTGTGTAGAGCCTTATCAGAATAATTTATATATTACATCTATAAAACGTGCAAGGGAGTATGAGAAAAAGGGCACAGGGTAGAGGGTGGGAGTTATGATGACGGGTTCTGTGGAGTTAACATCAAGAAAGAAATATATCAATAGTAAAAAGGGGTATAGGTAGGAGTAGCTTGAGTGAGGGATAGCCTTAAAGACTTGGTGTAAGAGTGCTATCAGGCTAGTCACTGAGGTATCTCCTTACTTATTCCAGAGATTTCCAGATAAGAGTTTTTCCATTCAAAATGTTCCTTCTCTGAACTGTCCCAGAGTGCTCTGTCCAGAGGTCAGGGCTCGGCTGGTGGTTGGGAGGTCAAGTTGTCTGGACCTGCAGTCCTCCTAGTGTCTTGGTCTTAACTCAAGGTACAGGGTGGCTGTCTATCACACAAAGGATTGTTTAACTTTCTTTGGGGTTCAGGCCCTTGGTTGGAGTAGTCTTCATTGTTTCATGGTTGTTGGGCTAAGGCATCCTAGGCTGTCACCCATACCTGTTAAAGGACTGTAGATTTATTGTTATCTATGGGGGTGTACAAACTTGTGCCACTTTGCTTTCCATTTGTTTTTTTTTCCCTAAATTACTCAGTACCTAACTGGCTTTCTCAGAAGAGCAAGTGGTTCCCTAACCTCTGCTATTTGAGGAATGAATTGGTCAAAGAGGATCAGCAGCTGCTGGTCTTCCTTGGGTAAGGTAGAATTTCTTCAAGCCACTTCTAGTTGGTACTGCTTTCAGGGCTGTTAGAATGTTCATTATAAGCTTCCTTTCTTGTGGGTTAAGAGTTGGTTGTTCCTGGCCCATGTGGTGCCCCCCATGGGTAAGCCATCAAGCTAGGTTTTGGTACATAAGAGGTGGGTTTTGCCAATGGCATAGCTGTTGTCAGTTCCTGGGGGCATTTGAAGGAGAGAGACTTACAGTAGGGGTGGTGGATAACCAGGCAGTAAATATATATATATATATATATATATATATATATATATATATATATACACATACAGATATATATATATATATATATATATACACATTTAGAGAGAGAATTATTATAGTAGGACATGAGATAGCAGATTGTCATAGATAGTCAAATTTCCTTCTCATGCTGGCCAAGTCTGCATGCTATGACTGGGATTTTGGAGATTATTGAGTATTCAAACTCAGTAATTGTTGTCAGACAGTTGAATTTCTGCCTTTGTGTCATTCAGAGAGGTACTCTAATATAATCTTGTGAGTCTAACAATCTCCTAAGTCAAAGTGGTACAAACTAAATATGTCCCCGATATCCTACTTGCTGTAGTGGGTGGCTTTGTCCAGTATTCTTATAGCAGGAGGTTGAGGAAAACCCTGCCCTCTCCTACAGTTTAACTCAATCCTTAAGTTTCTCACATGGTCACAGTATTGTGTAAGTACCAGAAACCTGCTTGTACTTTTTCAAAACTTTCATTTCCTTGCCTTGGAATCAAAAGAAGCAAAATCCCACTAACTTTTTTTTTGTTAATCTTAACTTCTCACACACTTTGCACAAGAATTTGTCACCACCTGCATGACATACCACAGACACAGATAAATATGTATTTTACCTTGTCAGGCACTAGTGTCAATCATAGATGAACAATTAATCCTGCTAATGTCAGGACCACAACAGCTGGTATAAAAAAGACAGAAAGGTGTGGAACTGTTTTCCACTGTTTTTATTGTAGAGAAAAGCAAAACTTAACACTCCACTTTCATAGCAAAACAAAGCAATTAGATCAGTCAGGGGTTTAAAGGCAGTTGTCACTTCTGACAAATTTACATGAGCAGCATCACACTGTTGAAATGTTAAGCTATAAATGTTGGTTATTTATAATAATTTATATGTTAAGATAAATATAGTATCAAATATTTCTGTGACATTTAAAGAAAAGTCAGAAAATATTTTTAAAGTAAAATAAAGATGGTAAAGGAGCAAACAAAGGCTGCAAATACTCAACAGCATATAAATTCCTTCCACACAAGTATCAAAAACAGGAACAGTCCAAACTGGAATAAAAACTCAGTTTATTAGTACACTGGTAAGGGCTTTCACCCCTTCGGGCTTCCTCAGTCCATTAAAACTTGGAAGACAAGAACAATTCTACTTTTATACTTCCATAGTATACCAATTAAACAATTGATTAATCCAACCTGTAGCTAATTCATTCAATTTCATTAAAGTGGTATTCTCACTAAAAGAATCTCACACTGAAAGACTAAGAATATATCCTACTACTTACAAATATATGATAATTTAAAAACATAAAATACATTAACTACATAGTTTCAAAATAATTATTCATGATAAATTTGTAGAACATAACTAAAACCCAAACATAAAATGGAACTGTGCTCTTTCAAGACATACGTGTGTGTGTATGTTTGTGTGTGTGTGTGTGTGTGTGTGTGTGTGTGTGTGTGTGTGTGTGTGTGTGTGTGTGTGTGTGTGTGTGTGTGTGTGTGTGTGTGTGTGTGTGTGTGTGTGTGTGTGTGTGCATGTGTATAAAAATGTATGTAGCATTTATAATACTGTATGAGGGATGCAGCACAATGTGAATACATCTACAGAGAAATATGCAATAGATATTTTCAAGTAGTCACATATACTGACATATAGCTGTGCATGTATGTGTGTGTGTGTGTGTGTGTGTGTGTGTGTGTGTGTGTGTGTGTGTGTGTGTGTGTGTGTGTGTGTGTGTGTGCACGTGTGTGTACATAACACACGTATACAGATGCACACAAATATATACATACACAGATGTGGCATGTGCATGCATGTGTGCATTATTTAATTGTTATCATTCTAATTAACCTCCTTTCTCCTACTTTCTACATGTCCCAAATCTTGTTCACCATGCTAGTTGTTAGGTTCAACTGCAATGGTCGTTCCATTCAAAAAATTGGATGTTTAGTATGTTTTCATATTATATCAGGACAACAAAAGTGATGGAAATATATTTATCCCTCCACCCTTTTCTTTTTTGAGGCTATAAAATATTAAATTGCTGATTCCTAGTCATTTGGAGAACAGTGTTATCTTACAGCTCTGTAAGATGTGCAATATGGGTGCATGTAATTTGTTACTTATAATAAAGTTAGTAGAGTTAAGCATTATTAATATATAGATTCTAGTAAGTGTTGTTTAATGCTTTAATTGTACTGTCATGCATTGGCTATGTGTTTCGCATCCAGTCTTTGTCAATGTCTTTAGGTAAGTATTTTTTTTATTAATGCTGCTGACTGCATTTATTACTTGTTATTATCTTTGCCAATGTAGCCCGAGTTGTGGCTGAAAAGAGTCCTGGGATCAGTTTACTTTCCTGGTTACAAAAGTATAAATAAATATGAAATAGAAAAAAGGGGTGTGAAACATGACAGAAATAATTAAGAAAGGAATAACACACAATTTAATTTGCATCATTCATGAGAGAGAAAATGAAAAAAAAACAACTTCCCACTGAAGGCATTGGGAAGTAGCAGTCAGACTTACTTCAGAGTCCTTTTGAATACTACTTAGCACCTATCCATGATACAGCTGGGATCATTTATGGCAGTGAAAGTTTTCACAACTCAGCATGAGAGTATCGGGGAGGTCTGTCAATTTCTTTAGAACTAAAAAAGAATCCATTTACAAAAGCCTGATATTTACCTATTTTTTATGGAAGTAACTAACAGGTACTTATAGCATATAACAAGCTTGGACAAACAAATTAGTCTCAGTCAGGGAGACATAGAGGCAGCTCTGTTACAGAAGATGTGTTAGATGACAATGCATCACAGTCCTGCCATTCTATCTTAATGTCTTGAGAAAACAACACCACTTCTTTATGTCTACATGACTCACATAAAGAGGACTTGAAATATATTCTGAGAAGACGGAATTATAACAAGAAAACAAGATCACATTACCATGGCAGGCAATATCTATCACAATTTTGTAGAAAACACATTCAAATTGTAAAAGAAGCACTTGAAGTAATTTTGAGGCATTAAAATAGCTCAGAAAACAAAGATACAATTAAATAAACATGTTTTGTCAATCAATTCTAAGGTAGAGTTTTTTTAAATACAGACATGTGGATCTGTATTCAATAAATACACACACACACACACATACACATATATATATATATATATATATATATATATATATATACATATATATAAATATATGTGTGTGTATATATATATATATATATATATATATATATATATATATATATATATATATATATATATATATATATATATATATATATATATATATATATATATATATATATATATAGAGAGAGAGAGAGATAACTCACCTCCCCAATGTAGAAAACAGTACTAGACAAAAGGGTGTGAAATAAACGGTTCTTAAAGTTCTTCTGTGAGGGGGAGGACAGTTGGCAGCCCATAAAAAAAAAAAAAAAAAGGGAGTATAAGCAGACAATCTGTCACCCATCATAGGGCACTTGCCTCTTGAGGTGGTGTGCTGGCTGTGCACAGGGAATTTTGTGCAAACATCAGCAAGGAGAGAGTTAATGTTTTTAGGCTAGGGTGCTGTGTTAAAGGGAGAAATAAGTTTTATGGGAAGCATTGTCACCACCTTTTGGGTCTTTCCTGTCACCATGGTGTAGTGTTTGTACATTGGGATAAAAGAAAAAAAATAGTGGGGGTAGGGGTACAAAGGGGGTTAGTACAGTGTGGAGCCAGGGTCATGGCTGGTATAGTGACCATACATGGTGATGTTGACTAATTAATAATTTTTTTCTTTCTTTTCTATGATGGCAAGTATGCAGGAGCTGTGACAGAAATGGAACAAGTAACTGTCTCAAGCATAGGCATTCTTTTGTAGGCAATGGAGAGAGCATTGTCAGAGGGAGAGGCTGTCCCTAAGTCACCAACAGCTTTTTGTGAGATATTTATTTGCAAGAGCACAGAGGAATGCACTGGAGTCATTTGGTGGGTATGTTGGAAGAGGTATCGGCAGCATGTGGCATTCCTCACATTATGATTGTATATTTGTGGAACAATAACTTCACTGTGATATGCAACAGTTAGCTATTGAGACTGTTAGAACGTTAGTAAACTATGTGGTGGCTAGAGCAGTGTTTATCTTTAGATTTTTGTGAGTTAGAAAAATTGGAATTTTGCAGACTGGGAGCAAGTTTGGTACAGGAAGGATGTTGTTCACTTGGGAGTGATATAGTTAGACCTATACACTCTGTAGTGGTCAATTTTGTTGAATGATTTATTGCAAATGTTTAAACAATTTTAGGTAGGTTAAGTATTACTAAAAGGGGTTGGGAATGAAGAAAGGGAGAACAGGCTGTCACGTAAGCAGACTGGCGGGCAGAACAATGTATTTTTCCTTTTGAAGGAGAAAGGAAGTCTTCCTTTCTCTCCTTCCTTACCTTTCTGATATAAGTGGGAGAGTGAGCAATGTGTTTTGCTGCTCCTGGAGGAGACTAGTGTTACTGAATGGCATTTGAACACTGCTATTTTAGTCTGTTGTTAATCTGTGGAGAGCAATGTAATGCTGTCATGTCAAGTTTTTACATGTTGAACCTTAAATGTATTTGAATGTGTCTGTACTATCTATCCTGGGTTTTGAGATGTATTAATGCTTTGATGATTTTATAATAAAATCTGTTCAAACTGACTATGTCTGTGTGGTTATTTGTGCTTGAGCAGGGGGTTGCATTGAAACTTAGTATGCTGGGCAGCATATTTGTATGGAACACCTACCTGATGATGGGTAAACTTAGAACACATGATGAAAATTGGTCAGAACTGGAAAGTGAGGTAGGAGGAGAAGGTTATGAAGGACTGGGAAGTGAGGTCAGTGACAGCAAGGATGGTAGTAAGTGAGAGAAGATAGTGGTGGCAGGAACAGCTATATAAGCTATATAAGTTAAGTGTAAGGGGGCATCAAACTTTTCAGTGATGGAAGGTTATAACTCACCCATTCTACCCTCTTTTGTTGGTTTAACTTATGTGATTTGTGGTTATTTATAACATGGGTAGAAGAAAGGATGTTACCTATTGAGGGAGATGGTACTTATATTCACAGTTTCATAGATTGTTATGAGTCTGATGACCACCAGAACCCTTAAAGCCTAGCCACGCACCACAATCCATTTGGGTCCCAAGTATCATATGATGAGTAATTTTAGTTGGCAGATGGCTAAGGGTTTATATGGGGGGATGTTAGGTTAGTACCTTTCTTACTGATAACATCCATCCATAAGGGGCATGAAGACCAGACTTGGGGTAAATTTATAATTCTCCATCCAACTGTCAAGGTTTCATTTTAAAATGTGTCAGGAAAGAACTTTGTTTTACATGGATAGTGAGCCTATTCCATAGTGTGGGGATCCTTTGGGACACATATTTGTCTCCTCAGCATGTTCTGTTTATGTCACAAGTGAAGTTTAGATCCCTGGATCTAGTGTTTCTGGTGCTGTTATGTTTAACATGTGTTCAACAGATCCATCAAGACTGTGTCTGAAAAAACCCTGTAAGTCAGGCAAAGGTCCCCTCTGACCAGTGTGTAGGAGATTGAATACAGAGACAGAGCCTTTAGGCAATCAGTGTAGGAATGGGTATTCACACCTTGCGTTCTCTTGGTGAGAGTCCTTTGTGGGCGTTTCAACTTTTGTAAGTGTCTGGTTAGATACATGCTAAAGGGGTTATGGTATTCAATGATAGGTCTAATAAGGGTTGACTAGAGTGGCACTATAACTTTATTGGACCTGGATGCCGTATCCTTACATATAAGTTAGACAACATATAATGATTTTCTTATTGTCTTAGCTATGTGTTGGTCAAAGGCTAGATTGCTCTTTACATATGTTCCCAGATCCCTTATTATTTAGTTATCTGTTAGGGGCATTTAATCGATGGAGTAATTAACTTGGGTTGGCAGATTCCTAAAGGACATTAAAATTCATTTTTTGGCATTCAGTTTTAGGCCATGGCTTTGGCACCAGTCATTTGTCTTTGTTAAACACACTTGTAAGATGTTTGTGTCTTGGGGGGAATCTCCACATTTATAGTCTTCTGTGAACTTGGTGGACCAGAAGCCTTTAAAGTTAGTCTTGAATTCAGAGATGCTGATGCACAGAGCCCTGTGGTACTCCACAGGTGACTGGTCTCTTGGTGGAGGTGATCTCACAAATTCTGACTTCTTGTGTCCTGTCTGTGAGCCAGCAAGCACTCCAGTCATTTATGTTTACACCTAGCTAAGAGACCTTGTCAACAATGCCTGAGTGGGGTATTGTATCACATGCCTTAGCAAGGTCAAGATGCACAGTATGCACTTTTTTTACCATTGTCCATTGCCTTGGTGACCCTCACAAAGATGTCTACCAGGTTAAGTAGTCATGCCAAATTTGGATAAGTCCACTGTCTATAGGTTGTCAATATCCTGGTGACCCTCACAAAGATGTCTACCAGGTTAAGTAGTCATGCCAAATTTGGATAAGTCCACTGTCTATAGGTTGTCAATATCCTTGATTTTAATTTCCATGATAATTCAATCCATGGCTTTACATATTAGGCTTGTTAGACTGATGGGTCTGTAGTTCCCTGGGTCAGCTGATGGTCTGCCCTTGTGGAGATTAATGATTATTGAGGTCCTCTATTCACTTAGAAAATAGCCTGTTTCAAGGCTGTAGTTGAACAGTGCCTCAACTGTCCTGATAGGTCATGTTTTATATTGTTCAGCAGACAACTAGGGATGTTGTCTGGAACCATGGAGGTAATATTCTTGGCTTTAGTGAGTTCTGCCAGCACCTGGTTACTGCTGATAGTTGGGGGAAGTATGTTAGAGGGGATTTCACCTGATGGAGCTGGGGAAGGAGTAGGGGGAGTGGAGTTTGAGCTGAATTTAGTAGTCAGTAGATTTACTATGTCACCATGATCAATGTAGGTGATTACAGCTAGCTTGTTGGCCTTACTGGACTTAATTAGACATCTTAGCATCTTGTTTGGTTGTATATTTTCTTGATTTTGACCTTGAGTTTTTTTTATTATATTCCTGTTTAGGTGAGGATTCCACCAGTGTGGTTTGTTTTTAGTGTTTGTTTTTGGGTTTATTTCTGGTAGGTATGTCATTCTCTGTGCAGCCACATTCATGTTTGTGTAGTGACTCTGTGAATAAAACTGCATACATGGCTGTGGGCTAGTGGTTGGGGGGGGGGGCTTGAATTTTGAGAAACTGTTACTTAATATGATGTAGTTTGCTTTGGAATTGTTCCTAATGGTTACTGGTTTAGGTAGATTTTTCTGGGTTGATTTTTTGCTTCAAATGAGATGACTTTTTGATCTAACCTCACTAGTGAGGACATGACATGAGAGTGGTTGGGGGGAGTGCAATGGTCTCCCATGTTGGTGAGTATCCGATCCAGTATGTTTGATCCTCTGGTTGGAGCATGTGCTATCTGTTCAGGGTGTTTGTGTTAATAAAGTCGAACAAGTGTTGGGCCTGTGAGATTGAGGAACATTTCCCAGTCTATAGAAGAGTAGTTATTAAGTCCTTCCTGAATAGTGTAGTTGGTTGGATGGTGAGTGAGTCTAGTAGGTTTAGATAAGAGTTGTGAGACTCTAGGGGCATAGATAGTGGCCTGTAGCTAGCCAATATATGGTGAAGGCCCTTATTGATAGTGACTTGCACCTTGATGAGCTCCATGGTATCATCAAGTTTAATCAACTTGCAAGTATGTTTGTTGTTAACATAGATTCTGATTTTGGGCTGTTAGTCTAGATGTATGGAAGGCACTGTAGCCTTGCCCTTCTGAAGTACTTTCTATGGCGTTAAACCAAGTCTTGGTAATGGCACAGATGTTTACATTCTCCAGAGTGAGAAGAGTTTGAAGGTTGTGGAGATTTTTGTCTAGTAAGCAAGCACTTATACTTGCTAACTTAAGATTGCTCATTGTCTTTTGGCATTGTGTCTTTTGGCATTGTTGAAGAGTGGATAAAGAGAGTTTCTAAGAGAGTGGATAAGGCAAAACAGGACAATATCCAGGTTCAACCTTAGGTTCAACCTATCCTTGGTCTTTCTCCCATACTCTTGCCATGATCTTCTCCCATACTGCCCCTACAGATCCACCACCAACTAAGCCAAATATTAAATTCAATAATTAAATGTGCCATCATTGTGCCATCATCCTGTGCTGCTCAATGCAAGGCTCATACCTGTCTGGCACATTTTTCCCAAGATCAACATTATGTCTCTTTCATATAGTCCAGTTTCATATCATCATATAGTCCAGTGAGTCTCTCTTTCCTCCTGTCCTTCTTTGTTCCTCCCTGGGTCCTGAGTGTGTTAGGCTGCCCCCAGTGGGGGTGCCCCTGTGGGGTTATAATGGGTGTATTGGAAATCACTTGAATAAAAAATTATTTTTAATTGTTGGGCTTGTAAAACCAGTCATTTTATTTTACCAGTCATTTACTGCCACCCTGTGGCAGGAGAGGGCTGATTTCACCTATCTGAACTGGGAATTGCTGGTAGAAAGCTCAATGTATGCTTACCTGATTGACCTTTGGGATTATTGTGAAACTTACTATTTTCTGAGCACATATAATATCTAAGCAGTAGTGTGGTGGTTAGTAGTGACACACAGTCTCATCTCAGAAATTTCCCAGTAGAAAAAAAACAAACAACTTTGAACTTTACAGCAGTACCATACTCAGCTGTTGGAAGTGTGGTGTTGTGTGCTTACTCATTTCATTACTCAATCAGTTAAGAATTATTTTTTCTTACATAATTTATACACCCATTGATACTCAGTAAGTATTTGGTTTGGTTGGGTGTTGGGTTATTGGTTTAGTTGGGCTGCTGATTAATTAGATTACCCCCCACCCAGTTATAATAACACTCTACCCCTCTCTCTCTATTTCTAGCTTGGTGGACATGGGCACCCTGAGGCAATGTACCAAATGCCTCATGTAGTCACTTAAGAATCTGACAAGCAATTGACAAGCAAAGGCAGTATGTGAAAGATATATGAATATAGAGTGCAGATGTCTATAGACACTCACAAAATGCAACAAACAGTTTGACAGCGACACACACACACTACTCACCACTCCCACAAAGGACCATACTTATACACAAATCTACATACGTAGAGGTGCTCACATATAATAACAGAGGTCAATGCTAGTTACCCAAACCTCACCCAAACAAAAAGGCCTCAGTGCTCTCAGAAAAACTCTGCATGCACACATACAAGACATTTACTGACACAACACCTAAAACCACTAGGGGAAAAAATATCCTAGTTCTGGTACATAAGCCAGCCACACATCTCACTGTGCTACCAAGTCCAAGTCCAAATGCAAAAACAATCTACAACCCATCATTCTGGTCATAGGTGACTCTGTTGTGGCACACACAGATGTCCCTCTATAAGGCTGAATAAGGTGAAGGTTACAGTTAGTTGCCTGTTAGGGGCCAAGATCCGTCAAATCACACATGCGCTCAGGTCAGTTACCCCCTAGGTACCAGTATGAGTCAGTCATATTCCATGTGGGTATGAATGACCTGAGACATACTTCCTTGGACTACATGAAGAGAGGCATGATTGAACTCTCACAATGTGTGTCACAGGCAGGTATTAGGCTAACATTGTGTAACACTCTATCGTCTCTGAGGATGATGCCACAGTACCAACAAAAAATGATAGACTTTAACAATTGGCTTAGCTTATTTGTCAGCCTTGCAAGACATGGTTGACAGGCAATACTGCTTTCCCAAGGTTGATCTTAGCTATCACCTCTAGGCTTTCAGATATTTCCAAAAAAGTTATCAACCCCTAAAGTGCCTTTTTTAGGCATTGCCAAACAGACAAACCTTCCAACATAATACAAGCTACTCAAGATAAGCTCAAGGTGTTACTGCTCAAATGCTATGAGTTTCAACAAGAAACTGCACTCATTAGATGCTCTCCTCACCCTGAAGAATGCTGACATTTGTGCAGTTACTGAAATGTGGTTTAAAGCCACAGAAAACACTGCTACATTGTATGACTGTAATGTCTTTCATACATTCCTTTCACTCACTAAACGTGAAACAGTAAAGGGCAAGAGGTGTATCTATCTACATAAAGGATAAGCACACCTCAAGGCTGGTCAAACAATATCACATGCTTGAGCTACTTCATAACCAACTAACCATGAGAAAAATCTATTACCATATTCTTGCTAGCTACAGGTCCCCCTCCATGAACCAGAAAACCCATACAAAATACCTTAAGTTACTTGAATCATTTACCATCCAGCCCAATACCATACTCATGAGTGATTTATCTATCCCTCCATTAAATAGAAGGCATACACAACCACTAACTTGCAGGCTCAAAGACTTCTTGACTTTGTAAATTCACATGCTCTGGAGCAGCTGGTAAGCACTCCCACTAGGGGAACAATATCCTAGCTATAGTACTCACAAATATGGGAGACCACTGCACACCCCCATGTGTGATGCCCATAGTGGTGAAATCAGATCACAAAGCAGTCTCCCTGGAAATAAATGTAAAACTAGACTCCCCACCAAACCCCAAAAGCTTTAAGAACTTTTCTAAGGCAAACTACCTTCTCTTAAGTGAAGGCATAGCTCGATTCCAACCTCCCTAAAATCCAGAAAACACAGAAGCCTATGCAGAGGTGTACAGAAAAGCCCCGTATGACCATACAGACAACTGCTTAGAAATAGCAGTACCAGGTCAAAATAAGCTTAGATCAAACCACAAAAACAAGCCACCATGGTAGACTCTTGGTATTAACAGGTTGTACAACAAAAGGATGAAAATCCTATTGAAAATTAAGTGGGAATGTGCACAACACAGCAATAAGTCCCTCATTAGTGCAACAAGCTAATTAGGGAACTATTCAAGTTTCTGAAAGCAAACTTTGAGTTAAAAATAACGTCCAAAGCTAAGAATAACCATCCAAATTCTTAAGGGCAACACCCAACAATATATTGAATTAGTTATTGACGAGATTACCTATACTCAGCCAGAAAATATAGTAAATCTGCTGGATAAAGCCAGCTCAAATTTCACTTCCCCATCACTTCCATGTCTCCTGGAAGGAATACCATCCACCACTACTCTGCCGATTATCACCAGGCAACAGTTAGCCACTGTGCTCTCTAAAGCTAAAACTACAGCTTCAATGGGGCCCAACAATATACCAGGTTGCTTCATAAATAGCTTAAATCAGGACCTATCAGGCCCAACAGTAACTCTATTTAACCACATCCTCTGGACTGGCTTTGTCCCGATATAGCTGAGAACAGCTACAGTTATCATTCTACATAAATAAGGACCATCAACTGACCAAGGAAATTACAGACCCATAAGCTTGACTAGTCTTCAGACCCATAAGCTTGACTAGTCTTATTTGTAAGGCCATGGAAAGAATAATCGTGGACCTGATAAAGACATATGAAACCTCCAAACACTGGACCTGACCTAAATTGCCTTGTCAATGGCAGGTCATGGTTACTAAATTTGGTTGACCTACCTCTTTGAGAAAGTCAATAGGGGCATGGATGAGGCAAAACAGTGCATACCACCTGCCTTGACCTGGCCAAGGCATTTGACACAATTCCCCACTCAGGGATTATAAGTAAACTCACAAAACTGGGGATAAATCTATCCCATTCTAGCAAGAGGCAATTCACTAGTGGTATGCCACAGGGCTCACTGCTCGGACCACAGCTGTTTGGAATATACTTCTCTGAAACCAAAGCCAATATGGAAGGCCACTAGATGACAAAGTTGGTTGATGACTGCAAGCTGGGGACAATCACTGAATTCCACCATTGCTGCAGATATCCTTCAGTTCACCAAAGTACTTCAATGCGACTGCTAATTTAAGTAACAGCAGTTGACAATATTGACATGATGCATACACAACTATTCACACACACAAGTATGTACAGATAGATTAGATATACTGTAGATAGATAGATAGATGGATAGATACAGATATATATTTTACAGGTTCATAAGTAAGTACTAAGCTATCTTGTCCTTACAGCATTTTAAGCCTACCCAGTTTCTATTTTGGTGGTTGAATTAACTTATCCCATTTGGTGTTAGGTTGGCCATGCCCACACCTTGGTTGATAATTATGTATTATCCCTAGTAAGAATAACTGAGATCATACGATAAAATAATGAGGGCACACATATGTGGGATAAAGCATTTAGGAGCTGCTTTTGTTCATTAGTAGTATAGGGACAGTCCTGGTGTAAAATGTCTCATTCATAGATCCAAACTGCCCTTGAATATGGAGAGGGATGAGCATTGATTTACATGGATATAGTATGTATTCCAGAGCAGCAGTATTCTCTGAGACATATACCTATACCTCCAAATCATTATTTTGATGTTGCAGAAGAGGTATAGATCCTTAGATTTGAGTATTGACATTTGACTGGCTAATGTGCAGTAGGTCCATCAGTATTGGGTTGGGGTGTGCCTTGTATGTTAGACATAGATCACCACCTCTTAGCAGACTGTTATATGGATGCACATTTACAAATATATACATATGGCTGCTTTATTAGTCAGATTTTATATAACAGTGCATCTGATCAGCTAAGTTGCATTCATAAATGGGTGCATATCACTGAACAACAAAAAGATGGTCTGCAGTGCAGAAAGAGGAGGAGCCACCATAATAAAGTTGCAGGAGGTAGGAAAGGAGGAGGAGGAAGCAGTGAAGCAGAAGGAAACAAATCTACTACTTGGGATTTAAACTCTACTGGGAATAAGGGAGTTGCACAAGCACAAGACAGCAGTCCAGTCCACTACATACCTACACTCTAGTGAAAAGACTGTGTATTGGAGTGTAGTGTCAGTCACTAACCGGATACATTATATATGCACACTTTATACCTGCAACTAACAGAGCAGCCATAATGTATATCCATTATTTAATTATTAGATTTCAAGCCTTTTCCTGCTATATATAGTAGACAGCACTACTGTCACTTCATCTGTGCAATATGCTCTGTATGGTCCAAATGTAATGTGTGATATCAGCAATCCCCTAAAATAAACTCAGAACTACATAGCATTTCTAAATTAATACTTGTAGCTATTTTGTGCAGTATCATTGGTTGTGCTGTGTTTAATGGTAAAATATCAGTTTTTAATGTGCAGAATTTCTAGTGCTAACCACCTTAAATATTTGATATCATTAAACACTTCCTTCCTCTTATTTTGCTTAACCCAATGAACATATTGCTTTCTTGCATTGTAATTAGGCAACTAACTACATTATGTCATAGCTAAAAGAATTCTACTCTGGTCTTCATTTCAACTTTCTGCTTGTTTCTTTATTTTCATCCATGCAATACAGACATCAAGTTGAACTGGTTCTGCACCATGACATTACAGAGTGCTCTTTATAAGTTCTTCTCAAGTTTTCCAACCTGTAGTTATGCACCTCGCCTTACACTTCTCAACGCTGTTCCTTGTGCAATGCCAATCATTTGTTTCCAACCATCAACATTAATCAACTGTTTAGCCTTTTGGAATAAAACAGTGCCATATAATTTAGCGATTTCTACAGGAGTATAACTGATGGAATCAATATCCACTTTTTTGGGAGGTTCAAATTAAACCTCCGCGGATTGTGTTTTCACAAATACTATATAGTTAGTGCATTGACAGCACATTTCCTAATACGTCACAGGCACGTAATGGCAACATGAATATAAGCAAATGGAAATAACACTTGTATTCCACTGCCATTACATTCTCAAAACATAGTACATGTATAATATAATGGGAACACTTTACAATGATGAAATTCTGAAAGATCGAATTTCATATGTCCGAGACCATATGATCGAACTTTCTGAATCCCGACATTGTGAATGGAGATCTGCATACAGCTCGGAATGGGAGATTTCACTTTTCCTCACTGTAGTGAGATCTCAGACTCGGAATATTTAAGTAGCGGGGGGGCACAGGGGGTGCAGGGGGGCTTGCCCCCCCAGTAGAAACATTTAAATTGTTTTTATATTTTGTGATTTGTTTCGGAATTTCAATATTCCGAAACATTGATCATATGGTCTCGATCATATGAAATTTGATGTTTTGGAATTTCAAGACTCTGAAGTGAATCCAATATAACACATAATGTCATTGCCAATACAGGTCAGTATATAGATACTCATGCACACACTTGTTCCCCCAGTGGAGAAAATCTTGGTATATCCAACATTTAAAGGATTCCATTCAGAAGTAAACACTTGTCTTACCCAAACAAACATTATTTTGACATTGGACAAAATTCCTCTGGATTAAATTTCCACACATCGCTCTCTGTCAACCAAATGCCTAGTTAACAGAGTACTAATGATCCCTGTCTTTAATGTGATACATTTGAAGTTAAATATGTATTAGCACTCATATAGATCTAGATATATACATATTGTATTGAATTATTTCTTTCATTAAAAGAACGGGTATTTTTATTTTATTTATACAATTATGTATTGATAATTTAATGAATTACAACCAGAAATCAGTTCAAACAATTATAAAATGTATGGACAAATACAAACCAAATATAACATGACCAACACAGTATAATTAATTCCTTTACAGCAATCTTTATGCCTTGCTTGCTTGGTAGAGGGCTGTCTAACATACAACAACCAAAGAAGAATAGCATTCTGCTATAGAGCATTGAATGGCAAACCCTGACCATCCAAAATGATAAAAAATACCCAAAACACAGAAGGGCAAAAAAAAAACATATATGAATTTTTCAGGGAGGTAAGTGAAGTTCTCTCACATCTCCCAAACCTATATATGCCAACTCCATAGTTGCAACAATTAAAATAATTTATTTTATATGTTTATTGATTATTTATTGACATTTGATTACTGGGAAAGTCTGACTGGGTAGGAAATTATTTTCAGAAGAGGCCCCGGTGAGAAAAGCTCCAAAAAATTGCAAAACATTTTAAGAACAATAATTTTACAACCTTCAAAAATAATACAAAAATTTTACAGTTTAAATAACTATAACAAATCAGGCATAATAAAAAAAAAACATTGGTTTAAAATAGGTACAAGATATATGACAATGATTTAATATTGAGGCAATTTTAGCCAGTTTATAGAGAAATTAAAGGTAAGATAGTATAATGCAAATATGAATCACAATGCAAAGTGAGAGAAAAGCAGGCTGATGATATATTTAGAGAGAAAGCCAATGGAGATAAATTGATAGAAACAAGGAAGTGAATGAATAAGGGAGAGTAAGAAGGTATAAAGTATGAATATGTATTAGTTCACAATTATGGATATAGTTTATCCTGGTGATGAGCAAAAACAGAGCCAACTGTTGGCTAGGAAGTCTTTCAGAATGGTTTTGAAGGATGGGATGGAGGGTATTGAGGGTATTTTTTAAAGAAAAAAAACATAGTAAATCCACAAGTTTAACAAATTCTGATAGTCTGTTTCTTTTTTTTGAAACTGAATACTGGAGTTTGTACATTGTTTTTGGAACTAGTGGTCAATCATTTTAATTTCCGGATAGTCTGGGGAAAAAAAATGGATAGGTGGTATTTTTAGATAACTAATGTCATGGAGTTTTCTTCTCAGGCTTTCCTGTAAATGGAGTGGTAGCTCATTCAGACAATACCAGTAAATAAACATAATATCAATAAGCCATCTGTCATGCTAGGACTAAGAGGATAAGGGCCTCAACACAGAGTTTGAAGAATGCTGCAAATTTCCCTGGTATACTAGGGATTTCTGCTTATTTTTTTAACATTTCTTGTAAGAAAAGCTGCTACATACTTTAGTCCCACCAAGTGGATATTCTCTTGTATCCTTGTGAGCCTGCACATCATACACATGTAGTTGCAGATATCTAATTGTAGCTTGCTACACACTCATAGTGGCTTGTGCATCCAGCATTTGGCTAGCATTCTGGGAAACTGCAGGCTCCAAGAAAGTAGTTTTTGTCACCCACTGCTGAACCTCCTCTTTGTTCTTTTCATCAGCAAGTTTTGAATCGTTTGTATCAGCTAGCACCTGGTTCAAGAAGGCAGCTACTTTGTCTGTTGTATCTTCCAACTATGCAATTTCTGTCTTAGTCATGTCTTTAGAAGATATCACATGGCTCAAATAGTTGGTTAGCATATCTTCCATAACACCTGGCATGACCCTAATACTGCACCAGGACAATTATATGGGGAAAAGTTAGCAAAAAATGTAAGCCAACTATCTTACAATTGAAAACTGTAGTAAATGCCCAAGAGTATGGTGCTCAAAGTGCTGTCGTCATTCAGTCACACCCCAAGATAATGTAATCAAAGCACATAGGGTGACGTCATATAATGTAAAACATATACACTTAATAATATGTCAGTAATTAGTAATTAATGTCCAATTAGTACATTTATTTAAATGAAAACTGAGTAATGTTTAGCAGTGCTAAGCTCTGCTTAGCTGATGTGAGCATTGCTTAGACATGTAATTCTAAGCAGCTTTCAGCCCAGCTAAGCAGATTTGTGCATCACTAAACACTGCTCAGCATTTCTGAAACCAGCTAAGCACAGCTAAGCAAGCGGGAGTGTCTGAGGCTGCTTAGCTATGCTTAGCTGGTATCAGAAATGCTGAGTGTGTTTGTGTCCAGGGGAGGACCCTTTATGCTCAGCAATGTTTCTACTTGCTGCAATAGTTTTAAAGGCTTAAAACTGGAGGAAATGGGAAAAAAGAACATAGCAGACAAAAGGCAGTAAACTATAAATGACTAATAAGGCCTCTGCCACTCACAGTGGCCCATTCAAACCCCTCAATAATGTAGCTGGCAGATGGAATGTATCATAGTCAGTCAATCACACATGCAGCATCTGCAGCACACCAGTATAAAGTATGCTATCACCCTTCAGTCTGATTTCCCCATATACTCAGCACCATTGGAGTACAAACATGTGAATTTTAACTGACAATATGATAGGTGCTACTGTTACTTTGCTACATCTCTACATGCTACAGACCGAGGGCTGTGATGATGGTGATCCTGACAACTGGCCCAGACTGAGGAGGAGAAGAGTGTTCAGACCCAGGGTAACCTATCAGGGGCTACATGAGCTAGAGATAGTACAGTGCTACAGGGTGGACAGGGACATACGTCAGCAACTCACTGAGCTATGCTGCCCTCACCTCAGACCCAGAGCCAACAGAGGGGAACTCATCCCAGTGGAAACAAATGTATGTGTAGCCTTAAGAATACTAGCTACAGGTACTTTGCAAAGACCTACTGGGGACATCATGTGGGTCTCACAGACATCCAAAGCCAGGGTACTCCACCATTTCCTGGATGTCATGCTAAGACATGCCAGTGAGCACTTATATTTCCCCAACACCCATGAGGAAAGGACCAGCATTATGTGTCTCTTCCACAATGTAGCAAACTACCCAGAGGTACTGGGTGCCATAGACTGCAACCATGTCCACATCAAAGCACCACCCAAAGAGGGTAGAGTTTACGTCAACCGCAAGGGCTATCACTTGATCAGCTGCTAGGTCATGTGCAATGCCCAGGTCATTATCATCAACGTGTGTGCTGGAAGCCCTGGCAGTTATCACGATTCCCACATCAGGCATGCCTCACAGCTGTACCAGGCATTTGCCAGGGGGGACATCCCATATGGTCATCTTGTGGGTGATGTTGGCTACTCACTGGAACTGTGGATGAGGATACCAATCAGAAATGCACACACACATACTGAAGAACACCATAATGCGGCACACACACAAATTAGGAACATCATAGAGTGTGTGTTTGGAATGCTCAAGCCAAGGTTATGCTGCCTTGACATATCAGGTGGAGCCCTGCAGTACTCTCCAGTCACATGTACACACATGTTCAGAGTATGTGCCATGCTACACAATATGATCCTGCAGAAACAGCTCCAGCAGGAACCTCACTGGGAAGGGACACACATTCCCCCCAGTGCCAAGGTCATCACAGGCACAGGGGGACTTGGAGGAACCCCCTCAGCCTGTCCCTATTGGCAGATGTAGGCATGCCAAGTACATCCTGGCCTTGGCAAAGAGGCAACATATAGCACATAAACTGACACCGTAGGGACCCAGAGACTGAAACCTCTCTCTAACTTGCACAAACAGTAAAAAGGATGCCACACACATCACACTACCTATACCTTAGCATGTATAGGCTGTGTACTGTGTGCATCTGAGTCAGCCCTGAAGCACTGTCCTTATGACTGCTGCTGCCACAAGGTAAGTCACCATTCTTAATAATAAATGAATGGTGTAGTACACTGTGGTAGCATATGTATTGTATTGCTGCATGTATGCATGGGAATAGAGTTGGTTACTGGGATATCAGCAGACAATGGTCAGCTATGCGGGACAACAAGCACACACTGCCAGGTTCTACCCACCACACGATATGCAGTAGGCCCTGTGCCAGCAAAATCCCCTGCACTATGTGAAGGACTTACAAAAATTGGGGTCATAGGACAAATGCATGGATGTCAATGTTGGAGTCCCATACATAGGTCCAAACCTCCAACAGCAGGAAAGCTGTACAAAGCCATCAAAAATGTATGGAAAAGGCTCAAAAACAGGCACATACCATAAAGATTGCTCTTACAAGCATCTAAAGTTGATGCAATAACAGGTGTTGCAGTAGCATTACTTCTCCTTAGTGTGGACAAGAAGTCCGAAACTCAAATGGCTGTCATAACTTTCTAACTTCAGTCTTAAATTATTTCACTAAAATTTGTCTCACAACCACATGTGTAATGAAAAATGGAACCGAAATATGACAGTCCGTGAAGATGTGTATAGTTGAGCGGTATGATCCCCCCAACCCACCCGTGTTCACATAGAACTGCAGTAACATGTATGTTTATAAGATAATAGCAGCAGACCACACATTCTCAGGCCTGTCACAATCAATGTGATACCTTGTTCCAGTTCTACAATATGCAAGGGTGAATGTGCTCTGTATGTTTGTGGTTAATAGTGTCAGAAAGTACACAGCACTTACTGGTGGCTGTTGCGACCTACTGGTCTAACTATAGGACTGTGGTTGTCAGGGTCAATAGTTCCAGACTGACCGTGGCAACAAATCTGCATGTCAGCTACACCTACAGTAGGTGTTATACAGACTGTCCAGAAGAAATTTATGATACTGCAGGAAAGCTGGACAGTGGTGGGACAGGTGGCAACACATATGGATAGTACACATCTCTGAGTAACGTACATGGTGCCTAGTATAACAGCAGGGTGGAACAGGTCAGTGTACTACTGGGATATCAAGGCTTCCATGTTACTGTGTCAGTACTGACAACAAGTCAGTGGGAAACATTCATATTCCTGGAATTACAGGGATTCACAGAATATCCACACCTATGCCTCCTATATCTGCTGTGCTTGCATGCTTGACATAACTTTGTATTTGCCTGGCAAACTATCAGTAAACAAAACTGGTTGATGTGAAAACATCAATGACAGACAGTTGAGATGCAGACTTCATACCCATAAGAAAAGGAAAACTAATACAAAACCTTCTACCAACTGTTTACACTTGGCTTAGAAATATTAAGACCCTTGTCCCCATGTCTCGACTTGTGTACAACTGTCATGTAAGTGCCTGTCCAGATGTGTGTCTGTAAGAGTTTGACATCTATGGTCAACATGTAGCCTTATAGTAAAAGTGCAACACAAACCTTGAGATTACGACTTCTACCCCAGTCACACCTTAACTACATATACATAACAGCAGCAAGTGTGAACAAAGCCTGTGACTGCAGTACACAAAGACCAAGAGACACATATAAGGGGGAGGGAAGCAATGGCCATACGAACTTAGATTGTGCACACTAAAACAATTTGTGTAGTACCATAGGTTTCCTGCACTGTATGGAGTCAGTAAACAAATGTCTGTCAGTGGTTCCTCACATTAATCTAGACCAATCTGCCACTGACATACCAGGAAATCACAGTGCTATGTAGAATATTCCACACATATTATAGAAACCTTTGCTCAGTCCAATGCACTCTGTACCCACTCCAGGATATGACTCACTTAATAAAGGTAGCACACAGCCAGGAGATCCCTCGACTACTATTTCACTGAGTTTCTGGACTGTTTACACAGGTTCATCAGCCAATCAACATTAGCACACAAAAGCCTGGACCACATTACATGTAGCTCTGGACTGGACTACCACTGTTACTATTGATGATCATACTGGGCATGCTCCTACACTTAGACAATTTCACCCTATGTCTAACCCATGTCTGAACACACATGCCACTATAGAATTGTGTTGTCCATATATGCCTTCATACAGACAGCTTTGCACATGTTATCTGCCAATCCCCACCCCTATCACAAAGGATTACCCTCATTTATCTGTATGTGACACATATAAGATATATCTACATCTGTGGAGTGTCATATACATACATACATATAGGTAACATATACATATATATAAAATATAGACAGAGACAGAGAGAGAGAGAGAGAGAGAGAGAGAGAGAGAGAGAGAGAGAGAAAGAGGCAGAGTGAGAGAGAGAGAGAGAGAGAGAGAGAGAGAGAGACCCTGAAAGACATGTACTGGTGGAGAACTTTGCACAACAATTGTAAGCAGTGGCATGTGCAAGTACTTTGGTGAGATCCATTGTGTAATACTAGTGATGTATGGGTTGTAATCTTACATCACCCAGCTTGTGTGTGTTTCTGTATCATTTACACTTACATCTGTATACACACCAAATAGGTCTATGTCTGTGTAATGGTCACCCATTTAATGCCCTCATATCAATGTCCTCCACAATAGTGGCCTATCTGTCAGCAGCTACTGATGTCATCCATTCCAACAGCAGTGCCAGACACTCTTCAAATGCATAAAGCTTATGGCGCATGTGATTAGTATGTAGCACTATAATATATATAACTAGATAGGTATTGGTTCTAATCTCAGTACTGCCACCTGTATGTCTGAGTGTGTGGGCTTGTAGGTTATACCATTTCGAGGCCTGTTCTACCCAGTAAACCCCCCCATTCCCTCTTTTACAAGGGCTGCTGATGTCATTCACCTAAGAAACACCTTTGAACACTCTTCAGTCACCTAAGCTTTGTGGCGCTTGTGATAAGTATGTCATACTGTAGTACACACAACTGAACAGGTAGGGGCTTTAATCTTGGTACTAGCAACTGTGTGTGTGTTTTTAGGTTATACCATTTTCATGCCTGTTCAACCCAGTAACCCCCCCCCCCATTGCCCTACTTTATAAGGGCTGCTGATGTCTTTCACCTTAGAAGCACCTTTGAACACTATTCAGCCATCTAAGCCTTGCGGTGCTTGCGATAAGTATATAGCATTATAGTGCATACGACTATATAGGCAGGGATTTGAATCCCAATACTGCCAACAGTAATACTGTATGCATATATATATATATATATATATATATATATATATATATATATATATGTGTGTGTGTGTGTGTGTGTGTGTGTGTGAATGATGCATAATCCATGTGGAGGTTGGTTGTATTGTCTTGAGGCCTGTTGACCCCCTCCCATGGCATTACATCACAGGGCCTGTTGATGTCATCCACCTTAGATACTCCGTTTTAAACTCTGTAGGCCATACCACTCCACTGTACAACTTACTGCAGAATGACGAGATGTTTGCCACATATATGTGTCCATGTCTCATACAAAAGGGGTTTTCTGTCAAATCACTGTCAAATAATTAAGGGTTGATGTCAGAAATATTGACAGATATATGCATTTCATATGTCATACCCTACTGAAAGGTCATGCGGATGCAAAACCTGTTACCCTATCAGCTGTCTAGGTATGTAAGAGAAATGTGTGAAAAGTGGCCCTATATTTTGTGAGTGTATCCCACAATTAATGAAGGCTTTGTCCAGGTTAATTGGTGTATGACACTGTGAGGTATGTGTCCAGCAGATAATCACCATGGTGCATGTGATAGGTATGTAGCACTATAGTACAGACAACTAGATATGTAGCGATTATAATCTGAATACTACCAACTGTGGTGTGTGTGCATGTGTTTGTGTATGCATATCCCCTGTAGCAGCAAGGCTGTCGTGTGTGTGTGTGTGTGTGTGTGTGTGTGTGTGTGTGTGTGTGTGTGTGTGAGATGGTTATACCATTTAGTGTGCCTGTTCCACTCTGTTAACTCTCCCACTGGCAACCTACTCAGGGCCTACAGATGTCATCCACCTTAGAAGCAAAGCTACACATTTTATAAATTAATACCACTGTTGCACTTTCAATACCTAAGTTGGTATGTAGTATAGGTAACTAGATAGATAGGTCTTCTAAACACTAAAGTGCCCATTTTATGTGTATGTGCCTTTCAATGCATGTCCACATGCAGCATTGTGTGTGTGGGTGAGATAGTTATAACATTATTAGGGCCTTGCAAACCCCCAATGGCAATCCTTACACCACCTGTATATGTGAAATACCTGAATAGTAGTGGCAGACATACCTACACTATATAGGCTTTGTGATGCTTGCATCGTGTATATAGCAACAGCATAGGTAAAACTAGCAAGGTAGGGATTGAACTACCAACAATGGTAGTACATGGTTGGTGTGTGTGTGTATGTATGTATATCCCCTTGCAGTGGTGTGACTGTGTTAGAGCCACCAGCATACCTTTTAAACCATCCTAGAAGGACACCTGGATAAAGCCATACAGAAGAATTGCACAAAGGCCAAATATTAGGCTCAATCTTTACATATTGCCGTGACACGCATAAAAAGTAGACAACATTGCAGCTTGTGCATTGGCATGCATCCCCTGAAGGTTGTATTCTGACCTGACAATATGCATTGTCATTCTTTAATATTACTCTGTCATGTTTTGCCACATATGTGTCACAAAACCACAATGTCATGGGAATGGAGCAAACATATGTAGCAAGCATCAGGACATTTTGCAACAATATGTAGAAGAGAGAGGTATGGCAACCATACTTCCCACCCTGCAGGTTGCAGTCCATGTTTGGCTAGGTGTCACCTGTGACAACGACTCAAGCAATACAGAGGTCCCCAGTGTGTAGGGCAACAAACATACCCTTAATGTTGTCTACTAGTTGTATAAAGCATTTATTTCACATCAGAAGCACCTGAATGTTATGATAAATAGCATAAGCAAAGGTAATGTGACTCTAAGAAGCTTTCATATTAGTAAACCCAGGGAAGTCCTGTCAGTTGCACTTCCCATGGTATGTCCAGGCAACTGTCACTGTACTGCTAGACATGTAACATAGTCCATATTTGATAAGATGGCAAACCCAATCTGTGTTGGATATGTGTGTGTAATATGTATACATGTGGAGGTCCTGTGATTAGCTGCTGCACCCAATGACCCACACGTATGTAGGTATGAATGCTAACTGCCACCACTCACATATGTAGGTTCTGTCCAAGGCTGTGTCCACTGTACATAGTGTGCTGTCTGTCATAGACACACAAACTGCCATTAACACACTGCTTTGAGGTCATACAGTGGGTATGGAATAGTGCCAACATCCTGGACTCAAGCTGAATTCAGACAACAGTACCATCATACCATATGTCATGGACATGGCCACACTATTTCTCACATCAACGACTATGCCATAAACACACAGACAGTGTTGATAGACCTGGGTACTCAGGAGGATAACACTGTCACATTCAGGCAACAAGTAGTGCCAGTGGTCAGAAAAGGCTTGTACATGCTTTACCACATTGGGAAAGGGACTGCATCTAGGCAAAAGGTGGATGTTACCTCTGTTAAGTCCTCAGTCATTGCTACAATACATTATCAGCATGGCCATTCTGGAATGCACCTATGCAGACAGCAGCAGCAAGTGGAAAGGCTAAGTTAACAACAAACAAACAAATGTTGGCAACAAACAAATGTTATCCATGGCCTTCAACACCTGCTGCATGCAGACATCCCAGATTCAATACCACCCCACTCTGTATCTGGTTTTACACAGATGGGCTGTGGCATGCCTAGATGGCAATGTTGTGATCAGCCCTTTAACATCTGCCCCATATATGTGAGCGTAATTCTGTAAGCATTACCAGCACAACAGGCCAGTATCACATATGAGACAGCAAAATTATATGCCGAATAAACATGTTTGTCTACCACAGGCTGCCCTTTTTCAAAAAGCACACCCCACTCATGTCAAACACAGTATCATGCAAACCGTACTCAACTGCATTAAGGTTGAGGCAGGTGACACACTCCACAATATTGCACACGCACAGCTGTCCATCACAAACAGGTACTGTCATGTGTCTGTCACAGTACCTGTAAGGGTTCCTGGCATGACATGTACAGTCATGGACTATATACAGTAAGACAGGAGTGAGCACACTGATTATGTGTCCTAAGCAGGTATGTTCCTAGCCTTAAACAACATTCTACTGTCACCCAGACAGATGGCACAATCTAGTCATGAAATAGTTGGTTTTAACATGTGCCCCTTTCATAGTGTGATATTCCCGGTGTACCAGTATCCGTGACTGTGGGATGATATGATAAACAGACCATGATGCTCTGCAAGTCATGGCCTCCATCTGTCTTCACAGGTCTTCATCGGTTTGACACTTATTGTTGGTGGCCCCATAGTGATCCCATTAGTAATTGTGGTGAACTAATCAATACCAACATACAACTGTCAGTGCAGTACACAATGAAGGCCATGCTGCTAGATGGTAGAGATGTGTACATGACTTAGACCTCATTGCAAGCATTCTTAACCCTGAGAACTGCAAATATCTATGCAGTCACACACATCATGGTTCACAGCTGCAGAGAGCACCCCAGCCTAACCTGGTCAAACATCCTATCATACATTCAGAACATAAAAGGGGAAGCCAGAAATGGCATGGGACATGGTGTTTCAGTAAATATGAGACACATAAACACCTCCATGCTGTACAGCCAGTAAGATGCACTGGGGACACTGTATGGGTAGTTCACCACTGACAGCACACCCCTATGGAGACGATAGGTGTCTATATTAAAATCTCAAAGTCTGACAATATTGAATACGATATTGTCATGAGAATACCGAAAGCGCACTACATCGAATGTTTAAATGGAAAATCTCTGTAGGGGGATTTCTTTTTACTTCAATGTAGTGCATTATTGGAGTTGGTATATTTAAGTAGGGGGGGTGTGGGGGGTGCAGGGGGCCTTGCCCCCCTGCCTACACGCTTTTTATTTATTTTTTTAATTTAGCATTTTTTTTTTTTGGCTTTGATGGTTTAAGACTACAATCATTAAAGTTTGATCTTTAGTGATTCAGAGTTTTAAACCTTTGTGATTATAATATAGATCCAATGACAGATAGCTGCTGGCCATCACATGTGACCAGTAATCTCATTCTGCCTATATGGACATCATCAACTGTATTAGGAATCCTGTCTGTACCCTGAACCTGGGTCACTTCAACTACTGTAACATGCATTGTAAGGCATACCCATAAGAGCACACAACTGCCAGGAGAGATGTCATCAGTCCAATTACAAACACCTCAGTGCAGCCAGGGGCTACCCCCACATGAGTTGAAGGTATAGTGCAGTTAAAGGCTGGACCCTGCCCTTCTGAGCTGGGAATTTCTGGTTAAAGGTTTATAGTGCCTGAATATTTGAACTGTATCTTACTGAAATTGGTACACCTTGTTTGCTGTAGCATAGACTAGATCCAGGCCTGCTGAATCTAGCTTTGTTTATATGCTTGTTGTTTGTTTGCTTGTTATTTCCCTGGAACGCTAATTCCACCTAATACATGGCTTCTTAGCGCTTCTGTGGATCACTAGTGATATCTGCATTGCTTACTGTACTTATTTCCTTGTTTCACTTGAAAGAAAGTTACTGTTCATCGTTTTTGCATTTAAGTTACCTGTAACACATTGCACTTAAGTTACCTGGCACTTGCTCACTAAAACAATTATATAAGTCAGCACTAAAAATTAAAAGCATTACACCCTCACTCCCCACTGGCCCTTGTTTTCAATTATTAAGGAATTCCCAGTATTATTCTAGCATGTCCAAAGGTCAGTTGTCAATCTGCTCTCCGGTCCAGCTGGTGAATCTGGGAATCTGGAGGCAATGTTACAACTGCCTCATGTACACAGACAACCCTCTCCTCCTCCCAACAAATTCCAACACATGTGAGAGATGCAACCATATAGCCAAACTAGAGGCTAAGCTCTCTCAACTCAGTACTGGCGTAACCAGTCAGGAGGAGAAGGAAACCACACTCACTACAATTCCAGTCTCACATAGACCTAGCACGACAGCAAACCAAACACATAATCACACAAAAACATACTCGGAGGCTCTAAATAAAAAACTGCCTAAGCAGCAGAGACCTCCAAAGCAGACACCCAAGCAATCGCTACCCCAAAACAAAACACGTGCAACACATATCTCACAAAGCCAGTGTGCCGAACAGTCACAGCCCTTAAGACTAAACAACACACCTGATACACTTGTAATAGGTGACTTTATCATCAGGCACACTGACTTCCCGCTCATCAGGCTGAACAAGGAGAGGGTCACGGTGAGCAGCCTGTCAGGTGCTAGGATCCGCCACATAACACAAGCACTCAAGTCACTCCAAGGCAAGTACAAATATGACTCAGTCATTATCCATGCTGGTGTGAATGACCTGAGACGTACCTCCCTGGACTACATGAAAAGAGACATAAAGGAGCTCTCTGAGCATGTAGCCCAGGCCGGTATGACCCTGACCTTGAGTAGCATCTTACCCTCACCAAGAATGATGCCACAATATGAAGACAAGATGATCAATTTCAACAATTGGCTTAAGTACTGGTGTCATTCAAAGGGGATCCATAGCCTGTCAGCTTGGGATGATATGCACGACATGCCACGATGCTTCGCTAGGGACAGCTTGCACCTGTCACTCCTGGGCTTTTGGATATTGGTAAAGGCTCTTGCTACCCCCATAGTGCCTTTTTTAGGCAAGGCTCAAAAGACAAACCCACCTCCATAGGTATGACAAAGGATAAGAAACTAAGAGTAATGCTACTCAATGCCAGAAGTCTAAACCTCAAGATGCACGCACTCGAAACTCTCCTTAGCATGGAGAACATTGATATCTGTGCAGTAACAGAAACCTGGTTCAGGGCTCCCGAGAGCACCCCAGCACTACCAGGTTATACCTCATACCATGCTTTTCGGCCCCAAAACTTGGACCGAACCACAAAAGGAGGGGGAGTATCGATATTCATCAAAGATACCCACACCTCCAGATTGGTGACAAAGCACAAAGCATCAGAGACTATCCATGTGCAACTAACAGTGGGTAAAACTGCCTTCCAGTTTATAGCCTGCTACAGACTACCCTCCCAAACCCAGGAACCCCACTCGGCCTTCCTGAGAACACTGGAAAATATGAAGGTCTCTCCAAACACCATTATATTGGGCAACTTCAACTACCCAAACATAGACTGGGAGCATTACTCTAGCTCCAACACCCTAGCCCATATGTTCCTAGAATTTATAAACTCAAATGCTATGGAACAACTTGTTACCACTCCCACAAGAGGGGAAAACATACTGGACCTGATCATTACCAACATGGGGACTCTATGCTCCAAACCAGAAGTGTATCCCTCACTGGTAAGATCAGACCATAAACTAATCTCACTGGATATTCACATCCCGACCCCACCCCCTGCCCAGAAAACCACAGTGAAAAACTTCTCTAAAGCAAATTTCACACTCCTCAAAACCGAGGTGGAATCCTTCAAAGCCCCCAGGCCTGTGGAAAATATGGCCCAGACCGCAGAATCCTTTATAAATGCATTCTATGAACACCTTCAGGAATGCATGGATCATGCAATCCCAAATAAAACCAAGACCCAATCCTCCAAAGGCAGACGTCCTGTCTGGTGGACCCCAGCCATAAACAAACTATACAATAGAAGGAAGAAGCTACTAAATGATAGAGCAAAATCCCAAAAAGGGAAGGCATCACTGATCAGTTTTAGCAAAAAACTACATGCACTCATAAAATTGTCTAAGGCCAGCTTCGAGAGAAAAATTGCACAGGACACTAAGGATAATCACAAGGCTTTCTTTAGTTATGTTAGGAACCTGGGTGATAATTCCCAGATTTGCTCAGAATTAGTCCAAAATGACAAAAAATACACTGAACCCACAGACATTGCCAACATCCTAGCTGACAGGTTCAGCGCAAACTCCCCCCCCTCACCAAAAGGGCAAATATCTATCCCAGCAGAGTGCTGCCCCCCTGACATCTCAGATGCTCAGGTAAGAGCTGCCTCTCCAAAGCAAAAAACACAGCATCAATGGGACCAGACAGTGTCCCGGGCTGCGTCCTACATGAACTCCAAGAAGAGCTAAACCTAAACATAAAACTACTGTTCAATCTCAGCCTTACTACAGGATATGTGCCCAAAGAGTGGCGTACAGCAACAGTGGTCCCTCTCCATAAAGGTGGTGCCTCAACGGATCCTGGAAACTATCACCCCATAAGTCTGGTAGCTTGGTCTGCAAAGCTATGGAAAGGATCATCATGGACCTCATAAATAAAGATATTGGGGACCTACAGACACTGGATCCTACCCAGTTCAGCTTTGTTAAGGGCAGATCCTGCCTCTTAAACCTGGTTGATTTCTTTGAAACAGTCACCAAGGCCATTGACAAGGGGAAGGTGGTCCACACAGCCTACCTGGACCTCGCAAAAGCCTTCGATACAATACCCCACTCGGGCATTATAGATAAGCTCACCAGCTTAAATATAAACCCCTATGTCACTAGATGGATTGCAAACAGGCTCAAGGACAGAACCCACATGGTTAGAATTGCTGGAGCCATGTCAGACTCCAAACCAGTTACAAGTGGTGTCCCACAAGGCTCAGTCCTGGGACCTCTCTTGTTCGGTATATATTTCTCGGAGGTACAGGCCAACACAGAAGGACTGTGGCTGACCAAGTTCGCAGATGACTGCAAACTGGGTGCCATAATCGACTCTCCAGATGACACAAACATCCTCCAAAAGGGCCTCATAGAAACAGACAACTGGTGCCAGAGCCATGGCCTCAAGCTAAATGCCAAAAAGTGTATAGTCATCCCCTTTGGCAAAAACAAAGTGCCCATAAATTACCACATAGGTGGTAATCCATTAAGTACAGAAGAATTAATTAGGGACCTGGGGACCCAAGTTGATAGCAATCTCTCATTTGACAACCATGTGGCCAAAGTGGTTAGAAAAACATTTTATATAGCCCACCTAATCATGAAGGTATTCACATCTATATCAGGTGAGGTCATCGTGCCTCTTTACTCATCCCTCATCAGGCCCATAATTGAGTACAATGCCCCTTTTGGGATGTACCTTACCAGACACCTGCAGCAACTGGAAAGACCCCAAAAGTACCTCACCAAGAGGATCAAAGGGCTCAAACAGATGCCATATGCTGCCTGGTTAAAGAAACTCCAGCTCTACTCAGTGGCATACCGCCTGTTCAGATGCGATCTGTGCCTGACATAAAGCCATGTCCAACCCGGAATTAATGGACATGCTGCACCTCAGAAAATCCAAATCCCATCAAGCTATGCTTGAGAGACTTGAACCTCAGCACTGAAATAAATAGGACATGCTGGAGGGACAGATTCATAACCCAGAGGCTCCCTTCATTCTGGAATAAAATCCCAGTCCAGGTTAGGCAGAGTCCCTCATTGACTCTCTTCAAGAGGAATCTTGATGAGTGGATGGGAGATCTCAGGTTTACCCCGGGTATCACTTCTGTGTCACTGTTAGACAGAGGCACAGTATACTAACCTCGAAAAAGGGCATAGCAAAATAAATTTAAAATGGGTGGCGAAAGCCAAACACATTCTGGCTAGGCTTATAAATGCCCTAGGGCAGATAGCCTAGTATGAACCTATGAACCTATGAACAATACACAACAGAGGTTACCACTGCAGCATACATACGGTGTCATAATCTATGACAACAATAATATCAAGTGGTCACGTTTGCACTCACCATCTCTCACAATACCGGTCTAGCTACCCTCAGCCATACATACACCTGCAACATGTAGTACATCCTCCAGGGGGTGCATACACAGCCACACAGGCCCCAACACCTTATCAAAGTCTGGCAGCAATAGGCACACATACACACAAGTGCTATATGTGCATTTCTATAGATGCATGTATTATACTATACACTACAGACATACACTTTTGTCTGCTAGGATATGTACATCTGTCTGGATGGGATCAGTCCTGCACACCTGCACCACAAACAGTGAGCTTACTTTGTCTACATCCACTACAGACAGTCCTCTCTCCTACTGCACATATGTCTGCAGCAGCACAGGTTGCACCTGCATATGCTCACTTGTGGTGGTTATGGACACCAGCTATACCAGTGCTGTTGGCATGGCATACTGGATGGCTGACACAGTCAGTGTAGGTGCCACCCTCTCTCTTCACCATCAGTACTACAGGATGTCCACACAAACTCACCCGTCTCCTAAATGTGGAGAACAGTTCACCACCATTAGCTGAACGTCATGGTATACATCTGCCATGGGACACAACCACATCACAGGGTGCATCCTACATGTGCCAAACCATAACCTTGTAACACCACAGGTTACTGTATTCAAAGGAGGGCTGTCCACTGCCATTATCCCTGCTGTTTGATGGATGAGTGCTGTTACCCCTCTAGAGTATGGTGTGGTGTACACCACTCAGTCATGTGATACACCAAGCAGCCTAACTATGCTGTTCTGCAAGACCATGGCACAGTTTATATTGGAACTCATTAACCATGACTTTGGCAACCTGCACACAACCCATCACGGACAGATAGATATTGTTTAGGAAGGGGTCATGTCTGTTACACTCAGTTGACCTGTAAAACACAGTCTTCATATGCATGGACAGGGAGTGACACTACAAACCACTTACCTTGACCTAGACAAACACTGAGATGGCATAACCCACCTACCCATTATAGATATAACACTTTCATGTATACAGCACACCATATGCTACCATGGGGTGTCACAGTGGTGCACAGACACAGCCCACCTACGCCACATAGGAGAATCTTTCCCAAGCGGTTTATCCATATCTAGCAGAGTAACCTGTTGTTCTGTATATTGCCCTCTGTTATGTGTAATGTACACCTCTGAGGTGCAGGGAACATCCATTACCCCATGTACAACCATGTCTGAGAATGACTGGATGTTGCAAGACATCACCAAATTTCATAATGATGTGGACATCTGCCTAGGAGGATCTCAAACAGATATATGACTGTTAACTGACACATGGACTCAGGCTGCATGCCACAACATCCATTGTCAACCCCTTTGAGGATAGTGACATCCACACATATTATCACAGTACTAAATACATCCTAGGCACGCAATCAGTCATGAGGGATCTGTGGACACAAGTGTTTGGCACCAAGACCTATCACTACAAGGTTGCATCTGTTGTAAGGTAATGCTGGCTACATGGCCCAAGACATACATATGGGCATGCCATCAGGGGACATGGGGTGTAAACATCCATGTATTTCCCCCAATAAGGCCCTGCTTTGTCTATGATTCCCTGTTCATCAGTCCCATCACACAGCACATGCAGCAGTTGGGGACTTCAATGAATTTCCTCACCAGGCAATACCAGGGCCTCAGATCTATCATGGAATTATAACCTATAAGGCCAACAGTCTACCCAGTATCATACATGATCCACATGGGTGAGCTCAGTGTGCATGCAAGGCAATCACAGAAACCACAATGATGGGAATACTGCACAGGGGCAATTCATGCCCCAAGCTGCTGAGCGACCCTGGCCCCACAGTCTTTAGCCATTTACTCTGCTCAATAAGCCCCACATCCTGTCCTTGGAAACTTACTCCTCTGACCTGATGACTAAGGATCCACTGCTGTTTCATCTTAGCATCTTCTATCCTGCTCCCCAAAAGTATTAAAAGGAAGCAAAAAATACCCTGCTCAATAAGCTCCACATCCTGTCCTTGGAAACTTACTCATCTGATCTGACGACTAAGGATCCACTCCAGCCTGCTGTTTCATCTTAGCATCTTCTATCCTGCTCCCCAAAAGAATTAAAATGAAGCAAAAATACCCTGCTCAATAAGCTCCACATCCTGTCCTTGGAAACGTACTCCTCTGACCTGACGACTAAGGATCCACTCCAGCCTGCTGTTTCATCTTAATATCTTCTATCCTGCTCCCCAAAAGTATTAAAAGGAAGCAAAAAAGTATGTTGGTCTCCTACACCTGACAGTATATTTTGGAATTGTGGCAACTACTTTGTGGCAGCTAAAAGGTTGCTTCTAAGCCAGAATGGCCAGCAGCCATACCCTTACAGCCTGAGTACCCTTCCTCCATACTAGCAAAGTACCTTTAACTACTAGCATCTTATAACTTATTCCCTGACCTGTCCTTTCCCTCATAGTATCTACTACTGTACTACTGAGATTTTCCACTAGGTGGCAGCCTTTCCCTAGCCCTACCTCCCACTCAGCTTGCCTGCTACTCTTTAACATAATCTATTTTCAATCCCTTGCCCAAGTTTTGTTTGTTAGCTCACTCCACCTCATCCTTTTAACTACTCCACTGCACCTAACAAACCCCCCCTCCTATCCTTCCCACCACTCTTTCCCCAACCTCCTTACTCTCCTCTAACTTTACTTACCTTACATTTTGAGCTGTTCTCACTGATTGTTCTTCATAGGCTTCCTCCTTCTCTTGTCTCTACCCCTATCACCCTGTACACAATATCCCTTTCTTCCACCCTCTGTGTATTATTCCCTAACATTGTCCCTCTATTGCTCCTGCTCTGAGTTCTCCATGCACATTTAGATATCCTGTTCTCATCTTATTGCCCATAACCCTTCCCCCTTTGTAGTGGTTCCAGCCCCTCCCTGTTTTACCTACTTCGAGGTCTCCACTCCTCCCCCTTACATCATATCCTCCCCATTCCTTAAATACCTGTAGTCACTGCTGGTGCCCCCCTTTACTATACTAAGAGCCCCAAGCTGCTGTGCAACCCTGGCCCAGCGCCTTTAGCCGTCGTAAGTAGAAAACATGCAGTATTATACCTTTCTGATATTATAAACTGCCATTTGTTAATTGCTTATTTCTGTGTAAAGTATTCACTCTGCTACTGTTTATCTGAAACTGTGCTGGTAGGTAATGCAATTTCAACAGTATGATGTTTAAATCTCCCACATGGAGATGATACCTGTTTGTACTATGTGGTGAAGACCTCTAATCTCTGCTGGGTCTCCTTTGTGATTACGTTATTTGCCAAAGCGTTAGTTGTGATTTTTTTTCATGTTCTGTCCCTATAATCCCATGCTTCTTAAGCGTGCTATCACATATACAACTGCTCCTACAATATAACGCTACTTGAGCGTGCGACATATATATGAGTGGTTGAGGCTTATATCCCCCACTTGGAGTCGCCTGCTGTTTTTACTTAATTATGCATGTTTTAATCCTAGATCTTAGTTAATTTTATCTGTGTCTACTACACAAGTACCTCATCTGCCATACTTTTAAGTATGATTATTCTGTCGTTATACTCCATAAAGAAAGCTACTAAATTACCCATGTGGAGTCACTATTAATTATTCTATATGATGCTAGTGTTTGGAATTGAACTGTGTTCCACACGCAAGAACCTCGGTTACCACAGCTAATTATCTTAAAGTGTTACAACCTTCCCAGTAGCATAATTAATCGCATGGCTTGTTTTTTTCTCATAAAATATCCTAGCTAACCTCTCCTATACTGACATACCAAAGAACATAGTGTGACTTATTACCTAAGCATCGAAGGGATAATACCTTACGTCTCTAGATTATGGTGAAGGTGCCAGAGAATTTAAACTGAGTATATTTCCCAAGCGGAGGCTGCACTGCCCTCTGCCTAAATCCCTGATGTGAACTGTGGGTAGTATAGAGCTTTTAAAAGGATATATAATCGCTATTTAATTTTACTATCGTGGGTAGCGCAGAGCTTTTAAAAGGATATCAACTCACTATTTAATTCTACTATCAAAGTAACGACAGGGACATGTCTAACGTTGTAAAGGTGCAAGAGCTTTAATTTCAACCGCACTTCCCTCGTGGAGGCTTTATTTTGTCTCTACCTAGGTCCTTGCTGTGATTGTGGTTAGCGCATTACAATCTAATGGCTATCTAACATTATTGAGATTAGCTTTGTCTATTCTAAATAGTAGTGTGCCTCTAACTACGGATGTTATATTTACCCTTTATATACCTTTGTGCTTTTACATGATATTGGCAAAACCACTGATCACTTAATTTATTTAAGCAGCAGAGTTTCAGCCTTAACCCTTCAAATGCATAACTTATATCGTCTGCTATTAACTTAGGAATTTGCATATATAATTTATTTTTCAGGATACAGACAACTCCTCTGTTTTCTTAACTTATATCTGAAGCAGAGCCTCAGCCTTATCCCTTTAAGGCTTTAACTTACAGCGTTTGCTAATGCAGGAGCATGTAGCCCATTTTGTTGAAAAAGCATATCTGCACTCGAAGGAAGCACCCATCTTAGAGCTGTAAAATCATACACGTGCATTGTTCTCCTTGTTTAGCCTCCTACTACCTGTACTTCTGACGTTACCTGCTGGCTGTTAAAATTAAATCTTGCTTCTTATTGATTGCCTTGCTATTATAATTATTCTATGAATTTATCTGACTAATAAGCCTCTTTCAGCAGTGATTTAGAATACTCTGCTGATAATTTTTCTGGTGCTATTTGGCTTTAACTGTTTTAATGCTGTAAGGCAAGGTTTGTCCATGCTATTTTATTTACTTGCTAACAAATTTACAGTTTAGTATTTGTTTCACATCACACATCACTGTTATTATTATATGTTCTAATATCTACTTAGCACATGATATTTGATTACTGTTCTAAAGTTGATTTTTTTATCCACTGTACCTGTTTTTTTTTTCTACACTTTCTATCGCAACAAGTACCCTACTCAATAAGCTCCACAGCCTGTCCTTGGAAACTTACTCCTCTCACTTGACGACTAAGGATCCACTCCAGCCTGTTGTTTCATCTTAGCATCTTCTATCCTGCTCCCCAAACGTATTAAAAGGAAGCAAAAAAGTATGTTGGTCTCCTACACCTGACAGTATATTTTGGAATTGCGACAACTACTTTGTGGCGGCTAAAAGGTCATGTCTAAGCCAGAATAACCAGCAGCTATACCCTTACAGCCTGAGTACCCTTCCTCCATACTAACAAAGTACCTTTAAATACTAGCCTCTTATAACTTATTCCCTGAACTGTCCTCTCCCTCATAGTATCTACTACTGTACTATTGCGTTTGTCCACTAGGTGGCAGCGTTATCCTAGCCCTACCTCCCACTCAGCTTGCCTGCTACTCTTTAACATAATCTATTTTCAGTCCCTTGCCCAAGTTTTGTTTGTTAGCTCACTCCACCTCATCCTTTTAACTACTCCACTGCACCTAACAAAACCCCCTCCTATCCTTCCCACCACTCTTTCCCCAACCTCCTTACTCTCCTCTAACTTTACTTACCTTACATTTTGAGCTGTTCTCACTGATTGTTCTTCATAGGCTTCCTCCTTCTCTTATCTCTACCCACTCTGGTCGCCCTGCTGGCTCACTCTGCTCCCCTACCCTGTCCCCAAATCTCATCTACCCCCAGTGATCTTAGACTTATACATCCTAACCACACCCTCTCCCCCATCCTACCAGTCCCACATTCCCTCCACTTTAGATAATTGAATCACACCCCTCTATCTACCTAACCATTCAAAAGTTCCCTCTACTCAGAGTTACTCACCATATCCAATACCTCTCTATATTGTCTTATACTAGTCCTACCTCCTCTACATTATTCTATACCAAACTTAGCAACATGCCAACAGCTGCTAACACTACTCTAACTAAGCTACTAATCATAGCTTCACTCATACCTCTTCTAACCTCAGCCTGTCTCCTTACCTACTTTGAAAACCTGAATTATGTTAACTTTCACTACCCTCTAAAACAAACAGCCATGCAAACTCTTACTCTCTCCCATAATCATATAAACATCACATCCATAACTAGCTACCTACTAGCCAAGTATCACAGACTCGCAAGCATTAAATACATTAATCATACAGTAAGGAAATTTAAATATCATATCAGTTATATACATAATCCCATACTAAGACTAAAAAACCTTTCCTTAAAAGATGGTGACATCCTTCCTAACCCAGGCCCAGCCAATGTATCAACAATTGCATCTCACTGCCCTAATCCCACTATCCCACTCACCCCTACCAGACTCCCTAACTCATTCCTAATAGCACATCTCAATATCCACAGTATTAATAACAAAGTTGCCCATCTGCATGCCCTCTTAGATGTTTACTCCTTTGACATCTTATGTCTGACAGAAACATGGTTAAAGCCTGGAACTAAAGATAATGAAATCATCCCTCCAGGATATAATATATTGAGAAAGGACCGCATAAAGGGAGGGGGCGTAGCAATTCTATTTAAAGATGGGCTACAAATCACCTCTTTACCTTATAACCCCCCACATGATAATAATGGAGAAGTCCTTATTTCCAGACTTCAACTCAACCCTAGTAAATCCCTATACATCATCTGTATCTACCTACCGCCTGGTAATATTACCAATACAATAGAGGATATCCTAAGCTCAGTGTCATCAACTTACCCACAAGAAACAATAATACTAGGGGACTTTAATATTGACTGGAAAAGTGTCAATACTGAAACTCCAACTTCCCATATTAACCTTCATGGCTTCTCTCAAACCATCAACTCCACAACCAGAATTAACAAACCAAACAAAAAAGAGAGCACCTTAGATTGGATTCTTATTAATAAACATCACAAAACTTATAAGGTACAAACCTTACCTGATGATGTTAGTGATCACTCATTGACCTACATTATCAGGCAAAAGAATGATATTTCCAACCCCCCCATATATAGGATTTCAAGGTCCAACAAACACTTTAACCCACTTCTATTCCAAAGTGAGCTCAGTGCTTGTGACTGGAACCCTTTAAAAATGCTCCCACTTGAAGAAGCTGTTAAATATTTTAACTCTAAATTCTTAACTATCCTAGACCACCACACTCCTAAATGTTCTATTAAAATCAAGTCCAAACCAGCCCTTTGGCTCTCAAAAGAAACCAGACAAAAAATCCTGCTCAGAAACAAAACTTGGTCTAGGTGGCATGCAACCAAAAATATCTCAGATCAGCAAACATTTAGACTGATGAGAAATACTACAAAAAAGCCATAATCACAGACAAAAATAACTTCTATTGTAAACTACAGCAAACCCACCAAAATAATCCACAAAGGTTCTGGGCTAGTATCAATTGACTCCTTCACCCATGGCACTCCAGTACACCAGCCCCTCTAGGGGTCAATCATAATACTCCCCATCGAACTGCCAATGCCTTCAATACCTTCTTCACAGAGGCCATACAATCTCTAGCAAGTCAGCTTTCCCCATATAGCTTAAGCCTTCCTACCTCCATTCCAAGCTCTCTCCCTACATTCCGACTGTAACCCATCTCTACCATATTCATCTATAAACTTATCCAAAAACTTAAGCATTATACTCCTTCTGCTGACCAGTTACCATCTGAATATCTGCAAAAAGCAGCCAGAGCAGTAGCCTATCCTATTTCTATCCTTATAAACAGAACCATTAATGAGGGAACTATCCCAGACATCTGGAAAATCTCACACATTATCCCCCTACATAAAGGAGGTAACTCAAATGAATATTCTAACTATCGGCCTATAGCCCTTCTATCACCCTTAGCAAAAGTCATGGAAAAATGTATTCATCATCAGCTACTAGACCATTTAATTCAACACAACATACTAGCTAATAGCCAACATGGCTTTAGGCCATTCCATAGTACCACTACTGCCCTCTTATCCTTCACTGATTCCATTAATAGAAACCGTAATAATAATACCCTCTCATCTGCACTCTTCATTGATCTCTCGAATGCTTTCGATATGGTAAACCACCCTCTACTAATAAATATTCTTAAGTGTCTTTCTCTTGACACTCAGGCTGTTCAGTGGTTCAGTTCCTACCTCAGCAATAGGCAGCAGGCAGTGCTCTGGGAGAACAATCTTTCATCCCACTTGCCAGTCACCCTGGGAGTCCCTCAAGGCTCCATTTTAGGACCTCTCCTCTTCTCACTTTTCATCAATGACCTATACATAGCAATTCCTCAAGCCACCTGTATACAATATGCAGATGATTCTACACTCATATGTTCAGCCAACTCCTCATCTGAACTGCAATCTCTGACTCAGAAGGTATTTAACACAGTCGAGACATGGTTCTTAAATCGTTGCCTCCTCTTGAATCCCAAAAAAACAAAGCTCCTTCTCTTTACTCCTACCAGCAAGTCCTCCCCTATAGAATTCTCAGTCATCTCTAACAATGGCACCCTAGTATCCCCTTACTCTACCACCAAACTCTTAGGAATTACAATAGATAATAACCTTAACTTTGATAGCCATATTAACAACACTATAAAAACAGTAAACAGAAAAATGGGCTCCCTATACAGGATCAAATCCTTCCTAACTCCAACAGCTAGAACCACAATTGCCCACTCCCACCTAATCACAACTCTTCTTTATGCCTCACCCATATATACTAACCTGAAAAAAAAGAATCTTCTCAAACTAGCCAACTCCTACAGTAACACTGCCAGATTTGCCACTGGGAATCCCTTCAGAACCCACCACTGTCAGAATCTACAGCAGCTAGGTTGGCTCAAACTTCAAAACCAACTACAACTTTCCCAACTTACCATTGCTCATATGATCCTTAATCAACCTAATAACACTCCTATACTTTCAAACCTCATAATCCCCTACAAAAATCTCAATACTTTACACTCTTCAAACAAACTTTGAGTTAGCATAAGCAAATCCAACAACTTGGCAGGGGATTCTCTATTCTCAAACACTGCAGGAAAAAACTGGAACCTACTACCTAGTGAACTAACTTCACTTCCTTCCCTACCCCTCTTTAAACAAAATCTCAAAAGACACCTCAAAACACATTGGTTATGCCCCTGCAGCAACCCTGACTAATCTTCTGTCTTCACTACTAATATCTCCATGATCCTACTTGTATGCTAACTCAATACTGCTTGCTATTTCAGAAAGGCATACTGTAATCTAGGATACTTAAATGAACTACCTTTTGTGAACATCATGTACTATTTACTGTAAATTATCTCTTGTACCTTATTCTTAAATGTATTATTTTATCCTGTATACCAATATTAATGTAATCTCTTCTTTCTGTTACTACTGCTTTGCTGTCTTTGTAATCCTTTATTATTTTGCTTATTGTTAAGACTGATTTTTTTATTACTGCTTTGTGTTACTATTGGAGCTTTTCTCCCCAGGCCTTTACTGAAAATGGACATTTATCCAGTTAGACTAGCCCAGTCAACAAATGTAAAATAAATAAATAAAAATAAATAAACACATGCACACATGCACACATGCCATCAACCTGGTGTGTGACAGCAACTGTGCTTGTTGGCAGCTCAGATGTGTGTACCATACATTCACCCTACTGTGGAATGGTCACCCTGTCCATATCAGGCAGGTTAGCTGTTAACACCATTGCAGGCGGAACCTGTATTAATGGATGGTTAATTCCACATACATCCTTGGGATAGCACCTGTGTCCCTGTTGGACTGGGGTAGCAGGTACTGGAATGCATGCACATGGGCTAACAGCCAGCCTAGGCATATGGTTGCTGAGGGCCCATATGCCACATAACCTCATATGGTACCATGGATACCACTTATGGCCTGGTGCTGTGACAGAATGTGTTGGTATATGTCCACACCCATCACTGCCATCGACTGTTGTGTATCCTCTTTGGGCAACATTACACTAGCATGACATCCAGACTACTTCCAACAAATAGGGGATTGGTACTACAGATGCACAAGGACATGCCAGCAACATCTGTGCTACATAGTAACAGAGAGCAGTGCATATCTGGTGTGGGGTGTCCTCCTGGTAGGTGTCCAACATATGCTGTACCCATATGTCTGCAGAATATCTACATGTGCCTAATAGATGTAGACCCCCCTGCCAGATAAATGTGGACCTCTACACAGCAGTTGGACAATACATGATGGTAGTCCCCAGTGTATGGGGAATGTGTGCATGACATGCCACACCCCTGGAACATATATCAGTGGTACATTAATATCTGCTACTTTAATAATTTCCTTACATTGTATGGCCCCTATCTGCCCACTGCTACTGAGGCTGAGCCAGTGTCTCTCCAATACTAGTGCCTATGACCTGCTGTCCTGCAGCAGGGGCTCACAGGTATGCTAGCCATAGGTGTCAGGCAATGCGATACAGCTGTGGAGTACACAGGGACCTAGGAAGAGTACATCAGGAATATTCATGGACATCAGGAAAATCCTTGAACTAAGCCTGCATGACATTCAGACACTGAGAGGGGCTCACTGACAGTACATTATGTGATATGCCAGCTCTATCGACCACTGCTTACTGTCACTATTGTACAACAGACATTCCTGTATCACTGATATGTGAGCTGACCATTGCTGTGGTGACTCAGGGGCCAAAGGTGTGATATATGTCAATGCTGTCAGAGCCATACGTGATGGCCATAAGTGTTGAACAGCAGAATAACAGCGATATGTCATTATTTTATTTATTTATTTTACATTTATTTTAGATTTGTTAACTGGGAAAGTCCAACTTGGAATGAGCCAATTTTCAGAGGAGGCCTGGAGAGAAACACTCCAGACGCATGTCTTTGTTGTAACATGGGAGGAAACCGCATCACCTGGAAAAAACCCACACGAACGCAGGGAGGACTTGCAGACTCCGCACAGAATGCACCCCAGCCAAAAATCAAAACGGAGAACCTCTTGCTGTGAGGCGACAACATTAATACTGGACCACTGCACCATCCATTACATTACATGTTGTTGAAACCTACTTTTGTGATTCCTATATCCCATGTCTGCATCCCCCGATCTGCATTCAGTTCCATGTGTAATTGTGTGACATACCTGGTGTACTGCTGTACTCTTTTGGAGAAGAAATCAAGTGGTGGTCTCCTAGGAAATGGCAGCCTGTCTTCAAGAAGAAGGTGTTAGAGCTATTTACCATAGGCAGCTGTTTGCCTTTTGTAGGTAATGCTCAGGAACAGGTGATTGCCTGTGCAGCAATCAGTGACTCCCACTTGCTACTAGCATCACAAACAGCTGGGTTGCATTACCATTAGCCAATGGCATGGCAACACAGTGATATAATTAAGGGGTTCATGTAGACCTCCCCCCTTTTCCTGGCCTGTGAGTAAGATATTATCGAGGTGTGGGAGCTACAGCATCATAAAGGGTATGTAAAAATACTGTCCAATGTATGGATTGATGTGTTATTTCCACAGTGCTTCACACTATGTGTGCCCATTGTTAACAGACCTTCAGATTCTGTAGCCATGCACTGTTTGACAATGTGTATTGTGGTCACTGAGCTGACCGGCAGATGTGTGTCATACATCCTTTCTATCTGGATGTGCATACTGCTGCAGTTGATGCTGGTGTATCGGCTGTGTATGTTTGTAAGGGCAGACTGCGACACTAGTTCCTGTCACCTGATAATTCCCCCACCAACACTTTATGTATGGTTGTGTTGTGGATGCCCTGCTCTAGGTATTTGGGAGGTATGTTAGGTCTGTAGCAGTTAGCTGGACAGACTGCTGCATGTGTAGATGCCACAGCTGCTGGATTCTGGCCAGGACTCCTAATGGGGAGTGTGGTGACATTGGTGTACTGCATGCTTTATATGTCAGTGAGGGGGCAGTGCCATCTATTGTGTCACAGCATGGCCAGGGTGTGCGTACCCATAACAGTCCTGGAGTGGTATGAGCCTCTAGTATGTATGTTAAGTAGTAGTGAAATCCAGTGAGTGGTAGGGGACATTTAGGACACATGCATATTTCTGACTTTTATCCCATCGTTATGGCCTTTGATGTGCTCCTGTGGGTGGCAGTGACTGTGTTATCAGCAACCATTTCTGATGTACATTGCAGGGCTCATTTATTTCTATGTTGTATTGACAAGCATTTAAATGTTGTGCAACACACTGGATTGTGGGCCTGGACTGTGGGTGTGCTGGTATGAGACATGCTAGGAATGCAACAGATTGAGATACTAAGTCATTATTATGGGAGGTGTATTTGCAGGATATATGTGCATGCATACTGTGTGTTACACAGGATTGGCATGGACATGTGTGTTTGGATGTCTATGGAATGTGACACTGATCTGTCTGTCATGAGTTTGTAAGGTCAGTCTGCATTGACCTGCCAGTTCTTCAGCACACAGGATAGGTTTGACGATAACCATGCCCTATGTAGGTGTGGACATTCTGCAACAGTCTGTTCAGTTGTCAGGTGTGCCTGATATTGTAAGCACCCCATACATCCATCAGCATTTATTTCACTGTGTACTGGGTCAGTGTCTGCATCACAAGCCCAAGTAAGCTGTCATTTATGCCATTATATGTGGAAGTTGTGTCACTGGGAATCGGGTTGTCTTGGTACAAACACTGGTAATTCCCGAGAGGTGTGATTTCCTACTGGTGTATTGCACTGAGCTTTGGTTCAGATGTTTCAGGTTTCTATATTTGGCGGAGGTGTATGTTATCCCTATTGTTACATCACTGTGACTTATGATATATGTACAGGAACAGGGGTAATTCCCTACAGCTTAGTTGTCATAGTGGTGTGTTGCTCCATCTCTGGTTAAGAGGATCCTGGAGTTAATACCTGGAAGGGGTGTAGTTGTTCCCCTAATGCTACATCATTGTTCTGCAAGTTATAATTTAAAAATGAACACTAAACAGTCACAACTGATTTGGCTTAGTGGTGTGTTGTTCTGCCTTTGATGCAGAGGGCCCTGCATTCAATACTTTTTAGGGGTATACATTTTCCCTAGTGTTACATCACTGCACTGCATAATATATATTAAAATAAACACAAAATACCCACAGCTGATTTGGCATAATGGTGCAATCCTCTGACTTTGTTGCAGAGGGTCATGGGTTTAATAATTGTCAGGGGATATTTTTTCCCTAATGTTACATCACTGTACTGCATGATATATTAATTGCACTGCATGATATATTTTAAAATAATCACTAAATGCCCACAGCTGATTTGTCATACTGGTACAATGCTCTGACTTTGGTGCAGAGGGTCCTGGGTTTGAGGCTTGCCAGGTCTTGTGATTTTGTTGCTGCCCTTAGCTTCACATAGCAAGCTGATTACTGCTTAGATATATACAACAGTACTGTAACTTATTGTTCAGTAATGGTATTTCATTCTTAGGTGCATCTATTTTATTATATCTCATAAACATTTGCATTTAGCTATGTTATCTGTTCCTATAACTGCAGGGGCTTTTATACTCAGGTGCTTTACTGCAAATGGGACTCTGGTCAAGCTGGACCACTACAGTTAACATATTGTAATATATACAAAACACATATTTGCAAATTTCCCTATAATGTGTAAAAAGCCGAATGGTCACAATTCAACCCATGCACCCAATGTACAAGTGCCAATGCCGTAATCATTCAGCCAGTGAGGATCTGCTGTTAGATTGCTGTATATACCTCATATTTCATTTAAGCATTGCTGAGCACCATGCCACGCTGTGCAAAACTGCTCAGGTATGCTTAAACTTGACCTTTTTGATGAACATTAAATGCATTCGGTTTATATTTTTTTATGTCTGGCATGTGTTCCTTGCAAATGTCAATAACTACATCGTTAAATAAAAGTAACATTAATAATATATATATATATATATATATATATATATATATATGTGTGTGTGTGTGTGTGTGTGTGTGTGTGTGTGTGTGTGTGTGTATGTGTGTGTGTATGTATGTGTGTGTGTGTCTGTGTGTATGTGTGTGATGGCTTTTTTTTTAAATAATGCAAGTGTTTCTGAGAATTTGCATAACTATGCAATATGATTTATAATAATTTTTATGAATACAATATTTTACTTTATTGACAATAATGAGTTTAAGTAAATGCTCATATACAAACAATTCAAGATTTTTTTTTGGAAGCTGTTAATAGTATTCACATGACAGAAAATGGATGCATCTTAATCTATGTAATGTCTGAATCATATTAGCCAAAGTTTTTGATTTAAATGAATGTTAGAACCTAATTTTCTCTCCTCTTGATTTCTAACATCAAGATTATTTGAATGCTATTTGAATACAAGTGTTATATATTACATAGATCTATATAGTAGTATGAACAGTTTTAAAAAAAAAAAAAGTTTATTTTAGTTTATATGATGCTGTTTTACCAAATGTGTAGTTTTGTCTTGATAGATAATTGAATTGAAAACTGTTAACCTCAGTTAAATATAACTAGTATTAAATTGATAAGGTGGTAGCTGAGGTACTGCTGCTTAGGGTAGGGGGTTAACTTAAGTAGTAAATACTACTCTAAGTTGGAGTTTTCAACTCCAGGCTGGATGCAAGGTTTAATCCTTACATTATTTTCACTTGTTCATTGTTATATGTATATAGTTTTGACATCCACAATATATTTTGTACACTCATTGTCACTACAAACAAAATTGAATCCTATACAAAATCCCATAAGAGATTTAATAAATGCAGCTATATTTAAAGGTACACCTAAAAGAGGAGATGTAACATTATTTATCTTGTTATTTGTTATTTCGATCATAAGATTCTTGAGTTTTAAAAATGCCAAATGACATCTTTAAAAGGAATTTCTTTAAACATTAATGGATTGAATAATCTGTGTAAAAGGGCAAGCATAATAAGATACATTAATTTACACAAGGCCAATCTAGTCTTCCTGCAAGAAACCCATCTCTTGAAAAAAGATATTGATAAACTAGCCACTAATAAGTATACAGTATTGGTTAGTTCAGAGCACACTCAGAAAAAAGAGGAGTGGCTATTTTATGGAATAAAAGTATGCCCATTCCTAAAACCATTAAGTCTTATCAGGATGACAAAGGAATGTTTAGTATGGTTACAATACAAATTAATGGGAAGACTTACACTTTAATTAATGTATATTGGATACCTGGAATTGGTATTAATACAGTGAAACATCATATTGATAAGATCATATCATTCTCTATAGGGGATATTATTTTAGCTGGTGATTTTAATTGTATACTACATGAAAGTGATACTACCACTATAAGGAAAAGAAGAATTGCATCTAATGCAAAACATTTAAATGATTTTGCTAATTCTTATCATTTGAATGATATTAATAATCAGATAGATTCAAAATCATTACCATACACCTTTTTTTCTAACAGATACAAAACTTATTCAAAAATAGATAGGGTCTTTATTTCTAACCAGATGGTAACAGATTTAATTAATTCCAAAATCATTTCATGTCCTATATCTGATCATAACTCAATTGTTTTTGAATTCATGATAAAAAATACTCATAATGTTCAGATCAAAAGGATACCAGCATACTTAACTCAGCTAAAAGACTATAAAGAATATATACTTTCAGAAGTACAACATTTTCTAGACATAAATAATACTCCTGAAGTCTCCATTGTCTATGTTTGGGATGCCTTAAAATCATATCTATATGGACAAAGTATCAGATGGTATAATAATAAAAGGAAATCTTGGGATAAGGAATTGTTAGATACTCAAAGTAAATTAGACTCTTATAAACATAATAATAAAGAAAATATTATGGACAAGAAAGTTATTGAAGAAATAAACAAACTAAATGAGAAATACAAAGAAATTTTAACTCATAAAGTTAAAATAACTTTAGAGAAATATAAGTTTTGTCTTATTCAATAAGCCCCAAATACTTACATAGACTTAAAAATAAAACAAAAGATTGAATAAACAAAACCATATCAAAGAAATCTTTTCTCTAAGGAAAAGAAGAATGTTTCTAGTATACCAGAAATACTGGATGAATTTAGAAATCACTTTCACAAGATTAACCATAACAACATTAACATGGAACCTAAAGATAAAATAAAGGAGTTTATAACCACAAACATGAATAAAAAGCTTAATAAACAACAGATTAAACTATTGGACAAGAGTATTTCATATACAGAAGTTATTACACAAATAAATAAGCTTAAATCAAACAAAGCACCGGGTAATGATGGTATTATACCAGAGATATATAAAATCCTTTCTAAAACTACATATTCATTAATACATAAGGTTTTATTTTGGCCCAAACTGAGTTAATAACCCCACATCTTGGCAATATACATTTATTTCACCAATTTTAAAACCTATTAAAGATCCAACTAGATGTTCTTCATATCGACCCATCTCATTACTTAATGTTGATTATAAAATGTTTATGAGTATTTTGCTGATAGATTGAAGACAATCATCCCCGGCATTATAGATATAGATCAGACGGGCTTCATTGTAAATAGAAATACTTTTGATAATATAAGAAGAACTTTAACATTAATTGATTTTGCAAATAGGAAAAAGAAAGATTTAACACTTATTAGTCTTGATATAGGTTCAGCATTTGATTCAGTAAGTTGGGACTATCTGTTTACCTTACTGAAATGCACAAACTTCTCTGATGCATTTGTAAATTTAATTGAGCATTTATACAAAGGAACGCTGGCTTATATTAAGGTAGGAACATATGTTTCACAAAAATACCCATTCTTAAAGGTACAAAGCAAGGATGTCCACTTTCTCCACTATTATTCACTTTAGTAATGGAGCCTTGGGCTAATTTGATTAGAAAAAGTACTGACATAGAGGGTTTTGAAATAGACGAAAATACAACATCAAAATTCAACTTTTGCAGATGATGTTCTAATTACATCAGCAGGATCTAATTCTTCTATGCAGTCTTTATTTGATAAAATGATGAATTTTAAAAGTATTTCTGGTTTAATATCCAATGAAGAAAAAACTAAAATACTACCTATATATACACAAAAATATTCTCATTAGTGATTTTACTAAATATGTACCCAATTCAGGTCAGATAACTTATTTAGGTATAATACTATCTAAAGATATTAAATCTATTATATATAATAACTATAATACCTGTTTTCTTAATATACAAAATCTTTTAATACCTGGAATAATATGTTTTTTACTATGGAGGAGAGACTTACAATTATTAAAATGATAATATTCCCCAAGATTTTATACTTAATACAATCAATAATACTTTCACCTACAAAAATAATTATCAAGAAACTGAATACACTAATGTTAAATTTCTTATGGGCACCTCATAGACCTAGGATTGCATTAAAGAAACATACTAATAGCTGGTCTCAAGGGGGTATTTCTTTTCCAGACTTTAATTTATATATTATCTCTTCTATTATAAAAGTTATTACTTTATTAATAGATCAGGCATATATCGCAAAATGGAAAGATTATTGGGAGCTAATTAGTATGCACTTCATGAAAATCTCCTTAACACATAAAAATATGATTGTAAATAACTCCATGTTGTGGTTGCTAAAGGAATTTTGTACTTCACCTATTACACCTAAACATATGGTTTGTTACCCATTAAATATTATTATTAGTTATCGTAACTTTATATTCATGCACCCTAAGTATAGGGAATGGAATTTTATTGTATTCCTATAATGTATACTCAGGGTATGCTTATGTCATCTACTTCTGAAGGAGCTCATTTAGCTATAGATAATGATCTAAAGTACTGGTATCAGCTGATATCTGATAATAAAGTTAAAAATCTAGATTTCTTAAAACAAGAATTTGATCTAAGAGAAACTTGCTGGTTAGAGGTTCAGATCTTTAGACAACATCTCATTAATAGAATAGATCTAATGTCTATAACAGTTAAAGAATCTATTCCAAAACTGATTGATTACTTGATATTAAATTTACAGCATAAAGTTTCTGATAAAGGTAAACTTTCATATATACATAAAATTATCAGACAAGAAACTTTTTACAGTGTAGATTCATACTGGAATTATTTCACCTCTATTAATGGGGACCCACCAACTCAACAAGATAAACAATATATATTGGAATCTGCTTATAGAACTACATCTTCCATTGTCTGGAGACTTTATACATGGAAATTTTTACATAGATCTTTTATACAACTTTGATGATGAATAAAATAAATAATAAAGATAATCTATGTAAGAGATGTAATGTAGAAATTAATGCTGACTGGGCTCATATGTTTTATGACTGTATGAAGTTGAAAGAATACTGGAAGTCAATTAATGAATTTTGCAGGCTCTTTTACAGATAATTTCATTATTTCTAAGTCTCTTATATTATTCAACACACCTGTACCTCAATGTGTTAAAAAGATTAAGCTTCCCTTGTTATGGTCTATCCTAGCAGTGGCCAGGAAAATAATAAATAGAAATTGGATTTCAGATACACCTCATTCGTTCAATGAATTTAAAAATGTTATGAATATAATGTGCCATATGGAAATAAGCACAATTAAAATGAGAACAACTAGAAAAACATCATATTATATTGTATGGGATAATTTGCAAAATTTGTTAAAAAAATTCTAATTTCAATAGCACGGTATTTTAGTTTAATTAATTGATCTGATTGTAGTGGATGTCTTTGTAAATACTTTAGTTGTTTTGTTGAATATTATAATAATACCTATTTTTAATTACTTGTATAAAATTGTTATGATATTTCTTTTATATGTTAAAACAATAAACCTGTTTTGAAAAAAAAAGTAACATTAATATAAAAATGTAAAATTAACATTAATAGAAACATGCTTTCCAATGTAGACGCTGAATGGCCTGTCTTGGTATTAGGCTTTAATACCAACCCTCTACCCAGTGTCATACATACTCCTCTGGGGTTATGTCACTGTGGCATGCACGGCAATCACAGACCCCACATTGCTGTCACTGCTGCACAAATGCAAGCCATAATTTGCTACACACACACACTCAACCCAGTGAGTGACCTGGACTGCCTTGTGGACAGCTCACATGTGTATCACACACAAGCAACCTGCAGTGGAATGGACACCTTGTCCACATCAGGTAGGGTAGCTACCTAAACCTTTGCAGGCATAACCTGGTCAACTGGATGGTTAACAGCACATACACTCTTGGGATACCACCTGTGTCCTTGCTAACATGTAGGCTAGGTATATGTATGCTCACGGCCCATAGAATAATAACCTGAGATGATACCTGGACTACCATACATGGCTTGACTGCTGTGACAGACTGTGTTGTTATGTATCCACAGACATCAACCGCTGGGTGTCCCTTATGGGCAATATTACTATAACATGTCATCCAGCCTACATCTTAGAAAGAGGTGAGTGCTACTACAGGTGCATGTGGACATTCCAGGAACATCTGGGGTACAAAATAAAAGAGACCAGTGCATATGTGGTGTAGGGTGACCTCCTCATAGGTGTCTGACATCTCCAGTACCCAGATATTTGCAAAATGGGTACATGTGCCTGATAGATGAAGACCCTCCCTGCTAGACAAATGTGTATTCCCACACACCAGGTGGACAATACATGACAGTTGTCCACAGAGTTTGGGGAATGTGTCTGTGACATGCCAGACCCCTGGGGACACAGTAATGGTACATGAATATCTGGTACTGTATCCATTGCCTTACATTGCATGCTCAGTATGCATGCACTGCTACTAAGCCAGAGCCAGCATCCCCCCACTACTAGTACCTATAGTACCTATAACCTGCTGTCCTGCTGCAGGGGCTCACCAGGTATGCTAGCCATAGGTGTCAGGCATTCAGATACTGGTGTGGGGTACACACTGACCTAGTCAGAATATGTCAGGAATGGTCAGGGATACCTGGACAATCTGTGAAATAATCCTTTATGACATTGGTGGACTGAGACGGGCTGAAGGATGGTATATGGTACGAGTTTATATTATAAGATTGATGGTTGAAAACATCGAATGCCATATGTTCTACACCATATGGTCAATGTCTTCAAACATCGACCTTATAAAAAAAGAAAAAAAAAAAAAAGAAAAAATTACCCTAACGGGTTTAAGCAGGGGGTGGGGGGCAAGCCCCCCAAACCCCCTGCTACTTAAATATACCAACTCCAAGACTGCACTACGGAGTTGGGACTCCCCATATGGAGATTTCCGTTTGCACACTCGAGATTCTGAGCATTCGATATTCTCGTGTCAACAATGTCAGATTCGACATTGTCGGCTTTCGAGAATATGATATAGACCCCATGATAAGATATGCCAGCTGTATCCATCAGTACGTGCTGTCAGTGTGACGCCCCTGTACTGGTCCAGTAATCAAGGAGCCTCAATAATGACTACTACCACCAGTGAGGGATGTACACAATGGGAGAATGACAAATACACACACACACAGTAAAGTACAATTACCCTTCAGAGCACACAGAGATCACACTCAATCTGGGGCTGGTTTCTCCCTTTCTCTCCATATCCCCAGTAAGACTCCCCACTGGCAAAGCTATATGGTTAACATCTCAGCAAAGCGCCCAAGCCAAAACATCCATCATCCTCTCTGCCCGACCTGTGCTTTGTGTCCCTGCCCAAGTAGCTGACACACACACACTTAGAGATTTAATTTATGAATCACACACACACACTCCTGGGGAAAACTGGCACAGGTTTAACAGCTATGGCCCCTTTTGCCCACGTTTAAAGGTAGTTCTGACTGCCACAATCCAGCTCTTTATCAGCTATTGTAAGCCCCTTACCAAAGGGTGAAGGATCCAATTGTGTGATGTGCATATTAGTTAAATGGTAAGTGTGACCAAGACCGAGCCTATTGGTGTGGGCTATACAGTGTTACTGAATACATATGTGAGTACTCTGAGAGCTTACTTAGTTCTATGCAGACCAGACACAATTACAAGGTTACCTATATTTAATAATAACTAATAAAGGAACAAGACAATGCTCAATCAATACAGTAACTACAGAGTTCAGACTCAAAGGGAATAATTTCAGACAACATTGCAGGACAGTCTGAAATAATTACAGCAAACATCTATGATAATAACTTCATAGGTTCATAGGATGATGCTAGGCTATTGGTCCGGAGGCCCTTATAGGCCTAGCCCAGACTTTTGTCCATGTTCATTCAAAGTCAGCACCTGTTTCCCCCTGTCCAGCAGGGACACAGGTAGGATCCCAGGGGTGTATGTCTTGTTTCCTATCCAGTCTTCCAGGTTCCTCTTAAAGAGGCCTAGAGAGGTACTCTGCATAACATGGAGAGGGACTCTTCCACAGTTGAATGCATCTTTGGGAAAAAATCTATCCCGCAAACAAGTTCTAGTCATGGCACAGACCAGGTTAAGGCCTTGTGTGCAGGTTACACGAGTTTAATTTGTCTTATGGATATTCAGCAACTGCATCAGGGCTGGGTTGGACATGGCCTTATATGCCAGACAGAGGTCACCTTTGAGGAGTCTGTATGTCATAGACTGGTATAGGGCTTTTGGCTTATCTGTGTATGGTAGATTTTTGAGGGCCTGGATTCTGTAGGTGAGGAACCTCTGTGGTCTCTCCAGCTGCTGCATGCACTTTGCAAGGTACATGGTGAATGCGGTGTTGTACTCAATAATGGGCCTTATAAGGGAAGAATACAGGGATATGACCTCCTTGTCCCTGGATGAGATACCCTTACTTATGAGGTGAGCCATGTAGGAAGCTTTCCATACAATGGAAGCAACATGGTGGTCAAAAGTCAGGTTGCTATCAATCTCACAAATGACCTCATGATTAGGACATTGTTATTAATGTGATAATTTGTGGGGACATCACTCTCCCCAAATGAGATGATGATGCATTCTTTTGTATTCAGCTTGAGGCCATGTTTCTGGCACCAGTCATTTGTTTGGGTGAGACCCTCTTGGAGGATGTCCATATCACTAAGCAAATTGATGACAGCTCCCAGCTTGCAGTTACCTGCAAACTTGGTCAGCCATATCCCACTGGTTTTGGCCTGCACCTTAGAAAAGTATATCCCACAAAACAGAGGGCCCAAGAACAAACCGTAGGGTACACCACTTGATACAGGTTTCCTGCTTGAGGTGGCTTCCCTTATTTTGACTAGGTGGGTTCTACCAGTGAGCCAGTTAGCTACCCATCTGGTAACATACAGATTGATGCCTAGTTGACAGAGTTTATCTATTATGCCTGAGTAAGGAATAGTGTCAAAGGCTTTGGCCAGGTCAAGGAAGGCAGTGTGCATTGTCTTCCCCTCATCCATGGCTTTGTTGACTGTCTCAAAAATGTAGACTAAATGTAACAGACATGACCTCCCCTTGATGAAGCCAAACTGTGTGGGATTAAATGTTTGGAGGTTGACAATGTCCTTGTTAATGTGGGCCATGATAATCCATTCCATGGCCTTGCAGATCAGGCTAGTTAGCCTGATGGGTCTATAATTTCCTGCATCAGTGGACACTCCACCTTTGTGTTTAGGGATTACAGTGGCTGTCCTCCAATCAGCTGGGACATAGTCAGTAGTCAGGCTTTGGTTGAATAGGGTGCCTAATGCTGCTGCAGTTCCTGCCTGAGTTCATGTAGGATGCAGCCTAGGATATTATCATGTCCCATGGAGGCTGTATATTTTGCCTTTGAGAGAGCAGTGATCGCCTGATCCCTAGATATAAGAGGAAGGGGACAGGTACTGGGAATGTCGTCATTTACTGATGGGGGGACAGAGGGGTGAAATTTTCGCTGAATCTGTCAGCCAGCAGGTTTGCTATAGCTAGGGCATTTGTATATATGGTGTCCTTGACCACTAGTTCTAAACAGATCTGGGTGCTACCTTTGAAATTACGGACATATGTGAAGAAGGCCTTATGACTGTCTCTAGTAGATGGGGTCAATCTGGACTCAAAGTTTGCTTTGGAGGATTTCACTAGTGCCTTTATATGCTTGTTTAGGCTAAGGAGAGATTGCTTTCATCAGGGCACCTGCTCCTTCTTGGTCCTGCAGACCACTTTTTTCCTTTTATTATAGAGTTTATTTATTGCAGATGTCCACGAGACAGATTTATCTTCCTTGTGGAGGATGATTTAGTCCTGTCAGGTATTCCTGATTCCATGCATCTATATAAATGTTCATATAGTAATTTGGTATAGATCTGGATACTGGTGCCAGTTCCTAGAGAGGGGGAGGGGGCTGTGAAGTTGTTTATACCATCCCATGGGAGGCTATAATCAGCTTTGGAAAAGTTTTTTTTGTTTGACCCTAGCTATAGGGGGTCGAGGGAGATGGTGACTTCAAACATAACTGCTTTATGGTCTAATCTTACAAGACAGGATGATACTGCAAGGATGCTGCAGTGGTTACTCATGTTGATTAATACCAAGTCCATGATATTATCACTTCTTGTGGAGGTATCGACTAGCTGTTCCAAAGCATTTGCATTGACAAAATCGAGGAATCTCTGGCCATTTGTGTTCTGGCATGAGTAGTACTTCCAGTCTATGTTTGGGTGGCTAAAGTCACCCAGGATCAGGGTAAAGGGTTGAATCTTGATAGATTCAAACAGGTCTAGATAGGCAGTTTGGGCATCCTGGATCATATTTGGGGGCTGGTAGCTAGCTATGATTTGTATAGAGGTCTTGTCAATGGTTAACTGCACCTGGAGTGTCTCCTGTGCATCATACAGTTTGACCAGCCTGGAGGTGCGTATGTCTTTAATATATATTGAAACTCCACCTCTTTTGGCTTTACTACCAACAGTTTGGGCTCTAAATATATGATAGGATGAGTAACCAGGTATGGCTGGGGTGCTCTCCACAGCTTTGAACCAGGTTTCTGTGACTGCGCAGATGTCGGCATTTTCCATAGTTAAGACTGTTTGCAATGAGTGCAGTTTCATGTTTAGACTCCTAGCATTTAGCAGCATGACCTTTAATTTGGGTTTTGTTGCAATTGTTATGTTAGTAGTTTTAACACCATCACTTTCCTGCCAGTATTCCCCTCCTGTGCATTTTAAATAATGCCATATTTCTACCCTTTGCCATCATTGGACTATTTTCAAAAGTGCTGAGCCAAGCTGAGCAGTGTGCACACCTGATAAGCTGAATTGAGCAGTGCTTAAGGTGGCAAATGCTGAGCAGTGTTTAGCAGGGTGCAAATCTGCTTAGCTGAGCTGAATACTACTTAGAATGGGATGTCTTAGCAATGCTCAAGCCAGCAAAGCAGAGCTGAGCACTGCTAAGTATTGCTCAGACAGGTCCTGTTTAAGCATTGCTTAGCTTGGCTTAGCAGTGCTTAGCAAAACTGAGCTAACGGCAGACAAACATTTTCATTTAAAAAAAGTCAGAATTGAATATTAATTACTCATTACAGATACATTATTATTAAGTGTATATATTTTACTTAAGCAATAACCAACAACGTTGGTGTGGTATATTAAGATTTACCCACAGTTGTGGTTTAATCACAAGGACAAAGCCCGAGTGATTAAACAAAGGCAACCATGGGTAAATCTTACTATAACACAACCGTGGGGTTGGTTATTGCTATTATTTAAGAGGAAATATTTACTTTTCTAAAATAAATATCTTTGTGTACCAGCACCATGCTGGACGTCCATGTTTTTCCAGTATCTGGGGGCTTTTACTTATGCACTGAGCATGCATATGGGACTTACATTCCCACACATATCCAGTACATCAGTGCTTTGCAAAGGAAGCACCGCAGAAAAGAAGGTCTCCGTTGCTCCATTTTTGTTTTCTTTTTTTTTTTTATGCAAAAATAAAATGTCAGACAGTTTAGGGGTAGGAGAGAGAGAGAGAGAGAGAGAGAGAGAGAGAGAGAATGGAGGAAATACAAGGAAAATCAGGTACATTTCTTTAGATTTGAATAACGTACCTGGTTTTCCTAGTATTGTCTCCATCCTGTCTCTCTGCTATGTCCAGATTCCAGATTACATTTTTTTTTGTTAAAAAAATAAATATATAAAATTACAGTAGATAGCAATGGAATAGAGTCGGGGCAACCGGACCTTTTTTCCATTGGTATATGCTAGGATTTACAATGGGCACGCTGATTGGGCTGAACAATGAGCATGCTCATTTTGGAATATTAATGACCAGTCATTGTATAATTTACATGACCTCCCCCTAGGTGCATTCATTATATTACATCAGGGTGTGGCTGTATTGTATGGGACACTTGTGTTTAAATGGGGGGGTTCACCTTATATCTCCACTGACAGTAGAAATTTGGACCAGCTACACTACCCTGGTTAACAAATATTAATTACTACATCATTAACTAAAATAAAAAAAATATAAAACTGCTTTCCCAAGTAAAAACTAAATGCCCTGTCTTGGTATTCAGGCTATGCCCATACTACATTATAAGCTGTGACTCTAACCACTAAACTAACAGAGCTGTTCAAATTTTAGCTATACATTTGTATATAGCTTGTTCTATAGCTGAAATTTGGACAGCTCCCTTAGCTAATAAAGATGTCCAAAATTTCAGCTATAGAACAAGCTATATACAAATATATAGCTGAAATTAGGACAGCTTCATTAGCTTAGTGGTTAGAGTCACGGCTTGCCATGTAGTAGGTGCAAGGCTTGAATACCAAGACAGGATATTTAGCTTTCACATGGGAAAGTAGTTTTTTTCTTTTATTTATTATATTTAGTTATGTAGTACGTCACTTTCACAATGCATGGGGTGTGTGACAGTTACTGTCACACACCCCCTGTATTGATTTTGTACACCATTAGTTATTTCAGTGTCCACAGACACTGTTTTTTTTGTAAAGTGCTGTACAGCACTTTGTCTGTAGAGGGTGTGTGTGACAGTAACTGTCACACACCCCCTGCATTGATTTCAAGTACTATTAGTTATTTCAGTGTCCATGGACACTGTTTTGGTTTATGTAGTGCCATACAGCACTTTGTCAGTGTACAGGGTGTGTTACAGATCTGCAGGCACTGTAACACACCCCCTAGCACTCATTCAGTATCCGTGTACACAGCTCCATCTCAGTGGCATGTCTTCATTCATATGTAAGGTGCGCTGTCAAGAGGGGGATGCAGACATGGACACCACTCACTCCTTGTAGGAATAACGCTTTTCCTACACAGAGTTTAATGAATCCTGGGGTACAACTAAAAATGCAAACTACTTCATTGCAAGAACAAGCACCATTTGGAGCATACATGTTTAACTTTTGTCACATCTAAATATTCAATGAGATAGTTTGCAAAAACTTCATGCTTTTGCATGTCTCTGAATCACATATCACTTTTGCACTAATGGACAGTACAACAGAGGTTGGGTAGTGCTGATAGTGGTAATAATTATTCTAAATCCTGGGCTATATGTCTCCATTACATGAAGAACATTACAAAGAATCAACAACACAGGAACAGTGATTCAGAATAACCTCAGGAAACACAAGATAGGCAATCCAGTTAAGAAAATATTGAGTAGTACTAAGCACTACTACATTCAAAGAAACAAACAAAAAAAAACAAGCATACAGACAAAGGAGCACAGAAGCATGAATGCTACAAAACTGTTTACTAGTATTCCACAGAGAAAGTAGAAATGCAGGACATATATAGTTTGAAAAAGTGCAGTAGATGTCCTTCTCTTTACCATTGCAGTATTCTTCATAGAAAGGATGTCCCTCTTACAGCAGCCTGCTACTCGGCTAGTATGAAAAAGACTAAAAAAGATCTTTTGTTTGCCGTACGTCACATTTATGGTCCCCGTACCAAACACAGGGCATAAAAGGGAAGTGCAGACACAACTACCTTGAACAGAATTATCCCCAGAAGAAAACAGTCACCATAGGACAAAGGAGTCCATGCACATCCAGAAGGAAAAAATGCAGAACAAGCAAGAGGGGTTTGGAGGGAAAGAGCTAATAATGTAACAGTGAAGAGAAAGCCATCTACTGTTATGGTAAAATTTTACACAACTGTACTACGGAATTCTATATCATTCTTGCAGTATTCTTCATAGATGGGAGAGTAAACAAGCGCAAGAAACAGAATGGGGGGTAGAAGGCAGAGAACAGTCCTCAACAAACCCACATAAAATGGTTTCATCAAAACCTGCTCTGGCCCTAGAAACCATATCCAATTTATAATGCTTAGTAAAGGTATGCACTGAAGACCAAGTAGCAGCTTCAAGGATGGAATTGGTGTCCAACGTCTTGAAGAAGGCACCAGCCCTAGTGGAATGAACTCGAACAGAAGTAGACAAAGATTTTCCATGAAAAGAATAACAAATGTAAATGGCCTTAGATTGTCCAGGAGGAGTTAGTTTGCTTAGAAACAATCAAACCCAAAGCCCTGGGATGAAAGCAAACAAAAAGCTGATCAGATTTATGACTAGTCCTAGTTTTATCCAAATAGTACTGGAACTATCAGTGCAAACCCAAGATATGCAGGACCCTTTCACTAGCAGACTGAGAAGACTGAGGAGAAGGGAAAAAGAAAGGGAGTTGTACTGACTGTTGCAAGAACAACTTATTTACTACCTTGGGCATAAAGGAAGGATTAGTGTGAAAGGACAACCTGTTCCTGTGAGAAAACAACCATAAGGTCCTGGATCTCAGAAACCCTCAGAGCAGAAGTAAGAGCCAGCAACAAAACAGTCTTCTGGGTACAATATTGTAAAGAAGCAGGATTTGCAGGCTCAAGAGAAGAATGAATCAATTTATCCAAAACAAAATTAAGGTATCAAGGAGGAGGAATAGGATTTCTTGGAGGCCTAATATGCAGGATGCCTTTAAGAAATGGTTTGACCTCAAAACAAGAAGTCAAAGGAGGATTCAAGGGCAGACAAGCAGAAATGATTGACAAATGGACCTTCACAGAAGAATAGGCCAAGCCAGACTGGAGCAGCTCATATAAATAAGAAAGTACCAGAGGGACCCCCACTGAAAAGGGTCCTTGTTATCAGCTTGGCACGAGACTGAAAATCTTTTTCATTTTGGACATATAACATTTTCTGGGTTTTCTTTCCTCCTGTAAAACCATGAGCATGAACTCAGAAAGCAGGTGCCTGAAAGAGATCAAAACCCTATCACCCACCATATCCATTGCAGAGTGGACACGTGGGGATGGATGAGAGACCCCTTGTCCTGTGTGAAGAGATCCAATTGGTGAGGTAACTTGTGATGATTGCCCCTGGCCAGATGTATTAACAGGGCAAATCAGTACTCTCTTAGCTAAAAGGGAGTCACTATCAAGATTTTTGGGGAGTCCAGCTGAATCTTCTGTGGGACTCATGGGAGTAGAGGAAGAGGAGGGAAAGCATAAAGAAACCTCCCCCTTCCAAGGAAAGAAAAGGATGTCCATTTTCCACACCAGATAGCATGGCACTCTAGAACAGAAGAGAGGAAGCTGTCTGTTCAGAGGGAAGGCAAAAAGATCTACCTAAGGAATACCCCACTGATGGAAAATTTCCAGAAACACATCTCTGTGAAGCATCCATTCATTAGCCTGTGTTTTGGACCAGCTCAGAGAGGCTGCCACCAGATTGTGCCCTGAAGGAAGTATATAACCTGAAGCATTAACTGATAACCACTTCCCAAGCCTGCATTACCATCCTGCAGAGGAGGTGAGATTTTTTTCCCTCCTGCTTGTTGACATACCACATCACTGTAGTGTTGTCTGTATACACCTTCAAGGGGCCTGGAGAGAACATGGGGTGAAAAAGCTGAAGAGCCAGAATCAGAGCTGTCATCTCTTTGATGTTGATATGGTCTGACTTCTGATGGGGAGGCCAAAGAGCCTGAACCTTCAGGCAACCAAGAGGATGATGTTTTTGTCTTGTGGAAAGGGCATGGTGGAAATATCAGTAATTTCATTGATTACCTGCATAGTACTACAGACTTTTTGAAGTTTACTTTTACTTTTTCTGATACATGTGTTGACTTCTTGGATGTGAGTGTCACCCTTACTGATTTAAAGCAGATAAGAACCAGTATTTATCACAAACCCACAAGAACCAATGCCTGTCTTCACAGGTCAAGCATGCACCCGAGACAAGTCTATAGAACCCTACGCCTACATAATAATGATGAAGAGGCAGTAGTTGCTTTAAATAAGTTACAAGACGAATTTCAAACAAGAGGCTATTCAAGCTCAGAAATCACTAGAGTGATAGCAGATGCATGGAAATTGAGATCTGCAAGATGTAAACCATACATGAGCTCTTATAGTGCTGATACAAGTATACCTTATGATACAAGTATTGATAGAAATAAGTTTAAAATAGTGTTTAGATTTGCAAGTGACATCAATAAGTATACAGAAATTATTAAAAAGAATTGGCACTTATTACATGAAATACCAGGTCTGGTTTCCACAGTTGGTGACACCCCAAACTTCAGTTTTAGAAATAATGTGTCTTTAAAGCAGCAGCTCTGTAATAGAGAACATCAGTCTTTTAGAAAAAATCTTTCAAACAGACAGGGCACCTTCCCGTGCAGGAATTGTGCTGCTTGTCAGCATGTCTACACTAAAATGAGTACATTCATCCTGTGAAATGTTTTAAACTTTATACGAAGAATTACTATGATTGTAAAAGTGTCGATGTTGTTTATTTTTGTTTTTGCCAAGCATGCCATGCCTATTATGTAGGCAAAACAAATAGGAGCTTTAAAGAAAGAATGTTAGAACATATAAGGGACATACAGAACCAGAAGCAATCAAATGCTCTAGCTAATCATGTCCTGAATACAGACAGTAGTCATTGTTTTAAATTTTTAATCTTACAACAAATAGTAAGGACAAACAGAGGTGGTGATGTAGAAAACCACAATGAAGAATTAGATCAAAAATGGATCACTAAATTACAAGCAGATAGATATCCTGGTTTGAATGGCTGCACCTCATTAGTTCCTTACCTTAAGGCAAGGCGCCTTAAACACTAAATATGAGTTTTTTATATATTTTTTATTGTACTATTATGATTATATGTGCACAAAATGTGTGTGTATATGTAGATATATGGTTCGTTGTGTGGTTTCGATTATGTCAGGTAGAACCAGATATATATATATATATATATATATATATATATATATATATATATATATATACATATATATATTTTAATAACCATCAGGGATGACATTCCCCCTTTTTTAAATATTCTTATGGATATCGATATATGTTCTTATGTTAGTGGAGTAATATCTCTTTAAGTTGTGATGTCATACTAATTGTTCTAGTATTTAACGAAGCATCAGTTGTAGTGATGTGGTCTGATGAAGCAACATTAAGTTGTGAAAGCGCTTACCGTTTGTCTTCTGCAATAAAGTACAGTGACTGATTTCCAGTGTGTAACTTTGGTGCCTTAATTTACTTTTGCTGTAACCAAGAGAAGCCCCCCACCCAATGTCTGAGGCATCATTATACAGCTCTTGGCAAGGGACAGGAGGCTGAAAGGGACAGCCTGAGTTGAGAGCAAACTGTTGAATCCACTGCTTCAATTCCTTCTTGAGACAGGGAAGGAGTGGTACACTGAAATTCAGAGAGTGACAATGCTGCAGCTAAACTGATTGAGGTACCATTGAAGCTTCAGCATATGTAATCTGGCAGGAGGAAGCAATGGAATGGAAGAGGCTATGAATCCCAGGGCCTGAAGAAACTCCCTGGCTGACATGGCAGTCAGAGGAAGAAGAGATGGAAAGATGTCTGTCAATGACAATACGTTTGGAGGCCGAAGTGAGGCCAACACTGGTACCATATGAATCCTGCATACCAGATACACATGATCCTGACAGGTAGTCAGGATGGACATTTGTAAGTTGATAATAAACCCCAAACTTTAAAGAAGAGATGGTGAACTACAGATCCTGCAACAGTTGACGGGGAGAAGGTACCTGAAGCAACAGGTCATCTACATAAGAAAAAATATGAATGTCTTGGAGCCTGCAAAAAGCAATCACAGGAACTAGGCAGTTTATGAATACTCTTGGGGCAGTAGAAAGGCCAAAGGGCAAAGCACAGAACTGAAAATGAGAGGAAGATACAGGCAAATGTAAAAACTTCCTGAAAAGAGGGTGAGGGATATGAAGGTAAGCATTTGTCAGATCCAAGGATACCAGAAAGCCTGTGGTAATAAAAGAGGAAACAGACTTTAAAGAGTAATCATCTGAAAAGAATGTATCTTGAGAAAGGTGTTGAGCTGGGAGAGATCCAAAATAGGTCTCCAAGTGCACTCTTTTCGAGGAACCAGGAACATGCTAGAATAAAAACCACTTCCCACTTGGGATGGGGGTGAAAGGTTGATCCTAAAACCTCTAGGAAATGAGGAAGTTGCTCTAGAGGAGGTTGAGCAATCCTTGAAAAAGAAGAAGAGATTTCCATACCATGAAGTAACCCTGATGGATGATAGAAAGAACCCAAGAGTCTGAAGTGATAATCTAAGGGACAAAGGCTCCTTATATAAAATAAGGGGAGGGTGAATTCTCAAGGACAAATAGGATTATCAGATAAAGGATGCTTTTGGGCCACAGAAATCTGAGAAGTGTTAGTAGAGGGGGCCAGCTTTTCACCCTTCCTGCCCTTAAAGGGCTGGCAGGGTTGTCTGAGGAAAAAAGCAAACCTAGAAAGATAATTCCTCTGGAACTTAGAGATAGTAGAGACAACAATATGATCTGATGTTATTTTTCATTCTATTATCAACTAATGGGTTTGGATCCAACCCCTCAGACCCAACTTGGCTGTTGCTAAAGCTCATAGCAACCAAAAATGTTCAAGCTTCTCCCTTGCTCATAATGCACCAACTCCAAGTACCTCAAATTTATGTGAAAGAGTGGTAACTGTTACTCTCAAGCAGATAAGTGTTAAATGTTGTGAATTTGTATTTTTTCCCAGTTAAAACCTCTTTATTCTAGGGTTTTTACTATCCCTTACCTTAACTCTTACATTTATATATTATCTTCCTTTCTTTTCCCTTTTTTTCTGTACAGTTGTACCTTAAATACTATAGTTTGTATTCCTTTCTAGTTTCTACAATCTGTGTAGCTTCTTTGTTTACAATTGCTGGTAATATTTTCTATTTTTTCTCTTTCGAAAACAAAAAAAAAGTTGAAAAAAGTTTAGTCCTGCTTTACTGTTTTCTTGTGATAGTGTGTTTTGCTATCATTGCTTTTGTCACTGCGGCAGACAAAGGCCCAGCAGGATTCAAAAATTGTCTTAAGTGTGGCCATAAGATTCCTTTATCGGATGACGACACTTTATATGCATATTGTCTTGGACCTTTTCATTTACAGGAAGACTATGCTATTTGTGATTATTTTAATCCCAGGGCCCTTGTTGAAAGGAAGAATAAATTGATCCTAAAAGGTTTAGTTCCTTTTGCATTTGGAGAGACTTTATCTGGAGCTAAATTGAAAGAATCAAAGTCTCCTTCTCCAGGTCTATCTACATTTTCCTCCAGGGCCTTGGAGCATTCCAAAAAGAGACCTCATGCTGGTCTGACCCAAACATCAGATCTTAAAAAGAAAAAGAGAAAATGATCAGGTCTGACTCCAACATTGGATCCTAAGCAGAAAAAAATCATCAGAGCCAACTTCTTTGGATCTGATAAAAATGTTACCAGTACCAACCACTCCTTCCAGTATTATTCACCTACCAAGGACCAAATACTTACCTTCTGTGGACCTGGTGCCCTCCAGAGTACCCTCATCCTTTTTGGAGAGATCAAGGTGCCCCTCTGTAATTTCTACTTGCTCTTCCAGGAGCTTAACAGAAGAAGATATGGAAAGAGTGATGCAAAAAATTCTCTTGGCAACAGAGTCAGATGTGTGTTTTACCAGCTCCTACCCTTTAAGAGTCAGGAAGGACACACTTCTACCACACCCCCTTTACCAATTCCTCCTATAACTGTACCTACTGTCTCAGACTCCTTGGAACCAAGGTGTCTGGTTCTGTCTGCCTCGGATCCAAGGATAGCTTTATCCTCAAATCTAAAGTTTGCTCTGAGCTCTGTGTGCCTCAGAGCCTTGGAACAGATTAGATCAGCTCTGGCTTCTACCTCAGGGGACTGCCTTCGGAGCAGGGAGGGACAGCAGTCCAAAACATGCCTTTTTGAATCCAAGGTCTTCCCCTTCACTGGGGTGGTCTGCCTTTGAGGCTATGGAGAGAGCATTATCTGCCTCAGCAGCACAGACAGATCCTATCCCCTTGGATCTTCAGTCTGCAGCCTTGATGTCTATGTGCTCAGAGTCTCATCACTCTTTTTCACAGGGACAGCCAGTACAAAAGTTCCAGGCTTCCCAACAGGGTATCCCAACTTCTTCTGATACCTCCCCAGAGCATCCCACTGAGGAGGTCACTAAAAAGAAGATGTGTAAGAGGAAGCACTTGGATTCCCCAGAGGATTCTATCACAGAAGATACGGACTTTGTGGAAGGTGAAAGGTCCCCACAATTAGTCCCCATAATGACCTCCTGAAGATGTCTCATTTGGAGACATCTTTGAAATCCTTATGCAGAGAGGAAGCTGGATACCCAGCAACCCTTCATCTGAGGAGTCTGTATTCCTGGAGGCTCTTGGTACTGGCCTGTCTACCTCCTAGGTGACTCCACCTGCTGATAAGCTCATTGAGTTGATCTCTCACTGGGCATGGAAGGATCCCAACACTATTGAACCTATAGCTTGGACCCCAGACAAAATTATGACACCACTGATGGGCAAACAGTTTTGGAAAAACGGGTACCCGTTGATGCCATGGTTTTGACAGTGGCAAATAAAAAGGAATTTGCCAAGGGGAGTCCCACTTAGGGAGTCACAGCCAATGGACAGGTTTGGGAAGCATGTCTATGCTTCAGCAACCTTTGCTTTAAGGTCTCTGAATTATTTTGCACATTTCACAAGGTTACAGAGGGATTTGATTAAGGAGCTCTCAAATACCCTCTCAGGATTGATTTCGGAAGAAGTACAATCATCTGTGACTTCTCAGTTGGCTACCCTGTGATCTATTTCCAATTCTTCATTGAGGCTCATTTCACATTTAAATGAAGGAACCTCAAGGGCAGTGGGTTCAGGCATTTTCATCAGGTGGCATGGCTGGAGGCACTTATGTGATTCTGTGGAGCCCTTCAAGTCCTCGTTCATAAATGCTTCTTTTGACAGCACATTTTTATTAGGCCCCAAAGTGAAGGACACATTATCCAGGAGTGAGAAGAATGGAAAAACCCTGTCTACCATGGGCTTTTATTTTTCAACTCCTCAAAGATCTTTTTTTAGGATTCAGTGAGGTGGTCGAAAGATGTGGTTCAAGAAATCCCAGGGACCTTTCCAGGACACACATGGAGGAAGTTCCCAAAGGGGTAGAGGGGGGAACTTTAATGGTAGAAGACACCCCCATGGCAGAGGTGGCCCACAGAACCAGGGGTCCAGAGATTCTTCTTTGATAGATCCTTCCAACATTCCTGAAAGGAAGGCCAATTGACCTACTCTGGAGTCAATCAGGTTGATTATCTCTGCACCAGAGAGAATGGCTAGTAATAACAACAGATACTTGGGTGCAGAGGATTATTTCCAAAGGATATATAATACCCTTTTCTCTTCCTCCTCCTTTTTCAAGAAAAATCCTCAATGTTCCACCCAATCAGAGGGAATAAGCAGCAATTCAGGTTCAAAAGCTGTTGTAAAAAAAGAGTCATCCAAGAGGTCCCAACAGACAAGGTAGAATCCGGAACTTACTCAAAACTCTTTTTAATGCCAAAGAAAACAGGGGACTTGAGACAAATTCTGTATCTCAGCAACTTAAAACGAGTCAGTTTGATGCAACAAGTTACAGATAGTCACTGTTCAGTCCATTCACACTTTTCTGGGTAAGGATGACTGAATGTGCTCTATAGACCTTCAGGATTTGTACTATCACATAAAGATGAACAGGCAATTCAGAAAATACTTACACTTCTGCCTGGGAGCCAGTCTTTACCAATTCAGAGTTTTGCCCTCTGGTCTCACCGCAGCCCCCAGGGTGTTCACCAAATGTATGACAGTAGTAGCAGCTCACTTGAGACTGCAAGGATTCTGGATGTTTCTATCTCTAGACAACTGGCTCATTACCACTCCAACCAGGCATCGATTAATAAGGGAAAGAGATCAGGCCATGTTGTCTCCTGAGGATAGCCATAAACTACAAAAAAGTCTCAACTGGATCCAACTCAAAGTTTAGAATTCATAGGAGCACTACTCAATACAAAGCCAACCATAGCTTCACTGCCTCCCTCAAGAGTTCAGACCATAAGATCACAGGTCAGAAAAGTAATCTGAAGTACCAAAATTTCAGCCAGCTTGGTCCTTCAGGCTCTGGGATCAATGTCAGTGGCAATAACACTAGTACCTTTAGCCATATTTTACATGAGGCTTCTTCAGTGGATGCTAGCTACATGATGATCAATGCTTTACCAGCCCATGCTTGCTCTGATTTGAATCACTCGCATATGCAAGAGAGATCTCAGGTGGGGGAATCAGTCAGATCAGTTTCTACAAGATGGTTCATTCCTCAGCCCAAGGCCATAGTGACCAAAGATGCTTCCCAGTTGGGGTGGGATGGTGGGCATTTTCTGGAGAAAACAGTCCAAGGCACTTTGTCCCCTGAAGAGGGCAACTTGCATATCAATATCCTAGAAATGACAGCAGTGCTTTTAGCATTGCAGGCTATTCAGGATGCTCTCCCTTCGGGGATGAGTGCAGTTCAAACAGACAGTATGTCAGTAGTTTGATACATCAACAGACAAGGAAAGACCAGATGTTACCCCTTGTGTTGAGGTGCGCTCAGAGTGTGGCAATGGGTGATCTCATCCAACCACTTCCTCATAGCAATGTACATTCCAGGTCCAATGTGATGGCAATAATTAATAATTAGACACCCACAGGGCTGAAGTCGGGTTAAAAATGCTTACCAGTTTTTACTATTGTTACTACTATTAAATTTGATTTTATCCCAACTTCAGCCCTGTGGACGTGTAGTTATTTATTATTGCTGCCTTTGGATTTAGTCCACTTCCTACTACACTTTATTACCTCTTACCAATGTGATAGCAAACAAGCTGAGCAGGTGGAGTCTTCTACCTTAGGAGTAGTCTCGCAACAAGATCATGGCGAAAATGATTTTTCCTCAGTGGGGCCAGCCTTGCTGTGATCTTTTTGCTTCTCCCCTAAGCAACAGTTGCAGCAGCTACTTTGTCCTAATTTCTACACAGGGAGAATCAATAAGGGATGCTCTACTTCAGAACTGGCCCCAGTCTACTATCTGCCTATCCGCCAATCCCACTAATTCCAACATTTCTACAGAAAGCTGCCATGTTGAAGAGAAAAGTCATCCACATTGCACCTTACTGGCCTTGACAGATTTGGTTCCCCTCCCCTTCCCTTCCCTTCCCTTGGCCTCACTTACTTCCTCAACCTTTTGTTTTGGATCCAACTCCAGACCTCCTGTCTCACCTGACAGGCATGATCCATCCAGACATATCAAACCTAAGGCTGATGGCCTGGCTTCTCCAATTCCATTAATAGCCAGACAACCTATGGTTTCTTCCCCAGTCCGGCATATGCTTTTATCTTCCCATAAACTTTCTACACATAAGCCCTATTCCAGGAAAAGGTTTGTTTACTGGGCACATCAAAATAACGTCGATCCTTTTTTGGCTCCAATACACAACATCCTTGATGTTTAGGCCCTACTTTTAAAGAAGGAGCTAGTTTCTCGACAGTTAAGATTCAGTTAACAGCAATATTGAATTTCACATTGGATTTGACAGTTCTTCTGTTGCCTTTCATAAGCTATCAAGGCCTTTTTGTCAGGCATTCTTCTTCTAAGATCTCCTTTTAAAGACTCTACTGGCCCATGGGACCTGAATCTGGTACTACAAGTGTTTACTCATTCCCCCTTTGAACCAGCAGCTAAATGTGACCTTAAATACCTTTCTTAGAAGACAATATTTCTGGTGGCCATTAATTCTGCCAGATGAATTTCAGAGATCCAAGCCTTATCTTCAAAACCTCCTTATTTGATCTTTCACAAGGAAAGAGTTACACTGCGAACCGATGCATCATTTCTTCCTACATTGGTGTCAGAATCTAATATTAATCGGTCCATTAATTTGCCAATATTCTTTAATAAATTTGCTAACAAAAGTGAATAAATGTTACATTTATTGGATGTTCTCAGACAATTACATTTCTACCTACAAAGAATAACTGACAAGTTTTTTGTTTCATTTGCAGAAGTTAAACTGGGAAATCAAATTGCCAAAGTAACTTTAGCAAGATGGCTGACTGACTGTATATAATTTATTTATAGCAATTTGGGTATTACCTTAATGTAGATCAGAGTGCACATGCTGTCTGCTGTATCTTTAAAAAGCATGTCAAAGACATAATGTGCATGTATAAATGTTGAGCACAAGCAATTCCTAGTGCCACATTGAGAGTGCAGCCAGAGAGTAAGCATGTATGATTCTAGCAGTTAGTTTGTATATTTAGTTACTTAAGTTAAAGTCAGTAATCTTCTACTGTGATGTATTGGTATAAAATAAAGCTGCTTGAACAGAACCCACAGATACTCTTTTATTGTGTCCAAAGTAGGAGAGCGACATGGTGTCAGAACCGGGATTGCAGAGAATAATATTTGGAGCCATGAGGTGCAGAGATGACAGTGAAGATAAACTAAGAGAAACTAAAATGAAAAAGAGCCAGAAGTATAAAAGGTATTAGAATACGCACAAACTACTTGTTTTATAAAAAAGGTAAAACAGAGCATTACAAGGGCACAGACTGCATTATTAAACAAGCTGGAGTTACAAAAGGTTTCTAAACTAAGGGAAATGTTTAAAATAACGACAACTGACTAAACAATTATCAGAAAAGCAAAATGAGCATGTTTAAAGTAAAACTAGCATATTTAAGGGTAAAACAGGCATGTTTAGAGTAAAACAAGCACAAGAAAAGTACAATGGGCATGAAAAGAGATTAAACAAGCAAAAAAAATATGATAAGGGCAAAAAGGGCACATTAAGCATAAATAAAGCAAGGCAACTATATGTTTTTTGGCATAGTGCTGTGTTTGGGCATACCTATGACTTTGTATTGTACTAAGGCATAACTAAATTGATTCAAAGTATCTCAAAGTGTTTAAAAGTGTTTACAGTGTGTGCTTATTACTATGTATGTATTACAAAGAGTCATTTGTGTGCAAAGTGCACCTATTTCATGTACAGTCAAACTATAGCCATTTGAAGAGTTTCTTGTCTATTCGCAAAGGTGCCGCCATGTGGGGTAAATTTCAGTATGCTGTGACAGTTTATTTGCAAAGTGCAATTACTTCGAAATGTTGTAGACTCTGAGCTTTTCTTGCCCAGTTCATTCACATCCTGATGTTATTTCAAATGCTTCTTAAAATGTTAATAAATTACTTTAGCAAGACAATAATTTCAAGAGTGTTACAATGCCCTAAAGACTTATTTCGCAAGGTCCAGTTGCATAGAGCCTTGCATTGTGCAGTTGTTTGATATGTTTCTTGTACTGATAAGAGGTGATTTTATGCAATACAATCATTTCAAGAGTATTACAATGCCCAAAAGAGTTGCTTCACAGAAAATCCCAAAAGCATAATTTCAGAAGTGCAAAGTTACAATGCTGGCATATGTGTATGTGAATGTGTTTGTGCTTATTTGCAAAACCCTTCACTGGTATGTGTTAATATGGCATATGGATTTCGAAAGCCCTTACTACTTGTATTTGATCAAAATATTGCAGAGAACTGGAAGATATTTGAGCAAGTGTATGATATTTTTATACAAGCAGCTTAGTGAGATAAAGATGCATGCACCAAGGCATTCATTTTGGTAAACCTAGCTGGGTCAGAGGCCATAGAAAGAAAGCGTTCATTTGTGTATGCACCAGCAGTATATGAGTGAGAAGGTGAAAATCATCATATTGTTGTACAGGCTGAATCAAGGGAAGAGCCTGAGTGTTTCAAGTGCAAGTTCAGAGAGATCTGTAACCTCCCCACAGACAGATATTACATTAGACAACACGAGAGATCAGAAACCAGGGGAGATTTTTGTAGCTTACATAACTGACCTGAGAAACAAGGTTAAAGCATGTTGGTTTGGTGACTTAAAAGATGATTTAATAAAGGACAGACTCGTGTGATATTAATAGCATTGCTGTGAGAAAGATCTTGCTTCGTAACAGTGATTTAATGTTGAGCAAAGCCACTGAAATTTGTCAGATCTATGAAGTGACAGAAAACACACAAGTATGCTTGCGAGTGACAGGAGCAATTCCTTCAGCAGGCTCCAGAGCGAATATAGACAGTATGCAACACATGGCAAACAGAAGTAGGCCAAAGCACATGACAGCCACAGTCCCTGCTGGCTCACCAGGGATACCACATAGCTTTCCAGTAAGTTCTAAGGCTAGTTCGGTTAAAGGAGCATCCTCAATGCAGTACAAATGTGAATCAGCAAACCCCAAGTCCACCTTTAACGCTAATTGTTGCAAGTGTGGTGCAAATCATGAGTCTAAAAGAGTGAAGTGCTTAGCATTTGGTCAGCAATGTCACAAATGTAAAAAATGGAACCATTTTCAAAAGTTTTGCAAATCAAGTAAACCTCACACAGTTGTGAAGAAAGGTCACATAAAAATGCAGGTTGATCAAGCAGAGACGCAGCAGTCAGCTTTCTATGTAGATGGTGTATCAGTGCTTGATGAAAGAGTTGATGCAGTGAATTTAATGGCAATGAGTGAAATAATTTTGTACTGTCTGGGTTAATGGTAAATCCACAGAGCTTAAAGTATATACTGGTTCAAAGTGGAATGTTATATCAGCATACACATTTGCTAAAATGAGAACTAATGAACAACTCAATGTGACCAGTAGTACAAAACTTGTTGCATATGCAGATGAAGAAATTCAGACCGAAGGCTTGGTGATACTTTCATGTTATTTTGCCAAGAATTGTTACAACTTGTTATTCTATGTAGTCTGAAGGCCAGTACAGTCTCTTTTATTGGGTCTCAAGGATAGCTTGAGATGAATCTGCTTTCTTTTACCAAATAGGTTCATTACATAAGTGCATCTCTGAGTTCCAATTTTTTCTGAAGCCATTTTCTCAGAGTATGCTGATGTTTTCAATGACAAGTTGGGCAAACATCCAGTAGTGTATTTTATGAAGTTAGTCTCAGAAGTCACTCTAGTGGTCAGACCAGCAAGAAAAGTTCCGATAGCTATGCAGAATAAAGTCAAGACTCAGATGGATAAAATGATGTAGCAAGGTATAATTTGTCCAGTTACAGAACCAACTGAATGGGTGTTGTTTATGGTAGCAGCTCACAAAAAAGGCTCAGATGAAATCAGAATATGTATTGACCCAACAGACTTGAAAAAAGCATTGAAGAGACCATATCATCCAATGTGCACAGTCAAAGAGGTTGCAGATCTGATACTGAATGCCACTGTTTTCTCTGTCTTGGATGCAAAAAGTTCATTTTGCAAGTGATGCTTGATCGTAAATCCTCATTACTAACCACTTTTGGTACCCCATTTGACAGATACAGATTCCTAAGGATGCCATTTGGAATAAATTCTGCAAGTGAAGTCTTTCAGTTTGCAATGGAGCAACTTTTTTCGGGTTATCCTTGTGCCATAATAGTAGATGATTTACTAGTTGGAGACAGCGGTGAAGCTGAGCATGAGAGAAATCTAAAGAGAGCTCTAGACACAGCACGTGAAGTAAATTTGAAGTTCAATCCTCTGACATACAAATTCTGGCTTCCAGAAGTTACATATGTATGTCATTTGTTTTCCAGTACTGGTTTGAGACCAGATCAGACCAAGCAAACAGCTATCCTTGAGATGTCAGCACCAGACAATGTTCAAGCTCTATAACATTTCCTAGGCATGGTTAACTATTTAGGCAAGTTCATACCAGACTTCAGTGAGTTGACAACAGCTTTAAGAGAGCTAATGTGCAAAAATGTTGCATGGTCATGGCTGGAGCACCATCAGAAGGCATTTGAAGACCTTAAGCAGAAAATTGCCACCCCACCAACAATAAGATACTATGATGTGAACAAACCAGTCACTCTTTCCTGTGATGCTTCAACATTTGGTTTAGGCACAGTTATACTTTAAGAGGGTAGACTGGTAGCCTATGCATCTAAAACACTTACCCAAACTGAGATGCAGTATGCTCAAACTGAGAAAGAACTTTTGGCATTAGTATTTGCATGTTCCAAGTTTCATGATTATATTTGTGGTCAAGCTATTCAGATTGAAACTGATCACCAACCTCTAGTTACTATTCTAAAAAAGCCTATGCATTCAGCTTCAGCAAGATTACAAAGAATGATGCTCAAATTGCAAAAGTACAACTTCAAAATGGTCTATACTAAAGGCAAACTACGCCAGCTGGCTGATACCTTATCCAGATCACTCAGGAACAGCTTGACGCAGAGAATTATGACTTTGACGTGATGGCAGTATGTAATTTTAACACCACTAGGCTTGATGAGTTAAGAGATCACACTAAGACTTATCCAATGTTACAAAAACTCAATCACTACATTAATGTTGGATGGTCATCAAAGCAATCTAGTGTACCACATGAAGTGCAAACCTATTTTTCTTAAAGAGATGAAATGTTGATGGAAGATGGCATTATTTTCAAAGGTCCTAAAATTGTTGTCCCTGCTTCCTTACAACAAGAATATATCCAGATTTTGCATTGTGGTCACCCAGGTTCCACATCCACTAAGAGAATAGCGAAATAATTAGTATTGTTGCCATCATTACTGAGAGGCATTGATAAAGTACTTTCTTTTTGTTCTGTATACAATAGTACAAAACTGCGTCTGCAAAAAGAACCACTTCAGCTAAGTCCAGTTCCTGAACTACCTTGGTTGACTATAGCCACTGATATCATCGAGTGGAACAATCAACACTACTTCGTATTGGTAGACTCTTGACTTACTACATAAACTTACATTAATTACTGTTATTACTCTAAGTTGAAAAATCATTTCTCAGTCCATGTTAGTCCACACAAAGTTATCCATTACAATGGTACTCACTTTACTAGTCAGTTGTATCAGAAATTTGCAAGGGAATGGGACTTTGTACATGTTACTAGCAGGCCTGAATAGCCACACTGAAATGGTCTAGGTGAACGAGCGGTGCAGAGTGCAAATCAATTATTTGAAAAGTCAAAGCATGACAATACCGATGTCTTTTTGAATGTACTTAATCTCAGAAACATACCTCGTGACGATATTCATGGTTCACGTGCTCAAAGACTTCTTTCCAGGCAAACTAGAATGAAGCTACCTATTGTTTCCAGTTTATTAAGACCTAAAGCTAAGAACAACAGAACCATAAAGGCTCAACTATTCAAGAAGCATTTGATCCAAAAGTCCAGTTATGGAAAATCAAGCAGATTTCTTGATCCATTGAGGGAAGGAGAAAAAGTAAGAATGCAAACGGCAAAAGGTTTCGACCAGATTGGTCATGTTAGAGGTATATGTGCTGAGCCAGTATCCAATAGGTTCATAGCTTCATAGGTAGGTACTAGGCTATCTGCCTGAGGGCATTTATAAGCCTAGCCAGAGTGTGCCGGCTTTCGCCGCCTCATTGATTAATTAACTGATCCTCTGTCAAGTAGAGCCAATGAAGTGATCCCAGTGGTGTATTTTCTGTTACCCATCTACTTGTCAAGGTTTCTCTTGAAGAGTGTTAGTGAGGGGCTCTGCCTAATGTAGTTTGTAATTTTGTTCCGAAGCATGAGGAGTCTCTGTGACAGGAATCTATCCCTCCAGCATGTTCTATTTATTGTTGTGGCGACGTTTAGCTCACTAGAGAGCATGGCTCGCAGTGACTTGGATTTCTTTAGGTGGAGCATGTCCATCAACTCTGAGTTGGACAGGGATTTGTAAGTCAGGCAGAGATCACTTCTGAGTAAGCAATATGCCACTGAGTACAGCGAGAGTTTTTTCAGTTGGGCTGCATAGGACATATGTTTGAGTCCAGTAATCTTATTGGTGAGATACTTTTGTGGTCTTTCCAGCTATTGGAAGTGTCTTGTGAGGTACATCCCAAATGCGGCATTGTACTCTATGATGGGTCTGATGAGTGATGAGTAGAGGGGCACTATAACCTCTTTATTTCTAGATGCAAACCCTTTAGTAATTAGATGGGCCACATAGAAGGATTTCCTAACTACTTTGGTAATATGATTATCAAAGGAGAGACTACTATCTACCTGGGTCCCCAGATCTCTTATTACCTCTTCTGTATTAAGGGAGCTGCCACCTATCTGGTAATTCGTGGGTGTTTTGTTTTTCCCAAATGGGAAGACTATGCATTTTTTGACATTTAGCTTGAGGCCATGACTTTAATACCAGGTGTCCGTTTCAGTAAGGCCCTTTTGGAGGATGTCCATGTCAGCCAGAGAGTCTATTATGGCTCCCAGTTTGCAGTCATTGGCGAAATTGGTTAGCCATAGTCCTCCTGTGTTTGCCTGTACTTTGGAGAAGTATATGCTGAACAGTAGGTGTCCCAGGACCGAGCCTTGTGGGACACCACTTGTGACTGGTTTAGAGTCAGACCTGGAGCCTGCTATTCTTACAGTGTGAGTTCTGTCTGTAAGCCAGTTGGCAATCTGTCTCGTGACATAGGGGTTTATGTTCAGGCTGGTGAGTTTTTCTGTAATGCCTGAGTGGGGAATGCTGTCAAAAGCCTTGGCAAAGTCAAGGTAGGCTGTGTGAACCACCTTTCCCTCATCTATGGCCTTGGTGACTGTCTCAAAGAAGTCAACCAGGTTTAGTAGACATGATCTGCCCTTAACAAAGCCAAACTGGGTCGGGTCAAGTGTTTGGAGGTTCCCAATGTCTTTGTTAATGAGTTCAATAATGATGTGCTCCATAGCCTTGCAGACCAGGCTAGTCAGGCTTATGGGGCAATAGTTACCAAGGTCAGTTGTGGCCCCTCCTTTGTGGAGAGGAATAACCGTTGCTGTATGCCATTCTCTGGGAATGTAGCCTGTGGAGAGGCTGAGGTTGAACAGCGTGTTTAGGTTGGGGGGTTAGTTCATTCTGTAGTTCATGCAAGATGCAGCCTGGGACACCATCTGGCCCCATTGACGCTGTGTTTTTGGCTTTTGAAAGGGCTGTTTTCACCTGTGCATCTGTGATTTCTGGGACACTACACTTTTCCGGTATTGTTGGGGCCCTTTTGGGGTTGGGAGGGGTGATGTTTGCACTGAATCTATCTGCTAGGATGTTGGCAATATCAGTAGGTTCAGTATATTTTGTGCTATTTTGCATTAGTTCAGTGCATATCTGTGAGTTGCCACTTAGATTCTTAACATAGCTAAAGAAGGCTTTGTGGTTATCTTTTGAATCCTTGGTTATTTTTCTTTTGAAGTTAGCCTTGGATGATTTTATGAGGGACCTTAGTTTCTTACTGATGCTGATCAGGGATATCTTTCCTTCTTGGGATTTGCTTTTTTTCTGAACTAGTTTCCTCCTTCTATTGTATAGCCTGTTTATGGCAGGGGTCCACCAGACTGGTTTCCTTCTCTTAGAGGAGTGAGTCTTGGTTTTGCTAGGGATGGCACAATCCATGTATCCATGTAGGTGCTCATAGAGTGCATTTGTAAAGGCTTCTGCATCTTGGGCAGTGTTATCCTTTAGCATGGGGGCTGTGAAACTTACCACCTCTATCTTAAGTAAGGTGAAGTTTGCTTTAGAAAAGTTTTTTACTATTGTTTCCTTAGTTGGGGGTGGTGGTGGGGTGTGGACATCCAGAGTGATTAGTTTATGGTCTAATCTAACCAGTGATGGGTTGACCTCCGGTGTAGAACACCTGTTGCCCATGTTGGTGATGACCAGGTCCAATATGTTTTCACCTCTGGTAGGGGAGTTTACCAGCTGATCCAGGGTGTTTGAGTTGATGAATTCCAGAAAGCACTGGGCCTGGGAGTTTGTACTCGAGTAGTTTTCCCAGTTAATGGTAGGGTAATTGAAATTGCCCAATATCAGGGTGTTCGGTATGACCTTCATGTTTTCCAGTGTCTCCAGAAAGGTGTAGTGGTGGTCCTAGGTCATGGAGAGTGATCTGTAGCAGGCCACAATTTTCATTGCAGATTTGCCCGATGTTAGTTGCACATGGATGTTCTCAGAGGTATCACACTGCGCCACTAACCTGCAGGTGTAGGTATCCTTAATGAATATGGATACACCCCCTCCTTTTGTGTTTTGGTCCTACCTTGCAGAATCTGAGGGTATGGAGTACAGGAGAAATTGCAAACATTTACTCCCTGTACCAGAATCACCATCACAACATTGTTTTAATGATACAGACTCTAGATCTCAGAGTCAACCAAATGTTGTTCCCATTCCAGAGTGTGTTCCTATCTCTGATTCCATTCCTGAAAATGTCTCAGGCCGTTCTAAGACTGAAAATTTTACAGAGACAGCTCCAGTTGCTAAGTCCAATTTCCAGTTTTATGTCACACGATATGGGTGAAATTCACAGCAACATGGACTTAACTGTGCATGTTTGTATTTTAACTGTGTAAATGCATGACAGAGATCTATGTGTGATATCTGCATGCCAAACACATTCATAACATTGCATGTTTTAGTTTTTCAAGAGGGAGGATAGATCAGAGTGCACATGCTGTCTTCTGTATCTTTAAGAAGCATGTCAAAGACATAATGTGCATGTATAAATGTTGAGCCCATGCTATTCCTAGTGCTGTTTTGAGAGTGCAGTCACAGTAAGAATGTAAGATTCCAGCAGTTAGTTTGTATACAAGTTAAGTTAAAGTCAGTAATCTTCTATCGTGATGTTTTTGTATAAAATAAAGCTGCTTGAACAGAACCCACGAAGACTCTTCTATTGTGTCCAAAGTAAGACAGTGACACTTCCCAAAACCATTATGGGCTCATTCAACTAGATCCATGGTAACTTCCTCAGTTTTACGATCTAGAGTGTCCATGGATGATACATATAGCAACTTTGGCTATACTACTTACAAATTGGATCTGGTCTCCAGAAGCAGCACATCATTTGGTTCAGTAGTGCTCAGGAATATCCTTCCTTGGGTCCACCTGGGATGGTGGGTAGCTGGGGACTCTCTCCCATCAGTTGAGGGTAGAATGAACACTGACAACATCAGATAAAGAACTTACGTACTCACTGTAATGTTCCATCTGTGTTGACCATTTTCATTTTTCCGCAGCTCCCCACCCACCAACCCCCATCCTTTGACAAACTCTGGAAGAACAAGTGGTTAGAGGACATTACTGTTCTTTATACTAAGCTTCAGATATAGTCTTCTCCTTTTTTGATGGCATATGACTCATTCACTCCACGTTCTTCCTATGCACTCCAAATATTTCTTTCTAATAAAAAAGAGCAAACATAATCTGAGATACTTGGGTTGTTGCATTATGGGTAAGGGAGAAATTTGAGAGTTTTTGGTTGCCACAAGCTTTAGCAATGGCCAAGTCAGATCCAAGGGGTCGGGTCCTAACCCATTAGTTGAGGAAGAATAAAAATGGACAACTCAGATGGAACATTATGATGAGTAATTAACTTCTTTTTAAAGTTTTGCAAGGCTTTGCCTTTCTCTTGAAGAGACTTAAACATGTCAGCAGCAGCAGTCCAAAAAAGATGTGCGTTACCCAAAGGAGCATCCAACAACTTGGCCTTAATGTCCTTAGGTAGAGACTGGAGAAGAAGTGAAGATTAAAGCCTCATGATGGACCCAAAAGCTGCAGCCCTAGAAGAGACATCAGCAGTATCATAGCTACACTTAATAGTGTGGCAAGCTACTTGAGAAGGCAAAGGATTTGTCATCAGACTCAAGGAGATCAGAGATAACCTAACAAGCCTAAGCAAAAAGACTAGAGGATATCTGGTCATGTGCGTCTAGTAATTAATAGCCCTGAAGATTAAACTAGAAGCAGTATAAACTTTCTTGCCAATCTTCTCTGTTGGTCTACTATCCTTATCAGAAGGCGAAGCGTTGGAAAAGGCAAAAGTTTAGAAGGTTTGTCAGAAGAGACTGACACCACAGCAGGATCAGCAGAAGGACTTTTAAATAAAACAGACAATCCTCAGGAACATTATAAAATGTTTCTTAGGAGCAGGAGGCTGAGAATCAGGAGACTTGGAAGCAACAATGAAAGTATCTAACAAGGCAGCCAACGCAGGAGGAACTGCAGATGGTTTAGTTGTATCCACCTGAAGCAACTCATAATATCTTATCTGAATAACTGAGACTTGAGAAGAATTCCACTTAAAGAATTCCATCATCTTAGCAATTGTGCCCCCAAAGGACAAAACCTTGAAAGGAGACTCAGGGCTAACAGACTCCTCTTCATCAGAACCATAAGCCAAAGGCAAAGGCATCTGTGAAGAATAGGACAAAGGCCCCTCACCAGACACTGAATTCTCATTTGAGGAACCTGTTTCCCTAAGCCATTTATGAAGGGTAGAGGTCCAAGAAGGAGTGGGTACTAAAACCCCTTGAGGATGCTTTAGGGTCATTAAGGCAGAAAACAAACCCTGCGTAAAGTCTTGCCATTCCCGTTAAGGATCCATAGTACAGACCAAAACATGCTTCAGATTTTGTCATTTCTTAGAAGTGATATCAGCCCTAACAAATACCAGAGGATCTGACCCTTGGTGAGATTCAAGAATAGAACCCAGAATTTCCTCCCTGACCAATATCTGCAGAATCCCTCTAAGACCATCTAAGATAATCAACCATGGTTCCCCCTCAATGTCAGCACAGCAGATGCCTACAAAGCCTCAGAGGATGTGTGAAAAGATGGATCCATGCCGGCGTCCAGGGGGGTCATGACAGAGGAATCCGATATAAATACCGAATGACCTATAGAGCTATTATTTGCTTAAAGAGAGATGTCCATTGCAGGATGAACAGCTAAAGAATCCGACTGAGACTTATTGGCCTTCTTGTTACCTACTGGGAGTATTTTGAGGTTGAAGGAGTCTACCATGGTACCCTAGGCTAACTGTTTAAGCCGTTGGTTTTCAAGATAAATAGCCAGTGAAAACAAATGGCTTCTGAGTGGCACAAATGTCTTACAGATACTATAAGAGATATGGTTGTGGGAAGCACCCAAACAAAAAAGACCCTGTTTGTGACAATCCTTATTGGGAATCTGCCTCACACACTGACATTTTCCCCTCTTGGATGACATAAACTCTAGGGGCACATATTTGGTGTTGCTAAATATGCAGTGCAGTAACAAGATGTTCAAACCAACTGGTAAAAATGGTGATCTA